>NC_081201.1:18898861-19498861 GCF_902713425.1 Acipenser ruthenus | reverse complement strand
GGTCTGGAAACGTTCCACTGTATACAGGGTCTCTGGAGGTAAAAACAAGCAGCCAGACCTGCTTTCTTCAAACCAAACCAAACCAGACTGAGCTAGCCGCTTTCACATCTGGTGCTGGCCGAGCTGAAAATGCCAATCATTTAGAGCAGGGGTCAAAGGACACACAAAGGAGACCACATACAGTGTGACTGTTGTGCCCTCTCCTAACCCCTGTATGACATCACTTCCTGTGTGGCCTCCTGGCAACCTTCGATAGAAACCCTAGCCGCCCAGGCCCTAGCGTGGACATACACATGCTTTATTTGAAGTGTGTTTTGAGGATGAACTTTCTCTAAAGTAACAGTGTGTTTTTAACACAAGAATAACTCCACATCGCCCCCTACGGCTATAAACTCAAAATTATTACAATGAAAAAGTTGACCATGAAATATCAACCGTATTTACTGAACAGCATAGAATAACGATTAGCAATGGGATGTTTAATCACTGTTTGATAAGCATATCTCCAGGTATATACAAACATGTAATTGTGATGTACAGACGGACAGATATACGGACAGACAGACACCTCAATGTATCCGCAGAATCTGCTACCCTCAATAACTTAAGCTAAATAGTGTTATTTCCAAGTTTCAAGACCATTGGATAAGTGGTTCTCCAGATATGTGGAAGAATGTGAAGTGTGATCCATGTATGCCCAACCGCCTCCACTATATCCCCTTCGAAGGAGGGTTACATTTTTTTTTAGTTACCAGTGTTTAATTAACTTGTCCCATAGTTCAGCCTTTTTTGCGTCATCATAATAGAGCAGACTTCACATTACAGTCTGTTTATATCCCACAGATTTAGCTGGTAACCAATCCCTTTCTTGTGCAGTAGGTCATGTGACTAGACCACTGGAGTGAAGCTGTACTAAAGCACAGGAAGTGATTTATACCAGGAAGCAGCAACACCTTTTCCTTCTGTAGTGGTATCTGTAATATCTGAACTGAAGTGCAGTGAAAACGCACTATCGAGGCCAGTCAAATAACCAACAAAAACTGGCTTAATAGGGGGGTGGCCTTACCAATAAAAGGTACTAATTAATACCACTGGGTTTTCACTTAAACGTTGACTTCAACCAATTTTACACTTTCATTTTAAATGTTAAATGTTGATGGGTTTAATTTTTGGTAACACTTTAAAATAATGGCTGCAAATTTCTATGAATGTCATCGAGCTGTTTCTTTATTAATGTGAACTGTTTTCAGTTTCTAGTATGTTTAATTGTTATAATCCTTGGTGAATAATAGTGCTAATTAATAAAAGGAATATTTATGGTAGCTTTAAGGGGTTAAACACAGCAATACAAGCATTTGGTCCAAAAAAAATAGAGTACTGTGCTTTTTGCATGCTGAATAAATTACTTTTATGCAGCAGTGCTCTCTGCCAATGTTTTTCATTCTTTCTTTAAACAATAATGAGCCATATAAATTGAGAATTATAGCTCATCTGTCACTAAGGAGAATATAATATTCCTTCTTTGATTCAAAAACAACAATGTAAATTAAACCATAACATCCGAATAAGATGGATTGCGTGCAATAGCTGGAGATAAGTGAACTTAAATAGACTTCTTGTATTCATGTGTAACATTAAGAAGACCACCGATTGGGGAAAAGCCATGTTTCAGTAAATAGGCAAATAATAGAGAACTGCAATATCCTGCAATAAAATACCTTTCCTTGGTGTCTGGTTTAACAACATTTTTGCAGCATTCTTCCTTCTCTTAACACTTTATTATCTTCGGCAGGGACAAAATCCCTGGCAACAAGTATATAAGGGAGGCAGTCGTCCCTGTCACACTTTACATTTTCCCATGTATCTGTACAAAACGCTTATCCAATTGTTCGGTACATACTGTTGGCATAGGTCATGGCCATCACCTTTCTTTCTCATATTGATAGCTCTAATTTTGAATTTACAGCCATAGAGGGTGATGTATTTTACTGACATATCAAAAATATAAAATTATAAGAAACTCAATTGAAAATGTATTCACATTTTAGAATATTCTTCAACATATTTTCCTGTTTTTGAAAGTGGGCAAAAGGTTAGAGTTTTACCATCAATGGATGGTATTACACTCTCAAACACACATATTGAAAAAACAATGTGGGAGATGAACTGACTACAACGTTATGATGTGATTCCTATATGGTTAATAGTGTCCTCCAGTCATGTTGACCGTCCAGTTTTGTGTACGTTCCCCAGAGGTACTTTTTATGGAGATAAACGATTAAACACAGCTCAGAATATATATTTTTACCACAGACTCCAATACAGTGTATTACAAGCACCCACCAGTGCTGGCATTGAGGCTCAATGTCTATCTGCCACTAGGATTGCCTTGAAAACAATTTCCATCAGTAGTCGATCGAGATCAAACCATTTTGATTGGACCTGAAAAACAGCAATTTACAAAAGCGTGATTGTGACAGGGTGGCCGATGTGTGGTGATGTCAGAGAAGATGAAGGAAGAAAACAACGAAGCAAATACTGCAGGGCAAAATACAGTTTATTTAAATAACAAACACAAATAAAATAAAAGGTTTTAACAAAATAAATACTGCTCACAGAGCAAAATAAAGGTTTTAAATAAACAAATATCAAACCCAAAAACAATATAGGTCAGGCTGGGCAATCGCCTTCACTGTTCTTATATTTAGTTTGATTTTTAATTCTTAATTCTTACACTCCTCTCTCGCTCTCGTTCACTCCTCCGAACACCCTCCACGACTGCAGAGCTGCAGGCTTATATGCAGGTGACCATTTCCCGATTAGCAACAATTAAACAATTGACTTGGGAGATGGTCACCTTCTGCACAAGGTTTTTAATGTGGATGGGACTTCCCATCCACGCTGCGAAACAATAACAAAATATACGACTCCGTCGTCACATTTATAAATAAATAAATCATAACAATAACAATAACAACAATAATAATAATAATAATAATACTAATAATACAAAACAAACACAACATAATAAATTGCACAGGGGCAGAGGGGTACCCCGTTCTAAAATAAACAATATATTTATGGCCGGGCTTTGCCCTGCCCCCTTTTCATGTGCAGGGCTCCTCACCCTGTCACAGTGATACCTGATACCTGATTTCTGACTTTTGTGAAATGCTCAGTTGCAGATTGGATTTTATACTGTTGACTACCAATGGAACCACCATTTTAAAAGTTTAGCATGGTAAATTTGAACATAATTTAGCAGTTTTCCCATGGTTGCATTCACCGTAGTTTACACTGGTTTGCCATGTTTTTAAATATGCTTTACCATGCTTTTACTATGGGACACTTTTGTAGGTGGCAGTCCCAGTTTGATGAAAGAGTTTTACAGGCTGGTTTCATGGGTCAGATAGAATCGCTGCTGTGCTCCACCTACCATGGGGACTGAGTTATTTGAAATCTGCCCCATTCATATTAAGATCAAACGCCCTGTCCACCCTACCTGAACAATGCACAATCAACATGCACTGGAACCATGGTACTGGACAGGAGAAATTAAATATGTTTCATAAATAGATTACAAATCCAGAAACATGGCTAACCGAAAGAGTACGTCGTTTTTAACTTACAGTTTAAAACACTTCCATTTCCATTATTCATAGTAGTACAGAAATAACAACTTTATTAATAGTTTTTTTCTGAGTACTGCTGTATAGTTTCAAAATGGCGTACCAGCATTTCTTTTCAAAATAATATTTTTAAGTTAATTGAGTTTGAGACATTTGTCTTGGCTGATGTAAATATTTGTCTTCACAGGTATTTGTTTAAGTGTTGGCCACCCTATTAAGAGATAGTCTACCCCTTTTTTCCTGAATTCTCTCTGTGGCACCAGAATGTCTGTGTTTAATTTGAAGACTCCCTCTCCAGTTTGGAAGTGAAGGTGATAACATCAACAGAGCAGGAGATGCAGAGTGAAACGAGATCCCAGAGTGTAATTATCACATAATTCTACAGTACTGGAGGCAAGGGAGGGGAGAGGGGGCCCGGGGAATGAGTTCTGAATGCTGTGTGAGTCAGGAATATGCACAGGCAATTCAACAAGATGCAACCACTAGTGTGATTGCAAATTCCACAATGTAGCCTGACATTAGATGAATTAAAGAAGAGAAGTTCTGGTAATGGCATGTGTGGCTGCAGAGCCAGCAGGCATCAGGAGCAGATCCAGAGAACAAAGCCACCTGTGTGCTTTATGCTGTATATCTTTAAGATTGAGGAGCCTCCAATGTAATTTAAATTGCTTTCTTTATCATTTCTCTTTCTATTGGTGGTGTTTGCACTCATTCTGAGTGGTTCTGGCTTGCTCCTATATTGAGTTTCCTCCAACTCTACCTTAACATGGCTTTGAAATGCTTTGAGCTTGTTTGGAGTTCCAGGATTCATTTCAAATCATGAGACAGGCTTCACACAGACAGCCCCTACAAACATTTGTGACCTGATTCATAGGATGCTGTGTGGTCCACTGGTTAAAGAAAAGGGCTTGTAACCAGGAGGTCCCTGGTTCAAATCCCACCTCAGCCACTAACTCATTGTGTGACCGTGAGCAGGTCACTTAACCTCCTTATGCTCTGTCTTTTGGGTGAGACGTAGTTGTAAGTGACTCTGCAGCTGATGCATAGTTCACACACCCTAGTCTCTGTAAGTCGCCTTGGATAAAGGCGTCTGCTAAAATAAACAAATAATTGTATACCTGCCTGCTTAATCACATGCACGTGTCCCTTATTAAAATTAGAACCAGGTGAACCTCTTCCTGACTGGGGGATTCTGGGGAATGTAGTCTGGCAGCACTCTCCTGGACTACAACTTTTCTCCTCCACACCCTACTCTGCCACAATATATATATATTTATGAATGCTGCCTGTGATGACCACAGTATGACTGTTCACAAGTACTGTAATAGCTATAGCCTTCAGCACATTAGATGCAGGGCTTAAGTTTACAGAGAAGATTGTCTTCTATCCTGTTCTTCTTAGTTAGCCACAGCAGGCAATTCCTGTATGAGTGCAACACAAGCACCTACCTGTTCCTGCTTTAATTGATATGTATTGTATTATTTTGTCTACCTCTATGTCTAATGTACTATATAAAATAAGTCCACATATTTTCCTGTATTTTAAGGGACCTTTTGTTGTAATTATGGCTCAATCCTAAAAAAAACTAGGTAAGGAGGCTTTGTGGTTAAAGAAAGGGGCTTGTTACCAGGAGGTTCTGGGTTCAATCCCAGCTCAGCCACTGACTCACTGTGTATGACCCTGAGCAAGTCACTTATCCTCCTTGTGCTCTGTTTTTCGGATGAGACGTAAAACCGGGGTCGTATTGTAAGTGGCTCTGCAGCAGTTAATGCATAGTTCACACCCTAGTCTCTGTAAGTCGCTTTGGATAAAAGCAACTGCTAAATGACTAAAATAATAAAAATAATAATAATTCCAACAAACCTTTATCCTTATGATTCAGGACTGCAGAGAGAACTTGGTCGCACACCTTGCAGTTTTTCTTATTGATCCACACTACTCAAGTTTTCCAAGATCCAATTCATTTTATTTCTTTTGTTGAACAAACTTCAAAAAACAAACAAAAAAATTAAAAACATTTCTGATCCACATCCATGATGCGTTTCAACTTTTAGTTTTCATCAGGTGGTAAATATTATCAGTTAGAGCACACCCTATTTATACAACTCTTCATTAATCACATTCAATTAGTTCAATTATTTACCAGTTTAAATAATTAGATAATTTACTAAAATCTTAATAATACAATATTATTAACACACAAACATGGTTGTCAAAAGGATATTTATTTTCTTAATACAAACATACATAATTAACAATGACATACAAAATGATATATCTTAAATAGTGTGACTAACCCTAAAACAGCTCTAATTCCATTTTAATCTATTACCAATTGAAGAGTCATTTACCTTATATCACAACAAGACTAGAAAACAGGCATTCGCTGGGCTTCATATGTTCAAACCTTATTATTAATTGGAGGACAATCTGTTGATATACATCATTTTAATATGTAATCATATTCAATTAGAGATTTAGATCGATTACTAGTGTACTTGAATATATAAATTAGGTAAAACTTTATTAATTACAAAAGGATACTCTCAATATCATTAGATCCAATATATCACAACATGATTAGTAAAGATTTTAAAAATAATGATATAGGGCATAACTTATGAATTTCCAATCAGTAATAAAGGTTAATCTAATTACAAGAGCCACCTATCTTATTAATTATATCATTCTTAAATCTCCAACCAGTCACCACGAGACTTTAACCAGATTGCATTTACTAAAATAAAATAAAGCTTCACATGAGATCCTTAATTAGAACTTTTCAAAAAATGATCATACATTTTGTTAATACTTATAGATATTAAATGTGATCATAAATTTCTTTAATACTGAATAGATTTCCTATATTAATGAAAATAATTACAAATATGAACTGAGGTCTAAGTTTTCATTGAGACCGTATGGCTCCATTGTAAAAAGTAAATACCCAGAATGCCTCCCTTCTCAATAATAATCTTACTATATGTCCCCCTCTTTCTGGCACAGAAACTTTTTCCAAACAAATCAATTTCAAACTGGATGCTGAACCATGCTTCATCTTTTGGTAATGTCTGGCAATTGCATAATCTAAATTATTATTACGAATAGCTGCCTTATGTTCCGCTATTCAAATTTTAAGGTTCCTTTTTGTTTGACAAATATATGCTAAGCTGCAAGGGCATTTTAGCATATAAATGACATGAGTTGTGTTACAATTTGTGGATGGTTAAAATACTTAGTGTTTTGAGTGTTATAGTAGTGTATGCATTTGCCACAACAATTATTTCCTTGTGTGGTTGTCGGTAGCCAATTACAACTAAAAGGCGATTTATACATAGAACTAACTAATTAATCTTTCATATTTTTGCCTCTTTTTTAAAACAAAATCTTGGTGGAATAGTAACCAGTGAACTAAGTTGAGGAACTCTGCAATATTGTCCAATTTTTCAAATGTCATTCTTTCATCATTAGATTGGACATTCTTGATTGATTCTATTAGATCTATTTGTTTAATTTTTTCCACTCCATTATAGGACGTTTTTAATGTTATGCTGCTATATCCTCTAGATAGAAAATGGTTCTGCATGTCCAAAGCTTTTATTTTATAATCTGCTGTATCGCTACAAATGCTTTTTAAGTGTAAAAATTGCCCATATGGTATGTTGGAAATCATATGTTTAGGATGATCACTTTTCGCATGCAGAATTGTATCGGTTGCTTTTCGAAAGATAGAAGTATCCAACGTGCCATTGCTACCAATCAAAACAGCTGGATCTAAAAAATGTATTTCTGATTGACTATATTCCATTGTAAACTTTTAAGATTGTTAGTATTAATGTATTTGCTAAATAAAATGAAATCAGCTTCAGAGCCAGTCCATATCATCAGAATATCATCAATATATCGTTTCCAACACAATATGTTTTGCAAAGAAAGATGAGATGCCCTGTCATTAATGAACAAGTTTTCCCAGTAGCCCATGTATAAATTTGTTGGGTGCAAAAGACCCCATTGCTGTGCCCTGAGTTTGTAAGTAAAACTTATTGTTAAACATAAAATAATTTGATCTTAATACGAATGCAGTTAGTTCCAACAAAAATTTAACTGGTAAATCACAGTTTTTTAAGAGAAAATATGACAGAGCCTCTAATCCCTCTTTGTGTGGTATATTGCTATATAGGCTTTCCACGTCAAATGTAACCAAAAAAAGATTCAGCAGGAACAGTGTATTGGACTAGTAATCTGATAACATCTCTTGTATATGAGAGATAAGATGGTCATTTATTTTTGCAATTTCTTTAATGAAATAATCAATGAATTGACTTAGGTTCCGAAATTGAATCATTGCCTGAAACTACTGGCCTTCTTGGTGGTCTCAAGGGGTTCTTATGCATTTTTGGCAACGTACAGAATACTGGTGTTATTGGATATTCTATCTTAAGAAAATCATATTGATTTTATGTTATCAAGTTACTAGCCTGGGCTCGATCCAAAATATCATCTCTCTCCTGTTTGAGACGTTTTATTGGATTTGCGGACAGGGGCTCATAATAATCTTTATTGTTTAACTGTCTAAGCACTTCAGTGACATAATCATTTGCATTTTGAATAATAATGGAGCCACCTTTATCAGCAGATTTAACAACAATCGTCTTATTTTCTTGTAGTTCCTTAATGGCCTCTCTTTCCGATTTACTTGTATTTAAATTTTTTGAAGTAGGATGTTTCTTTATAACACATTCAATCTCTTTTTCTACTAGTTTGGAAAAAGTACTATAGTAGGATTTAGAACTCCTACCGGAAAAAAGTGGATTTTTTCTTAAGCTTATTCAAGGGACTACATTCAAGTACATCTGTACATTTGGTTGCAAAAATTTTAAATGCAATTGTCTAAAGAACTTGTAAGAGTCTATTTTTAGAATAAAGGCATTCAAGTCTATTAGTGTGTACAAAAGAAAGACCCTTGCTGAAAACTGTTTGTTGTTCCTTAGTTAATGTATAGTCAGATAAGTTGATTGCCGGTATGTCTGGCTGCTGGTGGTGATTCTTTGTGTTGACATGTATCATTGTCTTCTTCCTCTTTCCTCTCCTTGTTTTCTTTGAACTGCTCCCTGTTGATTCTCTTCTGGATTGAGATGATGGTCTAAGATCCTTGATCACTGAAGTAACTGTCCGTGTTCATCAGAGTCGGACGGTCTTGGATGTGTCGTTTTCCCCGTCTTTGATTGAAGCTTTATACACTGTCCCATTCTTGTAATCATCACAGTCTCTTTGAAATTTTTTAATTTGTACGCTTTCAGTTCGTTCTCAAATTTACTTAGTTCTTTCCTGTTTTTTTCTTCTTGTAAATTAAAATCATCTGATTTCATTTAATCTTGCATCTTCTCTTAGTTGTATCACTTCACTTTTCAGGGATGTGCTTTCTTGTTTAGTTTCTTCAATTATGATTAGTGTTAGACCCAGTGAGCATTTATTTAAAACTTGTTCCCATTTCTTTACAAAAGTTATATCTTTAGCCCCAAATGTGTAATTTAAGGAAATTACTTGAAACTGTAAATCTTTCTTTTAGAACATTTGCATTTTTTAATCAATCTTTCTGCAAAAAAATATGTTTATATAGTTTTTTTCTTTTAATTCTAGAAGATGTAAATCTTTTGGCTGGGTGTAAGTGTGGCATGTTTAAAGCATGAGTGTGATATGTAACTTGTATCCTGCTGTCTTCCAGGGCATCATTTTGAACGTGATGATTCTTCTCAACAAGTTTTCTCATGGTCAAATACATTTCAAGATAGAAAAACCTCAATAACGTAAAATAGTCCACATCCTCAATAGCGTTCAAACAAACCTACTGTCCTTAAAAAATATATATGGAGTATATAAAAAATAATAATAAATGAGGAGATGCTCACAGAGAACCAGTCAACCACAAAAAGGCAAACCAGTAATCACTAAAATATTTCCATTGCTCATCAGACACCAGGAATCCATATTGCAGCCTCCTCAAGTAGCACTGCCAAGCATTTCAATTTTAATAATGCCTGTCATAAATCATGGTTATTTAAAATATGAGCTGCTGCGAGAGGTGAAATCATATTGATAAATGGAATCTCATAAGGCGGAATCCATTTGTAGTTAAGATGAGCAATGAACCGTCACTCAGGCAGTCTGCGGGTTTCTACATTGTAGAAGCTGGTGCTATAATTTAAATTTGTTAAAAATATAAAAAAATCAAATAAATATGCATTTACAAAGATACAACCTTGATTACGCACATGGAGGCAGTTTGCGCTCATCTTTTATCACACTATTAGTTATGTGCTGCTTCTCATTTACAGTCGTCAGTATTCACACCTGTTTTTCTCCGAAATTTTGAACTGTGGTATTGCTTGGCATGTCGAAAAATACAGGGGTCTGATCAGCATTTCCAATCTGTCCAAGCTGGTACTGTTTGTTAGAAGTTTCTCTTTGAATTCCTCAGGAAGCTAATGACGCTTCTTTGAAAATGGCTGCCTGTATGTCATGGATGATTCGAGATCGGGCAGTAACATTTTGGTTCGTCTTTTTTCAGCAGTAAGTCACGTTGCTGGTTGTGTATTCGGGCAGTGACGTCTTTGTTCGTCTTTTCTCGGCAGTCAGTCACATTGCTGTTTGTGTACTCGGGTAGTCACATCTTTTGTTGGTGATTTTAATGCACGCCTGTGGCAATGTGCCCCGCCCCTGTGTGTATTTTTGTGTTTTATGTTGTATGTAGTGTGTTAATGTTGGTGTATTCTAGTTGGAACATGGGATATAATGCGAGTAATGAGCACGAGTGTTTAAAATGTATAATTGTATTTAGGCACAGGGATTGCAATTCACTTCACTTGCATTTAAAGTATGTAATAATTTGTGAGCACAGGGTTGCACAGAATTAGTTCACGTGCTGGGATTCAATTGAATAATTAATTAGTAATTGAATCACGGCACAACAGTATATATAGATGCACAAAACACTCACTCGGGGGTGTGTGTTCGGCGAGTGGAGAACGGGTGTGGAAAAGGAGAAAGTAAAAAGAAAAGTAAATTAAAGCAAAGCATACCATTGCTATTCCGTGCTGGAAGGACCAGCACGATACTTGTGTTTTCATTTTTACTCGCCGTGTTTGTTTGTCTGTTCATCCACTGTTTGTGTTAGTCCGTTTTGTTTGTCTATTTATTTTGGCGTAAAGTACCGTGTCCTGTGTTTTGTTCAACCGTTTTATTTTTGTTTGTTAATAAACATACTGAGCGCAGCCATTACGTCTCAGTTTCACCTTCTATTATTGTCTGTCTGTGTACTTCTTTCTGGCCTGACGTCACCCCTACAGCAAGCCTGTTCACAACACCTCACTATACTGTACTCAAATTTAAGACAGGCTATTTTTGATGAGAAAAAAAATGTTTAAAAAAGAATACGGTATGTTCATATAGTTTTTTTTGTTGTAATTATGGCTCAATCCTAAAATTCTAGGTGATGCAAAACATTTGGTCACAGCTGTAGAGTGAAACCTCTTTATTAAGACCAGCCAATGGGACAACGGAATTTGGCCTTAATAGGGGAGTGGCCTCACTATTGAATATACATAGTTGAAACATTCGTCAAAATATTTTAATAAAAAGTTAGTTGTCTTTAATGCAAACTGTTCTTATTTAATGTTTTATTTTCAATATTTCAGAATCAGTAATGTAAATGAGTTACAGCATGTTGCATCCAGGGTTTCAGAGCAATTTACAACCTGTTGGTCTCAGTAGAGAGGTTCATTAGCAAAGGTTTGATACATTTGGGACTGCAGATTGGTGGCGACTTATACGAAGGTGGCCTTCACACCTTAAGGTATAAAAGGAATTGAGTGCTTGTTCAAATGGTTTCTTCCTAAAATACATTTGAGAGTCACTCAAAGATCACAGGGAAACTGATCACAGGGAAACTGGAGATACTACACTGCTAACACAAAATATCCAGCTTCTCATGAGAGCCACAGCAGATACTACGCTGCTAACACAAAATATCCAGCTTCTCATGAGAGCCACAGCAGATACTACACTGCTAACACAAAATATCCAGCTTCTCATGAGAGCCACAGCAGATACTACGCTGCTAACACAAAATATCCAGCTTCTTATGTGAGCCACAGCAGATACTACACGAACACAAAATATCCAGCTTCTCATGAGAGCCACAGCAGATACTACGCTGCTAACACAAAATATCCAGCTTCTCATGAGAGCCACAGCAGATACTACGCTGCTAACACAAAATATCCAGCTTCTCATGAGAGCCACAGCAGATACTACACTGCTAACACAAAATATCCAGCTTCTCATGAGAGCCACAGCAGATACTACGCTGCTAACACAAAATATCCAGCTTCTTATGTGAGCCACAGCAGATACTACACGAACACAAAATATCCAGCTTCTTATGTGAGCCACAGCAGATACTACGCTGCTAACACAAAATATCCAGCTTCTCATGAGAGCCACAGCAGATACTACGCTGCTAACACAAAATATCCAGCTTCTCATGAGAGCCACAGCAGATACTACACTGCTAACACAAAATATCCAGCTTCTCATGAGAGCCACAGCAGATACTACGCTGCTAACACAAAATATCCAGCTTCTTATGTGAGCCACAGCAGATACTACACTGCTAACACAAAATATCCAGCTTCTCATGAGAGCCACAGCAGATACTACACGAACACAAAATATCCAGCTTCTCATGAGAGCCACAGCAGATACTACGCTGCTAACACAAAATATCCAGCTTCTCATGAGAGCCACAGCAGATACTACACTGCTAACACAAAATATCCAGCTTCTCATGAGAGCCACAGCAGATACTACACTGCTAACACAAAATATCCAGCTTCTCATGAGAGCCACAGCAGATACTACACTGCTAACACAAAATATCCAGCTTCTCATGAGAGCCACAGCAGATACTACACTGCTAACACAAAATATCCAGCTTCTCATGAGAGCCACAGCAGATACTACACTGCTAACACAAAATATCCAGCTTCTCATGAGAGCCACAGCAGATACTACGCTGCTAACACAAAATATCCAGCTTCTCATGAGAGCCACAGCAGATACTACACGAACACAAAATATCCAGCTTCTCATGAGAGCCACAGCAGATACTACGCTGCTAACACAAAATATCCAGCTTCTCATGAGAGCCACAGCAGATACTACACTGCTAACACAAAATATCCAGCTTCTCATGAGAGCCACAGCAGATACTACGCTGCTAACACAAAATATCCAGCTTCTTATGTGAGCCACAGCAGATACTACACGAACACAAAATATCCAGCTTCTCATGAGAGCCACAGCAGATACTACGCTGCTAACACAAAATATCCAGCTTCTCATGAGAGCCACAGCAGATACTACACTGCTAACACAAAATATCCAGCTTCTCATGAGAGCCACGGCAGATACTACGCTGCTAACACAAAATATCCAGCTTCTTATGTGAGCCACAGCAGATACTACACGAACACAAAATATCCAGCTTCTCATGAGAGCCACAGCAGATACTACACGAACACAAAATATCCAGCTTCTCATGAGAGCCACAGCAGATACTACGCTGCTAACACAAAATATCCAGCTTCTCATGAGAGCCACAGCAGATACTACACTGCTAACACAAAATATCCAGCTTCTCATGAGAGCCACAGCAGATACTACACTGCTAACACAAAATATCCAGCTTCTCATGAGAGCCACAGCAGATACTACGCTGCTAACACAAAATATCCAGCTTCTTATGTGAGCCACAGCAGATACTACACGAACACAAAATATCCAGCTTCTCATGAGAGCCACAGCAGATACTACGCTGCTAACACAAAATATCCAGCTTCTCATGAGAGCCACAGCAGATACTACACTGCTAACACAAAATATCCAGCTTCTCATGAGAGCCACAGCAGATACTACGCTGCTAACACAAAATATCCAGCTTCTCATGAGAGCCACAGCAGATACTACACTGCTAACACAAAATATCCAGCTTCTCATGAGAGCCACAGCAGATACTACGCTGCTAACACAAAATATCCAGCTTCTTATGTGAGCCACAGCAGATACTACGCTAACACAAAATATCCAGCTTCTCATGAGAGCCACAGCAGATACTACGTTGCTAACACAAAATATCCAGCTCCTCATGAGAGCCACAGCAGATACTACGCTGCTAACACAAAATATCCAGCATCTCATGAGAGCCACGGCAGATACTACACTGCTAACACAAAATATCCAGCTTCTCATGAGAGCCACAGCAGATACTACACTGCTAACACAAAATATCCAGCTTCTCATGAGAGCCACAGCAGATACTACACTGCTAACACAAAATACCCAGCTTCTCATGAGAGCCACAGCAGATACTACGCTGCTAACACAAAATATCCAGCTTCTCATGAGAGCCACAGCAGATACTACACTGCTAACACAAAATATCCAGCTTCTCATGAGAGCCACAGCAGATACTACACTGCTAACACAAAATATCCAGCTTCTCATGAGAGCCACAGCAGATACTACGCTGCTAACACAAAATATCCAGCATCTCATGAGAGCCACGGCAGATACTACACGAACACAAAATATCCAGCTTCTCATGAGAGCCACAGCAGATACTACGCTGCTAACACAAAATATCCAGCTTCTCATGAGAGCCACAGCAGATACTACACTGCTAACACAAAATACCCAGCTTCTCATGAGAGCCACAGCAGATACTACGCTGCTAACACAAAATATCCAGCTTCTTATGTGAGCCACAGCAGATACTACACTGCTAACACAAAATATCCAGCTTCTTATGTGAGCCACAGCAGATACTACGCTGCTAACACAAAATATCCAGCTTCTCATGAGAGCCACAGCAGATACTACGCTGCTAACACAAAATATCCAGCTTCTCATGAGAGCCACAGCAGATACTACGCTGCTAACACAAAATATCCAGCTTCTCATGAGAGCCACGGCAGATACTACACGAACACAAAATATCCAGCTTCTCATGAGAGCCACAGCAGATACTACGCTGCTAACACAAAATATCCAGCATCTCATGAGAGCCACGGCAGATACTACACGAACACAAAATATCCAGCTTCTCATGAGAGCCACAGCAGATACTACGCTGCTAACACAAAATATCCAGCTTCTCATGAGAGCCACAGCAGATACTACACGAACACAAAATATCCAGCTTCTCATGAGAGCCACAGCAGATACTACGCTGCTAACACAAAATATCCAGCATCTCATGAGAGCCACGGCAGATACTACACGAACACAAAATATCCAGCTTCTCATGAGAGCCACAGCAGATACTACACTGCTAACACAAAATATCCAGCTTCTCATGAGAGCCACAGCAGATACTACGCTGCTAACACAAAATATCCAGCTTCTCATGAGAGCCACAGCAGATACTACACTGCTAACACAAAATATCCAGCTTCTCATGAGAGCCACAGCAGATACTACGCTGCTAACACAAAATATCCAGCTTCTTATGTGAGCCACAGCAGATACTACACTGCTAACACAAAATATCCAGCTTCTTATGTGAGCCACAGCAGATACTACGCTGCTAACACAAAATATCCAGCTTCTCATGAGAGCCACAGCAGATACTACACTGCTAAGACAAAATATCCAGCTTCTCATGAGAGCCACAGTAGATACTACACTGCTAACACAAAATATCCAGCTTCTCATGAGAGCCACAGCAGATACTACACTGCTAACACAAAATATCCAGCTTCTCATGAGAGCCACAGCAGATACTACACTGCTAACACAAAATATCCAGCTTCTCATGAGAGCCACAGCAAATACTACACTGCTAACACAAAATATCCAGCTTCTCCTGAGAGCCACGGCAGATACTACACAAACACAAAATATCCAGCTTCTCCTGAGAGCCACGGCAGATACTACGCTTCTAACACAAAATATCCAGCTTCTCATGAGAGCCACAGCAGATACTACACTGCTAACACAAAATACCCAGCATCTCATGAGAGCCACGGCAGATACTACACGAACACAAAATATCCAGCTTCTTATGTGAGCCACAGCAGATACTACGCTGCTAACACAAAATATCCAGCTTCTCATGAGAGCCACAGCAGATACTACACTGCTAACACAAAATATCCAGCTTCTCATGAGAGCCACAGCAGATACTACGCTGCTAACACAAAATATCCAGCTTCTTATGTGAGCCACAGCAGATACTACACTGCTAACACAAAATATCCAGCTTCTTATGTGAGCCACAGCAGATACTACGCTGCTAACACAAAATATCCAGCTTCTCATGAGAGCCACAGCAGATACTACACTGCTAAGACAAAATATCCAGCTTCTCATGAGAGCCACAGTAGATACTACACTGCTAACACAAAATATCCAGCTTCTCATGAGAGCCACAGCAGATACTACACTGCTAACACAAAATATCCAGCTTCTCATGAGAGCCACAGCAGATACTACACTGCTAACACAAAATATCCAGCTTCTCATGAGAGCCACAGCAAATACTACACTGCTAACACAAAATATCCAGCTTCTCCTGAGAGCCACGGCAGATACTACACAAACACAAAATATCCAGCTTCTCCTGAGAGCCACGGCAGATACTACTCTGCTAACACAAAATTGGCACAGAGCATAACAATAGAGCTGTAGCCACTGCTATTGCCCATCCCCTCAGATGATCACAAAAATCACAAGCACCCCTCCCCTCAGATGATCACAGAAATTAGGAGCACCCCTCCCCTCAGATGATTACAGAAATTAGGAGCACCCCTCCCCTCAGATGATTACAGAAATTAGGAGCACCCCTCCCCTCAGATGATCACAAAAATCAGGAGCACCCCTCCCCTCAGATGATCACAGAAATCACAAGCAGTTTCATGGTGAAAGGTTAGGCAATCAAAGCATGTTCTTCTGCTCAGAAAGGAAAACATATACAACAAATACATTTGGTGAAGTTCCAGCACAGTATGAAGCTATATAAGATACATAATAAAAGGGGTTTAAGTGGTTTTATTGACAGAACTAACCAGGTCTAGAGCAAATTAAGATCTTGCCAATTGGTAAATCTCACATCGTTTTCTGTTTTGTCTTTGCATGCAAACTCTATTGGAGTCAAGTTGACTTGCTTGTCAAAAGAGTATCTGTGCCCTAAAAGGAAAACCTCCAGTCTCTTAATTCTATTTATATTTCAAATGTGTTGACTTGTGTGTCGTTTTGGCATTGTGAGTGGACCACATCGAATTCCTTCCATTCAGGAAGTGTAAGAGATTAATGCAACAAGCGATCCACAAGATAAAGGCCTTCTAATTGCAATGTAATTTTTCAGCTCCCCTAAATGTTTGGCTCATTTTTTTATTTAGATTAATAAATTATTCTGTTTTACAATAATCGTTAGTCTTCAATGTGCGTTGTATGTTGTCCAACACTTTATTCATATTATAAGCCTCCTTCCTATTGTAGCGTATGTGTGTTTGGATAACAACTAAACTTGTGTTACAAACGCTAAACAGATATTACATGTTTTTACATATATATATATATATATATATATATATATATATATATATATATATATATATATATATTCTTTCCTCTTATAAAAAGTTATAAAATATTTTTAATGAATTTAAAACTCTTGAGTCTTGAGTCTAACAATGTGTAGATGAATATTTCACTGAATAAGGAGTTCAGGCATGTTGTTTTCTGAAGAGGCTTCAGTTTATTGATAACACTACATTAAGTGTAATTACTCTAATTACTGTGTATTTACATAGTAGTTAAATAATAAATACATGTGTACTTACACATAATTATGTATGCATAGTTACAATATACTTCTTGTGTACTTACATGTATTGTGCAATAAAATGTACACATGAAGTACATTGTAACTATGTATAATAACATTGTATTTATGTGTAAGTACACATGTATTTACTATGTAGCTACTATGCAAATACACAGTGATTAGAGACACTTAATGTAAAGCGTTAGCAGTTTATTTACATTACACATTCTCTTACTCCGTCCTCACAATCGGTTACACAAGCCATGGGTAGTCAGGTACAGCAACACGCTGTGTAGTACAGCACATTCCGATATTGCTGTATAAACTGCCCGTCCAACTCCTTTCCCTGTAATCACACACCCACAATGCATCTCCTCCATTGGGAAGTAGGCTTAGACATCAGTCCCCCAAAAGTCCATACCTTATAGGTGCAGTGCTAGAATATATATATAATGGATCATTACATTCTCCTTCTTTGACTTATATTTCGATAAGGGCCTTGCTTCACAGAATACCCAAGAAGCCACAATTGATCTTGCACAGGAGTCAGGGAAGGGTACTTCTAATTGTATACTTGTACATGATTATTAAGTTATTCAGAGTTTCACAATCAGTGTCAGCTACCAACAGAACTCAAGTCAGTTACATTTAACCTTTCCTATCTTTGCAGCAGTACCCATGCTAGGGGGTGCTTGGGTGGGTCCTGCACCACCAAATGTCCCTTTGTCAGCAGTATTTACAAGTAGTTCTTTTGATTGACATGCCTGAATGTAGATACTCGCAAATCACGTCAAATTATTCCAAAAATACCCGCCTTCTCTATTTCAATTTGACAAATGGAAAAGCTCACATCCGGTTCAAGGAGCCGTTAGAGAGTGTGAAAGAGAAGTAAAGAAAAAGGTTAATAAATTGAGATTAGTGCTGTTCTGCACAACAGTTGAAATTATCAAACTCCTTACTGCCAAAGAAATACATATTTTTTGTGGTGTTTACATTACGTGGGTTTGAACTCAAAGTTCAATGAACTCCCCCTTCGCGGGGTAAAATGGTACTTAATCAAATTAAAGACAAATATATGCATTCTGAATGTAGTGGGTACTGTATCAAAAGTGATAAGTGCAATGTAGAAAATCTGTCCATCATGGTAAAATTTGTTCAGTAGTTTGGGACTGTCACAAAGACAGCCGGAGTGGGTGGCATCAGACCAGAAGCAGGAAATAAACAGACAGAGAGGTGTGGTTTGGTGAAGCTGAGCGAATGCTTTCGCTCAGCATTTAATAAACAGAACAGAAAATAAAAGGTTGGAACAGACAAAACACAGGACACGGCACTTGCGCCAAAATAAATAGACAAACAAAACGTACTAAACACTTAAACAGACAGACGAACAAACACGGTGAGTGAAAACACTTATTATTTACTTATATTTACTTTTCTCCTTCTCTCTCTCCCGTTCTCCACTCACCGAACACCCAACCCCGGGTGAAAGAAACGTGCATCTATATATACTGTTGTGCTGGGATTCAATTACTAATTAATTATTCACTTGAATCCCAGCACGTGAATGAATTCTGTGCAACCCCGTGCTTACATATTACATTTAACCAGCACGTGAAGTGATTTGTGCCCTCCTCGTGCCTAAATACAAATCTACACTTTTTAAATACACGTGAAACACAGACCCGTTTATATCCCGTGTACCAATGACTATACACCAACATTAACACACGCACGCAACATACAACACATAATATGCACACAGGGGCGGGGCACATTGCCACAGGGACAAACACCAATCAAAAAATGTTTTAGTACAAATATTTATTGTGGAGAATGCAGAGTATGCAATTTTACAGAGAAGTATGTTGTATATATACATTAATTTGGCATCAAACCTAACTTGGTTTGAGGGCTCACTGCCTGGCCGACTGGACAAGGCGGAGACTCCCGTTGACAAAACCTAGAAATGGTTTTTAAGAAAGGTGGAGATGGGGAGGTGGTGGGTTACGATGAAATCGAAGCACAACTGAGAGGTAAGTGAAGAGGGCATTTATAGTGCTAACAATCTTAATTGAATTTGGTGACGCAGAGATTGGTGTCTGACCCTCCTCACAAACTTTAGTTATGAACTTCATTTAGTGATTCTATACCTGAGGAACATCTGATTGGCTTGAATTACATCAGTTGGATGCAGAATACATTACAGCTCAGATACTAAAACACCTCTTTGAAGTGGCTTTAATGCTGACAATATCATCAGCCAGTTCTATGTTGGTGCATCAGTGATGAGTGTAGTTAATGGGGCTGTGCAGGCTTTTTTGCAAAGAAAACTAGGAAGGTACATTCCATACATACATTGTTACAACCATCAGCTGCACTTAGTAGTAATGCATTCAATTCAAAGTGAACCATGTGCAAAGAGATTTTTTGATCTTTGTAATTCTCTGTATGCATTCTTTCATCACCACTACATTACTCAAAGGTACAATGGCCTTTCACTAAAGCGATTGCTGGAAATTCGCTGGACAAGCCATATTGAAGTGATCAAATGTGTTGTTGATAATCAAGATCTTATTCTTGATGTACTGTCAGAAGTGATATTGCTTCAATAGACTTATGTACAGAAACATCTGGACTTTTTTCTCAGCTTAAGAGACAGAACTTCTTTGTTCTTAGAAAGTTCCTAGTCCATATTATTGGTATTTTAAAGCCAGCAAATGTTATTCTTCAATCACAATCTGCTGCTCTGTGCTCTGCTAGTGAGGCCATAAATGCATCAGTAAATGCATTAAAAAATCTTCGTAAAGATGAAGATTTCTGGACTGAGCACTGTAGTGTAGCTGTAGATGTGCATCCTACAAAGAGACAGAGAACCATGAGTTAAACAGCTAGCTGATTCTGTAGTGCTTTCAACATTAGGACATGCAGACTCTGGAAGTACTGCTAAATCTGACTGTAGTCTGACATTAAAGAGACCTATGTTAAACATTCTAGACAGAGCAGTATCAGAGATAGAAAACAGATTTTCTCAAAAGAATCTGGATTTAATGAAGGCTTTGTCTTGCCTCCTACCCCAGTCCAGTACATTTCTTCATTATACCATTTTAGAGCCTCTTCAGGTGACATGGCCAGTGAAACTGCCATAGCTAAACCTATTTTGTAGAAAACTCAACAAAGATACAGACTGTGCCACTGTTTGTAAACTTCTACATGGATATGCAGATGCATTTCCATTGCTGCATAAGATGTATGTGTCAGCCTTAATAATTGGTGTATCTACATGTGAAAATCCCTTCTCCACTCTGTCATGAGTACTTACCCCTTTCCATCGATCCATGCTTCATGACAGAAAGAGAAACTTGGTTATTTTGGCTCATGAAAAAGCTATCACTATGAACTTGAACAGGGAGGACCTTGTGAAGGAGTTCTCCAAGTCAAATAGAAAACTGGTGCAGTAATTATTTTCTTTTTCTTTTTTATTACTTTTGGAAAGTTCAAAGGAAGAAAAAATAAAACTAAGAACAATTATATAGATCTGCTGTATAGTAGTTTAAATGAAATTAATGGAAAGGCAGTTTTTTTAAGTTTAACCCTTTGTGGTCCTATGTGGGACCAGGCCCGACATTACAATTTTACCTTTCCGGTCATCAAAAAGACGTCAAGCACAGGTCTCTGGTTGTTTTTTTTTCCGGAAAAAACAGAGAAAACCTCTCAATGGCTGAGTGAGACCGATAGGAGGCGAGAGAAGCCACAAAAAAAGGGACGGATCTGAATCTGAGCAATACACATAGTCCCTGCACCACAGACATACAGTGACTCTCAAAAGTATTCACCCCCCTTGGACTTTTCCACATTTTATTGTGTTACAACATGGAATCAAAATGGATTTAATTAGGAGTTTTTGCCACTGATCAACACAAAAAAAGTCCATAATGTCAAAGTGAAAAATAAAATCTACAAATTGTTCTAAATTAATTACTGGCTTTCTTTTTGCCACTCTCCCATAAAGGCCACATTGTGTGTGTAGCACACATTGCATTTGTATAAGGTATCATTTTATTATTGCATTTTTTATTTATAATTTTATTTGTACTAGGCACAGGTAGAAAAGAAACAGAGGCGTGGCGAAACCAGCATCCTGTGCTGTGGAACTGCTGGCAATGAAATATAAAGATAAAAAAGATGTCTACCTCCTCACCATCATCCACGATGAGGCAACAATAGCAGTTCCTGTGCGAGGTATGGGCACGCACACAAACAAGCTCAAGTGTGTCTTGGACTACAATAAAAACATGGGAGGCGTGGATAAGTCGGACCAGATGCTGGAGCCATACAATGTTGCTAGGAAGACCATGGCATGGTACAAAAAACATGGCTGTACATGGCCCAGAATTCTTTGTACACCAATAGAAACATCAGAGTCTGGCAAAAAAAACTAAAAAAACACAATATATAGTTTGCAAGGGGTATCTAAAAAGGAACATATAGTAATTCTGATGTAGCACAGGGCGCCACCAGGGCCTCAGCAGAGAAGGGGTTAAAAGTTATGTACAGCATTGAAATAAGGAAAAAGGAATCAGCAGAGAGCATGTTCATATTAAAATAAGAAGGTTCAAAGAGCTGGCAGGACTCATTTTGGATGTGAAACGCAGTGTTCTGTCACTTGCCTTCTGTTTTCATATCTGAAACAAGCGACTGTTTTGAAACTGACAGCAGCAACTCCACACTCCTTGGCATCTGCTTGTGATTCCTGGGATGACAGTGAGATTGCTTTCCAAGGGAAGGGCCCCAGCGATCAAGGCCACTAGAAACCTAGAATATTAGAACAATAAATGACTCCATCAGAATGTGTATTGAAACTCATCTGGAGCCTTGAGCAACGTCACCCCATTCAGTCTGCCGATCTCGCTTTATTAAACAGCAAGCACACAAGTGGTTTACTGTTCCTGTGTGTTTTTATGATGTCTACAATCATTTGCTCAAATAGTTGCTTGCAATATTATACAATATAAGCTAGATCAGTCAAAGCGTCTGCAGAAGTAAGAGGCAGCATTAGCTAGTGATCTGCCACTTTTGATGAAGTTTTGTTTTACTGGCAATACACTGCTATGTTGGTGCTAATACTACTAATACTGTCTGTCTATGGCAGGCAACTGGAAAAGAAGAGAAGCTCCTGAACTCATTGTCAAAACTTATTATAAAAAATAAAAAAACACAGTATTTTTGTCATTGCAAAAAGGACAACTGACGCAAACATCATAAAAAGGCAAAGGGAGAATCTTTTGGTGCATATTTCTTTACAATAATTGAATTGAAAGAACCAAAAAATCTTCAACAAAAAGCCAGTCTTAACACTGCTTGACAAGGAGTCATAAAATAAATTGTAAAACCTTGGTTGGCAATCCTTTAAGAAAGTCCAATTCTGGGGGCTCCCGAGTGGTGCATCCATTTTAAATTGCTTGTTAAATGCTCTTGCTTTGCGACGCCTGCAGTGAATCTCTTATTGTTTGCCTTCCAGAACTCCCTCTTGTAAACAGCAATGTATTGCATTTCACCTGACCCAAGGGGGAAGAATCTCCCAGCTACAACTCGACACCTCCCAGCCAGAGGAAACTGGAACAATCAATACACTGGGGGGCAGACCGCATGCAATACACACTGAGGCAGAAAGGGAACAGGTATTTACTTGGGTATTAATTAGTTTAACAGCTGCTGTACACCTATTACAAAATACTTTTTTCTTAAGACATTCTTAGATTTTCTATTATAACCTCTTAACTCTTGGTAGCTGTCTCTGTATAATATTTACTTTGGCATGTTGTAACTTATGGATTGGGTTCTCTGTAATAAATCACTCGCACACAAGAGTAACATATATGTTGTTTTGAAGTCCATTTTCAAGAATGTACAGTGCCTTGCATAAGTATTCACCCCCTTGGAGTTTTCCACATTTTGTAGTGTTACAACCTGGAATTAAAATGGATTTAATTAGGATTTTTTTGTCACTGATCTACACAAAATAGTCCATAATGTCAAAGTGGGGAAAAAAATCTACATATTTTTCAAAATTATTTACAAATAAAAAACTGAAAAGTCTTGATTACATAAGTATTCACCACCTTTGCTGTGACACCCCTAAATAAGCTCTGGTGCAACCAATTGCCTTCAGAAGTCACATAATTAGTTGAATGGAGTCCATCTGTGTGCAATTAAAGTGTCACATGATCTCAGATTAAATACACCTGTTTCTGGAAGGCCCCAGAGTTTATTAGAGAGCATATCTAAACAAACAACATCATGAAGACCAAGGAGCTATCAAAACAAGTCCGAGATAAAGTTCTGGAGAAGCACCAATCAGGGTTGGGTTATAAAAAAATATCCCAAACTTTGAACATCCCCCGGAGCACCGTTAAATCCATTATTAAAAAATGGAAAGAATATGGCACAACTGCGACTCTGCCTAGAGAAGGCCGTCCACCAAAACTGTCATTAGTCAGAGAAGCAACCAAGAGGCCAATGGTAACTCTGAAGGAGCTGGAGAGATCCACAGCTGAGATGGGAGAAACCGTCCATGAGACAACTATAACCCGGATGCTCCACAAAGCTGGGCATTATGGAAGAGTGGCAAGAAGAAAGCCATTGCTGAAAAAAACCCATATCAAATCCTGTTTGGATTTTGCCAAAAGGCATGCGGGAGACACAGCAAACATGTGGAAAAAGGTTCTCTGGTCTGATGAGACCAAAATTGAACTTTTTGGCCTTAGTGCAAAAAGCTATGTGTGGCGCAAAGCCAACACTGCTCATCACCCTGAGAACACCACCCCCACGGTGAAGCATGGTGGTGGCAGCATCATGTTATGGGGATGCTTTTCATCGGCAGGGACTGGGAAACTGGTCAGGATTGAGGGCAAGATGGATGGAGCCAAATACAGGGAAATTCTAGAGGAAAACCTGTTTCAGTCTGCAAGAGACCTGGGACTGGGGTGGAGGTTCACCTTCCAGCAGGACAATGACCCTAAACACAGAGCCAAAGCTACACTGGAGTGGTTTAAAAACAAGAACCTGAATGTCTTAGAATGGCCCAGTCAAAGCCCAGACCTCAATCCGATTGAGAATCTGTGGCAAGACTTGAAAATTGCTGTTCACTAACGGTCCCCATCCAACTTGACAGAGCTTGAGCAATTTTGCCAAGAAGAATGGGCAAAAATTGCAGGATCCAGATGTGCAAAGCTGGTAGAGACTTACCCAAAAAGACTCACAGCTTTAATTGCTGCCAAAGGTGCTTCTACCAAGTATTGACTCAGGGCAGTGAATACTTATGCAACCAACAAATGTCTTTTTTTTTGTTTAATTAACTTTTGTGTCACAATAAAAAATATTTTGCACCTTCAAAGTGTTAAGTATGTTGTGTAACTCAAATGGTAAAAATCCCAATTAAATCCATTTTAATTCCAGGTTGTAACACTACAAAATGTGGAAAAGTCCAAGGGGGGTGAATACTATGCAAGGCACTGTGTGTGTGTATATATATAGATATATATATATATATATATATATATATATATATATATATATATATATATATATATATATTCTTAAGAGTTAATGTAAACAGACAATAACTTGTGCAGAGTAAATGAAAAGTGAAGTTATTATATATTTTAGAGGCCTGTAGCTTCAGTGTTGTCTGTGTGTATACCTGTGTGTGTATACCTGTACCAGTACTACTGGTACAACATGAAATCGTACACCTGATCTCAAATAAAATAACAAGGAAAATGAAAAACAAACACCCCAATGAAAAATGCCTCCTTGAAAAAGATTAGATTATTTTGGTTTGTAATTTTTAAATAAAAATACAATTATTTGCATACACTTAAGGACTTGCCTTAAAAAGGGTCAACTTACCCAATATCAACTCAAAAAAAGTTTTTCTTGTAATACTGTATGTTAGGAAATCCCTTTATCAAAGGGAAAGTAATATATCTCTGAAAAGAGTTTGATTCTGAGTTGAATGTTCCATCTGCCTGACCATCACACAACAGAGAATGATGCTCCACTGTATCAGAAACTGTGTCTTACACTGGTCCCTCCTCCTTCCCCACTGGATTGGCTCTCCCTAGACTTGTGATTGACAGTTGATACTGGCCTACTGGAGCCAGAAGTTGATTCAATAAACTTATTTTTAAATATACTTTATATTTTTTTTCTTTGAAAAACGCGTTATAGCAAAATTACTCCTGTATTACTGGTACTCAGCAAAAATGGCCATATGTGTAATGAATACTCATTTGTGCTCGGACTCGGGCACACCCCTAATATTGGACATGCATTTTTAGGTTAACAATAATTCAACAGCTAATTAACTTAACTTAAAATATCCCTGATCATACTGTCTATGTGTCACAGATTGTGTCAGCAATACCAACAAATGTCCCTGAATGTCCCAATTGCAAACAGCTGACTTCAGAATTTTGTAGTGAAGAGACTTTAAAACGGCAGCAAGTAGTACAATGTCTTGATTCAGCTTGACCAAAAACCCTCGACATCCTCTGACCAACTTCATACCGGTGCAGACCAGTGCTGAGACACTGAACAGGGCAGCCTCCTGATTTATAGTCCATTTGGTTACAACGTCCAAGCAGATTTACTCCCCTGATTCTTACAGCTGACAAGCCAGTTCCTTAACACCTGTGACACACATAGCAATTTCTTTGTCTGGAATCGACTAAACAACTTAATGTCTGACTTGTTTCTTTGCCATGTCAGGTAATGGCGCCTCTCTCTCTCTCAGTCGCACTCTTTATCCTGTGCTGGCTGTGGCAGGCCGGAGGCCTGGTAAATGTCACTTTCCTTATTTTAAACAGGAAATGGCTGCACTGCTAACACTGTCCAGGAGTTAGAAGTGTGATACATGTTTGTTATTGCAGTGACAGGAAGGACTTAGGTGAGGACTGGAGCGGGATCTACTGCTAAAAGAAAGACAATAATCCAGATAATAATTATTTATATCAACCTCCATTAAATTAGAACAAAGAAGAATTTGGGGGGCCTTGATTGAAGTCTTTAAAATCCTTGACAAAGTTGAAAAAGTTAACCCTAGCCATTACTTTAAGCTCAGCACATAAACCAGGACTAGTGGACACACAGCTGGACATTGAGTAGAGACATAGGGCCATTTTTGGTGGAAACGGCAAATCCACTTGTTAATACGTTAAAAAATATCCGCCTATTTTCTAACGTGATCCTCTGTTTTATCTGCAGGTAGATCACATTTCATGAACATTTCTGTGGTTCTAAATGAATAGGTAATGAGCATTTAAGCGGTTTTATCCACCAAAATAATACTTTCGGTTCAATTGTTTTAGCAAATGCTATATAACTAAACTCCCCGTTAATTTTGGTGTGCCAGTAGGCGAACGTTACATGCATATTACTCAGGCACCGTAAAAGCCACCTATGTGTTTCAGGGCTTGTTTAAAAGTACAGACCCAGCGCTTTCCAGTGATGTATTCAGTGTTTGTTAATGGTATTCCTTGCCGGAGCTACGATAGCCTGGAGGTAAGCCTCTCATCATGTGACAGAGTTCACAGCTTAGGTTTTCGTTTTGAGTTTATTGCTCCGTCTCCATCTAGTCGATTTTAGTAGCTAGAGGGAAAGGGCCAGTATCGTTGGAAAGCTTAGAATCTCAGCTTTCTAGCTTAGGGAACTAGAGAAGCTGCAGACCAGAGAGAGAGAGAGCATGAGAGCGAGATAAAGAGAGTTTATCCATTGTGCTTGTGCCAGACAGGAACTGCTTTACAGAGTGGCACAAAAAGTAATGGGACATGGCCTGAGCATGTAAAATTATAAATAGTTCTCTCCATATTCTGTTTTGTTAAAAAAAAGTGATTATGCTCACTGATTGCTTCATTTTTTCCCCATGTTCATTTCATATTGAAGTTCAGTGGTTTATTAATTAATGGCTTGGTTTACATGCACTTGAAAATCGTCTCTACAGTCATGACTGTGTGACGTTGTCACGCGAATACATCTTGAAACAGCAAAAGGACGTCCTTTTGGTAGTGCGACTTTAAGGGCAGGGTCAATCAGTTTCTAAAATAGCTGTAAAAACCCATGTAAACCGGAGCAGGAATTGTGCATGTGGCTCATGAGGTTTCAGCAGTCAAGATCCAGTTTTTCTGACTTAATATCACATAATCTCCAGCAGAAAGGCCGTACAAAACATAGACGCCCCCACAACACACACACACACACACACACACACACACACACACACACACACACACACACACTGTACATTTATGGACTACTTCAACACTAGAACCGCCACGGTTATACTCATACCTACAACCGCTGGTACATTTTAAACACCATCATTATTAAAATGAAAGACAAACTATCGGATACAACTCAAAAGTTTTATTCAAGCACATCTGCACAGCTGAAACGCCACATTTAAATGAACAATTAAACACAAAAGGGTTTATTTTCTAACTTACCACATATAAAGCACTACTATAATAAAATAAACATTTCAAAAGAAACTAGTGTGTAAACAAATATATGCACATACAAAACTGTAAAAACAAAAGTAGTTTTTAATCTACAATGAAAGTAACATATGATTTATCTTGCGTGTGTGTCACTCGCAGCACAGAATCCAGGTTGAGCTGCTGCAGCCTGCAGCTTTGCAGTTTTCTGTTCGAAATGTTTCTGCTGAAGAGCTATGGCTAGCTTCAAGATGAATTCTCTACTACCTTGTACAAAATGATGGAATTGATGGCTGCCAGGTCCAGTAGAGATAAAAACAGGCTTGTATATAAAAATAAAATGGAATATTGTAGGTTATATTCAAAATAAAAACATGTATTGTAAAAGGTGGTTTGAGTGTTAATGAAATGCAACATTTAGATGTTCCACAAACACACAAATATAAATTCTAAGTAGTAAAACTTGTAGAAATTATATTATATATTTTGTATGAGTGTGTTGGAAAGGTAGCCAGACAAACAAGTAGCTAATGCGCAGCTTAATTCAGAATGTGCACGACAACACGTGAATTAATTTCTCTTGTTAAATGTTTTTATCTTCATGGCAATGCATGAAGCTCTCCTCACAATATTCAGAGCCGTTCTTTTCCTAATTACTAGGCAGACACAGACATTTAAATACCTGCATTGGTAGCAATGATTATTATTATTTTTTTTCCTAAATCAGAAATGCATAGCAACGCATTTCCTGAGGTATGACACAGGCCCGTTTTTTGGGATGGAACCGCATAACAGTCTCACGTTTTGATTGGTCCATGTCTGTCACATGAATATGTCGTCACACGAGTGGAAAAGCTTGCAGGCATTTTTAACATTGTGATCAGAGAGAGAGAGTGATCTGCTTTCCACAACCTTGACATTCAAATATAATGTGGTATTACGCTGTACTGATATAACAAACTATGGGTGATTACTTTATATGAATTATCATGTTATGCACGAATGTAAGAATTGGCTTTCTGTGGCGGTGTACTTTTTCTTTCAAGTAGCATATATCTATAATCGCTTTTGTGATACATTTTAATATAAAATGTATACACTGTTGCAGTTTTGTTAGAGGATACATTAGTTTATCTCTAATGTAATCACAGTTTTACATATAGACTTTCCCAGTGTTCATTTACGTCGCAAATTCTGGGCCGCTTTGCTTTTCAGATAATGTCCCAAATTCTGGGCCAATTTGGTTTGCAGATAACGTCCCAAATTCTGGGCCGCTTTGGTTTTTAGATAACGTCACAAATTCTGGGCGGCTTTGGTTTTTAGATAACGTCCCAAATTCTGGGCTGATTTGGTTTTTCGATAACGTACCAAATTCTGGGCCGCTTTGGTTTTTAGATAACGTCCCAAATTCTGGGCCGCTTTGGTTTTTAGATAACATCCCAAATTCTGGGCCGCTCTGATAACATCCCAATTTCTGGGCTGCTCTGGTTTTTAGATAACGTCCGAGTTCTGCATTTTCTAATTCAGGCCAGTTTTTTAGATATTCTGCTTAGCTGACAGCTGAGTTTCTAAGTCATGCATGCACAGTTTACCATAAACTGGACCGTTAATTCATTTAAGAGTAGCCCTTAGTACATGAATCAAAGTTAATGTATTTTTACTCTCCCCAGAAAACATTTAGGAACATGGTATACCAAAAAAAAAAAAAAAGTACATCTCATTTGCTTATGTAATGTCCATCAATATATAGTGAGGCGTAGGGGTTTATCAGAACTTCTGGGTTTAAGAGACCAGTGCCCTTCAACAACTTCAAATAAATCCTATTGTATTGTATTAGTCAACATTTCCCTTATCTATTCCTGATAGTTTATACTGTAGGTCAGGGGTTTTCAACCTTTTTTTGAAACTGTACCCCTTCTATCTGGAGGTTTCAGCTGGAGTACCCCTTTACAATTTTCGCACAACTGAACGGTACCTCAGTTACAATAAAATGGAGAATAATCTGATGACACCCCCCTTCCCCCCCGCCCCCTGTTTATTTAATAAATTTGGGTGACAAACTGCTGGTTTAGGACAGAACAACAAACTTCTTAAAACTTTTAACTACAAGTATTTGGATGCACAGAATTAAAAAGACAAGTATTGGGTTAGGAGCACACCTATTTTTTTGTAACTTTGATGGCCTTTTTTAAATTGACAGCCTTTTGTAAAAGTGAAGGCCTTTTGATACCAAGCATACCCTGCAATACCCAGCAAAGTTATACACTGATATTCTAATAGCACAGAAATTCAAATGAAGTTTGTAATTGGTTGTGTTCCTCAAATACACAATAAAAAGTGATATTTATAGGGTATACAGTTATACAGCAATACAGTGGTTTCGGACATCTAAGAACAGGTACTGCGAGCATCTGGATTCATACCCAGAGGTACTCTATAGCCTCCTAGGACATTCACAGCTTGTTTGACACCCTCGTGTAGTTGCCCGTTTCTGCATATAAAGCAAAATGCTGTTTGTCAATCTCTCTTTTTTCTTATAAATCAGTCTTTGCAGGAATCATTCTAAAAACACTTGAATCAGTTAGGGACTACCAGTCTGACACTACAGGCCTTTAAATTGCAGTATCAATTTGCAAGTTGCTAAGTGGCTGTGTTCCTCAAATTTGCACTGCAAAATGATATTTTAAAGAATAGGGTATATAGTGCTTTTTTTTCGCCTCGCTCGCTTTTGGTGCAAAACTATGCTCCGATACACTCAAGCTGATACTGTGATCACAAAACACTTGGAATGGACTTAAACTGGTGCTTCTGTTGCATAAATACACTACAAAATGTGCACATTTCAGGTCTTATATATAATGGACATTTTTTTATGTATTTTCCTATATCACAGTCGGGGGGGGGGGGGGTCCTCCTGTCGTACCCCGTGAGTCCACAAATCCTGGGCCAACAAACTCGCTAGTACTCTCTTTAGATGCACAACAGTCTTAGCTAAAGAAAATGGGTTCCTTCGAGTTCGTACGACCCACGACCGCCATTGGCCGAGCCTTACCCCAATGGTGTTTTTATAATGGGATTTGTCATAGGGAAGGGGGTGGTCTCTTATCGTACCCGTATCTCCACGATCCCTGGGCCAACGAACTCAGAAGGGCACTCTTTGCGTGCACAAGAGTCTTAGCTAAAGAAAGACATCGGCCACGGGTTCATATGCCACTCCACCGCCAGATGGTCGGCATGCCCCAAAGGGGTTTTATAATGGGATTTCCCATAGACATTTTTCAGGATGCTATATCTCGGGTTCCGGGGGTCCCCGAGACTTGAAAATCGATACGGAGGTCCACCTCGGGGCCCCCTCCAAGCGACGTGTCCCCAGCTAGAAAGGACACCAGTTTAGACTTTTTTTGCCAACCTGGAGCTCAAAAGCTATTGGAAATGCAACCTTGACATGCCATCATGCTGAAAATATGTAAATTTGTTGAAAATGTAGCATTTGAAAACGGGTGGCTCCCTGTGAAAGAGGGCCCCCAGACATGACCCTAGGAAGTTCAACCTGGTTTCTAGGCCCCAGGGTCCTGGAGATATGACCCCAAAAAGGATAGTTTTTGGACATTTTTGACAGGGCGTATCTCGGGTTCTGTGGGGGTTAGGAATTTGATTTTTTTTGCGGCGGGGCCCCATGGGGCCCCACACAAGGAGTCACCATTTTCATAGTTCAGATGCTTGGCAAAGTGAATTTTTTCATCATGACATTTTGGGTGAACCACCACACCGTTTTAGGGGGTGGTTTGGGGTGCTCCCCTGAGTCTATATCACTTTGAATGGTGGTTCTACGTGCTCAGGTTCGAGAGATATGCCTGAAATGTGTTTTTCAACCCTGCTATAGACATGAATGAGGCTGAACACCCTGAACGCCCTGAAAATATTTTTTGCAAAGAATTGCTACGAAACGGGATATTACATTCAGGCTGGTCTAGAACCCTTCGAACGGTTGTTATAGGTGCTCTGGTTCGAGAGATATGACTGAAAATGTGTTTTTTAACACTGCCATAGACATGAATGGGGCTGAATACCCGAAAATATATTTTGCAAAGACTTGCTACGGTGGGTGTATGCGTGCAGGGGTTGCATGGTGGTGTGTGCATGTAGGGGTTGCAATAGTGGTGTGTGCATGTAGGGGTTGCATGGTGGTCTGTGCATGTAGGGGTTGCATGGTAGTGTGTGCATGTAGGGGTTGCATTGTGGTGTGTGCGTGCAGGGGTTGCATGGTGGTGTGCATGCAGGGGTTGCATATTGGTGTGTGCATGTAGGGGTTGCATGGTGGTGTATGCATGTAGGGGTTGCATGGTGGTGTGTGTATGCAGGGGTCTTATGGTGGTGTGTGTCAGAATTTGGGACGTTATCTAAAAACCAAAGCGGCCCAGAATTTGGGACGTTATCTAAAAACCAAAGCGGCACAGAATTTGGGACGTTATCTAAAAACCAAAGCGGCACAGAATTTGGGACTTTATCTAAAAACCAAAGCGGCCCAGAATTTGTGACGTTATCTAAAAACCAAACCGGCCCAGAATTTGGGACGTTATCTAAAAACCAAAGCGGCCCAGAATTTGGGACGTTATCTGCAAACCAAATCGGCCCAGAATTTGGGACATTATCTGAAAAGCAAAGCGGCCCAGAATTTGCGACGTAAATGAACACTGGGAAAGTCTATATGTAAAACTGTGATTACATTAGAGATAAACTAATGTATCCTCTAACAAAACTGCAATAGTGTATACATTTTATATTAAAATGTATCGCAAAAACGATTATAGATATATGCTACTTGAAAGAAAAAAGTACACCACCACAGAAAGCCAATTCTTACATTCGTGCATAACATGATAATTCATATAAAGTAATCACCCATAGTTTGTTATATCAGTACAGCGTAATACCACATTATATTTGAATGTCAAGGTTGTGGAAAGCAGATCACTCTCTCTCTCTGATCACAATGTTAAAAATGTCTGCAAGCTTTTCCACTCGTGTGACGACATATTCATGTGACAGACATGGACCAATCAAAACGCGAGACTGTTATGCGGTTCCATCTCAAAAACCGGGCCTGTGTCATACCTCCATTTCCTGAAAAGTACGGCAAATAGGTTGTGAGGAAAACTGTCATGACTTGTGCATGTAAACACCGTCAATGATTACAATATATATAACAGTGACCAAACATGATTTTTTTGGAAAAGCGTTTATTTTTTTTACATATAGTCTCATTTCTACCACATATAGTATGACTGATCCTGTTGCAACTTACATAATATTAAAGGAAATTCTGCGGCCTTTCATTTGATATGTTACATGCATGCAGTACAAACTATCCAGTAGTTAAACATACATAAATGAAAACAGTGAAAAACATGCGGATCTAGGGCTGAGTGTAAAGAGATAAACACAATCAAAAATTGTACCAAACCAGCGGAAAAACGAGTCAAAACCCAAATGCATACATTAAGGGGCTCCAAAGACAAGTTTCACATGGTGTGGTTGCTCTTCATGGAGTATTTTGAGAACTTGAACACCCAGGCTTGGACATAGGTCACCATTTCCCCCTTTGTCTTTATATATTGTTATTTTATTTGTATTTTATATATTTATTTATTTATTTATTTGCTTATGTGTATATATAAATTTACTTATATATACTGTATATGGAGGTATTACTGTATCACTTTATTTACTTATGTGTATATATACAGTATATACTTCCTTATATATATATATATATATATATATATATATATATATATATATATATATATATATATATATATATATGCGCTTCTGTATCTGTCTCAACTGCTGGGTTTTTCAATTACTGCCTAATATGTTCCTTTTTCTGTTATCTTAAACTGAAAATTAATAAAAAAAAAAAGATATTACAAAAAAAAATGCAAACACAGGGGCACATTCTTATTACCATTCAGTGTTACCAATTGCTTGTTTAATTAGGACAACATAAATCAAACAAACATGATTGGAACAAATGATGGGAGTTCTAGGTTTGAAAGGAGGTATACAAAAATGAAAATGAAAGAAAACTTTTTTTTTGGATGTACACAAAAGGTTTAAATTAATCGTTTATCATTTATTTGAGGATGGTTAATTGTTTATCTCTACACAGATGAAGACGGGTTTTAGTCTAATACACCCTGAAGTAAATTATCTTTTAATCATGTAAACCTTTTGTGCACATCCATTTTGTTTTATGTGATCCCAAGCCAAAATACTGTCAGTCCTATCACCTTGAGGACCGTTCATTGACATTTTAAGAAAGCCGAAAGCTTGTGCAGTCAATTTACCTGAATAATAAATACCAAAACAAGATCTGACCACCCCTTCGTGCCAAAGTGAGGCTAGTTTAAATTATCCAGGGCAGCCCCAAATGTGTCAAACTATACTTTGGAAATAAAAATTTAAAAAGTAATAAATAAATAAATAAATAAATAAACGCATTGCAGAAATATGCTTTTAAATAAAATCATCAAACCATGCCATTTTTTTATTTATACATATATATCAGAAGTACTAAAGTGGGCTAAGTAACGTTTAATTGTTAAGTCGATATTGCAGCAAGCATCAAAACATTCCAAAATCATAAATATGCACTAAAAAAGGAACAGTGCTAAAACAAAATGGTACAGCAAGTAGCGCACATGCATCAAAATACTGAATACTGTATTGTTAAACTGAAGATGGTCTCTGAAGAGAAATGAAAGCTAACTGTTTCATTGAGTGATTGAGGTATGATTAATTGTCAATCTACCCCTGGCCACACCCTATAAAAGAGAACAAAGGCTGAATGTTTGGTGTGGGTTGTGTAGGAGAGTTAGGAGCTGATTAGAAGTGTAACAGAGTGAAACGAGTGAGAAAGGTACCGTGATAGCTAGGCTTGTGTGCTGTTTTGTTTATTTTAAAGAGTTCTGTGTGTAGGGTTTTGTTCAAACTGTTATTTTAGTTCCTGTGTTTTGTTTGTTTTGTGTTTATTAAAAGTGCACAGAAAGTGCTGAACTGCAGTTCCTGTGTTTGTGCTATTTTGTTTTCCTTTGTTATCTTGTCTAATAACCCATTTTTAAGTTTCGTGCTTTCCCCATTTAATATAGCACACACAGACCTGAACAGGAAAAAGTCAATTTAAGTACCAAATTCTGTTTTGGGCTGGGATAAATACATATGGATGATGTAGATGGGGTGCCCCAGTGTTTGTATTAACTTTGAAATGAGCAGCCCAAGCCGATTTATCCCCTGAAATACCCCAGTTACTTATTCAATTTTAGTTACATTTCTGCATGTTAGCGAATAAGAAGCTGGGATGCGAATAAGAAGCTGACCGAATAAGAAGCCAACTTCAGCATCGTCACATTAATTATTATTATTTTTTTAGTTAGTTAGTTTGTTTTTTTAATTGTAATTTTCCAAAGTAGCCTATAGTTTGACACATTTGGGGCTACCCTGGAGAATAATTCAAATTAGTCTTGCTTTGACACAAAGGGGTGGTCAGATCATCTTCAGATCGGCTTGAGGTAAAGTGAATTGTGTGCATTGCAATGGGATTGTATTTCATCTTGGGATCATAATACACACACACACACACACACACACATACACACACAGCTGCTTCTAAAGTAGGATCCATGTTGCATGCCAGGGAGACTCGGTCTGACTTGTTGTCACTGTTTTTTACTGGCGGATAGTCTATTAACCATGCTGAAGCAGCTGGAAAGCTAACTGGTAGAAGTTTACATTATTCACCACTTTGGTCTTTGGTTAGAAAATAGACAGATTCTTAGATCATTACATATTCCATTAAAATAAACAATCCGTTCATGTAATAACATCAACATACAATATATTATCATGTAATAATAATAATATCAACTACAATACATTAGCATGTAATAATCTCAACAACAATACGTTATCGTGTAATAATCTCAACTACAATATGTTATATCAACTTCAATACGTTATCATGTAATAATGTCAATTACAATACGTTATCATGTAATAATATCAACTACACTACGTTATCAATGTGCAGTAGTTGGCAGGACTTTGGCATAGACTCCTGACAATAGGAAGAAATCCTGACAGGACACATTTTTGCTGGTCCCTTGAAATTCGAGAATTGACTGTATATACTGTCCAAATACATACCCACTCTGTTGCAGGGTCTTTTTTTTTGAATGACAGGGGCTCCTGTAGTTTATTAGCAGAACCTTTTAAGATTTGTTCTCTTTTTGTAAAGGCTTCCTTTACGAAACCACACAGCACCAGGTTTTCTGGAGGCCTTTAATACTGGAATCTCTTCGGTGCAATCATGATTAATAAAGAGATGCTGTTGCACCAAATCAGATTGCAAAGTGTTATCTTATGTTCAGGTCACACGCTTTTGTTTTGTTTTTTAATGCAAAAATGTAAGTTGATAAATGTTATTACTGTAGATTTTTGAATTATTTACAAAGTTCAGTGCTGGGTGTTATCTATCTGTTCATGCAACAGCTGTTTAACGATGTCACCTCACATGAGCTGTAACTAAATAACTTCAAAGTGAAACTTTAGTAGGTAAGTAAGTACTGTTCTGTGAGATCGTCTTTCAAGAAATAAAAAGCACAAATGGCTAAATTCAGGTGCTAGGAAAGTAACCACTAAAAATACTGCAGTGGTCTCCAGATGTCTTTGAAGAAATGGGGAGAAATGTATGAAGGAGCAAACAAAATGCAAGTATCACTAAACGTAAAGTGGAAACATGCTCCTTGCTTGCCTCATTTTGGCTACAGGAGGCTGTGCTTTTTGTTACACAGTTTGTTGCTCCTGCTGTCTAAATTGTTTAATGGAGAAGAGGTCTTTCCGACATCGGTGTCATCTAATTCCTGTTTCCTTATTCTGAACCATCAGGCTTATCAGACTAGTGAGAAAACAGTGATGTTACTTCCACTGTTCATGCTCAGAATTGCACTGGCTTTCTGCCACTTGAAAGGTAGTGCTTTGCATTACTCCGTGTGGTCAGACACCAAATGCAGCAAACAGTCAGAGGGGAATTAGAAGAGTCAAACTGTACGTCTTACTATTGAACTCAGATTACTTAATCCTTTTGGTAACACTTTACATTAGGTGTCTTTAATTGCTGTGTATTTACATTACAATGTTATTACGCATAGTTACAATGTATGTAATGTGTAAATATTTTTGCACAATATATGTAAGCACACAATTGTGTCAGAAAAGGGTTAGCGTTAGGGTTAGGGTTAGGTTAATAGTTAAGGTTTGGGTTAGGGATAGGGTTAGGTTTAGGGTTAGAGTCAAATCTCCTCTGTAATCAAATCCTACTTCTACCAACTCCGAAACATCTCAAAGGTCCGTCCCTACCTTTCCCTCCCAGATGCAGAGATACTCTGTCATGCATTCATCTCCTCTCGACTCGACTACTGCAACTCTCTCTATGGAGGTCTTCTGTCACGGGCCATAAACCGATTGCAGCTGGTTCAAAATGCCGCTGCTAGGATCCTTACCAGATGTTAAAAAACATGATCACATTACCCTCTGTCTGGCCAAGCTGCACTGGCTAACTGTAAAGTTCAGGATTACTTTTAAAGTTATCCTGCTTGCCTACAAGGCCCTTCATCACACAGGTCCAGAGTATCTCTCCAAACTGCTGACCCGCTATGTCCCTGCCCACAAGCTGAGGTCCTCTGACCGTGGTTTGCTTGTTATACCCAAGCAAAAGCGCACCACACTCGGAGAGCGCTCTTATAGCTTCATGGCCCCGACTCTCTGGAACACTCTCCCAGCTTTAGTGCGAGAACAAGTGCGTCAACTCTTAAAACCCACTTGTTCTCTCTTGCTTTCAATGCTCTTTAAACCTAATATCTGCTTTTAGCTGTTGTCTAAATTGCTATTTAAAGTTTTCCACTCCATCTTATTCATATGATTCTGTATGACACACGCGTCCACAATGTTTAGAATTCACATCCTAGCCTTGTATTTAATGTATTATGCCGGTATTTAATATATTTGCATTGGGTTTTTTTTTGGTTTTTTTTTTTACTGTTTGTATTTAATGTATTATTCCCTGTATTTCACTGTATTTAATGTATTATGCATTGTTCCTCACTATCTTGTAAAGCATTTTGTGATGGTGGTCCACTATGAAAGGCGCTATATAAAATAAATATTGATTGATCTATTGATTGATATGATGCAAAAAGATGTACACATTTAGTACGTTGTAACTATGCATAATAATATTGTAATTATGTGTAAATACACATGTATTTACTAAGTATCTGCTATGCAAATATACAGCAATTAGAGACAATGTAAAGTGTTACCCTCCTTTTTTACAATTATGTTCTGCATTATAATCTAGAAATCTGAGCTCAAGAGTAATGTTGTGTAATGTTGGCAAACTCACTCCCTACTCTGAATGCTAAGGTAAAACTTATAAGACATCATGTTCCCTGAAACAGGCACCAGCCAACAGGTTTATTTACATCTCTTTCTTATATGTTGTCAAACTACCTAGAGTAGTCAATGGGGGTTTTACATGGGGAAATACATACAGGGATTCATCCAAGTGTTACGTCATTACTTTTGTAATTTGGGACACTCACATTTCTGGGTCAACAAGTAATAAGCATGGAATAAATTCAGGGTTTGCAGTTAGATATTTTCATTGGGACTCACAAGAGAAACACCAGGGAAAAAACTGCACTTTTCCCAGAGGAATCATTTTTAATGAGGAAAAAAAATTCTCTTTCTGTCTGCACAAACTAAATGTGAAATGATTATGCTAATGCTTTGTGATTGGGAGGTTAAATAATTAGTCTATGCTAATGTTCTCTGTATTGTTAAAAGATTAGTCTATGCTAATGATCTCTGTATTGTTAAATTATTAGTCTATGCTAATGATCTCTGTATTGTTAAATTATTAGTCCATGCTACTGATCTCTGTATTGGGAGGATAATAAAACCAGTAGTATTCAGAACTAATCAATGATAGATACAACTCAGGCCAGCTGCACTGTGAAAGGTTGTTTTTTTTTTTAAATGGGAAAGGGGTGGTCAATGTGAATTGAGTAACTGTTTCCACAGTTTTTCCTGTGTTTATTGGCTATAGATTTTATTTTTTTGTATCAAGGGTGTTTTACATATTTTTATCGGTTAAAACCGAAAATCAGAAGCCCTAGTTATAATCCACACGTGAGGTTACATCTGTAAACTGAATAACAATTGTTTCTCACTTACAGCCGAGTGGCAGCACATTCTTACATTTCTATTGGAGACTCCACTTGCAAGATTTAAAACAATTACAATTAGAAATGGAGGTTAAAATATGGAGGATTCAAAACAGAATTGCAAATTGTGGTGACATGTAAAAAAATGCCTACACACAAAACCCCCGGAGTAATGTGCCTGTGACCATAAGGATTTCATTGTGAATGACAGCAAAGGAAAGAAGGTACAACTTAAGTGTGCAAGTACTGTCGAGTTACTACTATACATATTTTGACAGAAAAATAGCTAAAAAATAAATAAGTACCGAAAAATAAAATGAACAAACACCAAAAAATAGAAGCCCTAATTGTTACTACAGGTTTGTAAGGACTTTAGGGTGGGGAGGATGAAAGATTTATTTACCATTTAAATATAGTCCAGCCCTTTTAATATCCCTTCAAAGGGACTGAGCACAAATGGTGACAATTGGAGGAGTTGACTTAACAGGAGTTCACCAATAACCTGGCAACATAACCATTAAAACACAAGATACAACAAACATGTAGACTAGCTATGGCCTTGATTACAATGCATTAAATATACAATGTACAACACTTTACATGTAGAACACATTGTAATGCTCACTAAACAGCAACATACCTACATGTAAACCTCCTGGTCTCATGCTTTGATTTTCCAAAGTGATATTAGCAAATCAGTTGTATGACTGATAAATGTGATTGATATTAAGAGAGATAATGGCCGCTGCAGAAGATATGAATGCAATTATAAACCAAATAATTTGTTTTTTGGTTGGAGTTTGGATTGGATTGCTTCAGGGAAGTTCAGGCTGCTTGAAATATGTGTCACTGTTTTAAAGTGAGTTTTGCCCTGTAATTTGATGCAGACACCGGGAGAAATGTGTGTCTACTTGACTTGAGTCTTATAGGTTTTACCTTCTGAAGGTGGGTGCAGCTGTTCATCCTACAATATTTCTTGCTATAATAAATCAAACAGAGTGACGAAAATCACCAGCTAATAACTAATCAAATAGGCTGGAAGGTCTGTTTCTGTCATGTAAAATCCATTGCTACTGTATCTGTGCTGACAAACGTAATGGTACCAGAGGAAATGGCTATTTAAATGTAGACAGTAGACATAACATTGTACTAGAGTGGCTGACCTAATGTACAGAATGTCAGCACTATAGTGTCAGAGCTATTGTACCAGCCCTCTGCACCATTCAGCTGGGAAAGGAAAATCCAAAGAGAAGCAACAGATAACTGATTATTGATTGTCACGCCTCTATTTAACGTTCTCTGATGGGTTAATCACCCTGGTACCCTACTTGGAGCCGCATGTATATATTATATTACTAGTAGGTGCATGTTGTCAGTTGTATTTTGAGGCTTTCTTAAAGTTTCTTTATGATATTTAATAATAATGTTGTTTAAATGCATTATTATATTACTTTGTATAATAATAAGCACATGCATGTTTGCAGTTATTTTAGAATCTACACATTATATTCTGCTTCTTGCTTTTGAATAATAAAGTGTTCTCAGTGCATTGGTTACTGTTGATTATTACCTCTCAGATATTAGTTGGTGATCACATCTCTGAAAATCAAACTGTTACTAAACTTGCTTTATAAATGTCTTATTTTCAGATTTAAAAGAAAACAAACTTTTAACCCTTTTGAAATTCCCAAAACTTTGCAAACATTTCGTTTACATGTGTGCTGTGAGACAGATCAAATATTGTTAAGTTGCTTATTTTTACCCTTTTATAAAAAACATCTTCAGAAAGGGAGGAGCCCCCTGAGCCAATGAGAAGCCTCTATTACACAGTGTAACCAATCAGTGATCGGAATTTGAAGTAGCCTTCCTTCCACAGTACTAACTTAAAAGGCAGCATTTCTTATTAAGGTCATACTTTGTGATCAGCAATATGTAGAGCAGTGGTGCGCAAAGTGGAGGGGTGCTGAGAGTCAGTAAGGGGGGTGCGATTAAAGGGGCAGTTCTGTAAAAAAAATGTTTTTAAAGGATAGAACATTTTAAATAAATACATAAATGACAGCTAATTAATCAATTAATTATGTTTGAAGTGGCAAGTGTCACTGAAACTGCAGTGCACAAAGCTGAAATTGCGGCTTCCAAGTGTAAAGAAAAGCACTAATGTTTTAACAAGTGTTTTTTCCCCGGATTTAATGTAATCGCGTATTTTTTCCTAGATTTAACCAAAAAAAGTCCAGATTTAGCTAAATACATCAATGTTAAAAAATACATTCTTAAAAGTCACAGTGTAAAAGCAGCTCGGCAGCATACAATGCCAAATCAAACATGGCAATGGGTGTGAGCTTGCATGTTAAAGGACTATGCACACTGGATGCGAACGACATGAGCGAATGAATAAAAAATAATTAAAGCTACTGATTTAAATGGAGTAATGCACAACACACTGGTTTTATATTTCTGTAAAATGTCATTTCTTTGTTTTAATAATGTTGACCAATAATAATAATCACATTAGCTCCTTAAAAAGCAAGTGGTATTCCCCGAACTGTTTTCTTTATTTGTGTGTGTGGTGTACCCATACTATATTTTTTTGTTTCATTTATTTTATTTCGTGTCCACAAAAGGTGCAAAATGATACAGTCTTTTCTTTTCATGACTAGCTACAGTTGTGTATTTTTTATGTACTTGTGCTGTATTCGTGTCGTTCGCCTCGCTCCTGGTGTGCATACTTTATTCGCCTCGAATCTGCTCACTCATGTCATTTGCATTTGGTGTGCATAGCCCTTTAGCTTCAGATTTAGCTGGCAAAATAAATATTTTTTGTGAAAACCCTGATCTCTTTTTTTAGATTTAATTGCTGTTTTTCAGATGTATCTATTAAGTAAATGTTGAATCGCTGAGTTTTAAAAAAAAGATTTAAATTCACAGATTTATTTGGGGGGGAGGCATTTAAAAAGTCTGCGCACCACTACACTACATGCAGACTTTGTCTTATCTAGTTTACTTTACATATGTTGAACTATACATGAAGAGCAGCTCTAGAACTCACAGTCAAAGCATCTTAAGACAGACTTAGCAGGAAATAAAACACTCAACCTTTGAACCACTCAGAATGATTGCAGACATAAAGCAAAATGTAAGAGTGCAGTTCAAACTAACACAATGAAATGTAAGGGTACTTACTCTCTATGTATGATAAAGATCAAAAGGAGCAGCAAGTTTATTCTGTTAAAACTCTGAACAAATAGGACAGGAAATTGGGTGACAATTAGTATTGGTTAGGGTTAACTTTGTCAACTCCTTTTAAGATTCTAAAGACCTCGATCAAGTCCCCCCCCTAATTCTTTGTTCTCTGTTCCAGGCTACATTAATGAAGATCCTTCAGCCTATCTTTATAGCTCATTCCTTTTAGCCCTGGGATTATTCTAGTTGTTCCTCCTTGGACCCTTTTCAGGTCCACAATGCCCTTTCGGTACTGTGGTGACCAGAATTCAACATAGGATTCTAAGTGTGGTCTCCAGTGCATTATACAACCTCATCATGACCTCCGTTCATTTGTACTCTACACCCAAGCATTCTCTTTGACTTTTTAATTGGTTCACTCCACTGTCTGGTTGCTGACAACACCAAGGCCTTTCTCTTGGTGAGCCTGTTCTAGCTCTCTACCTCCTATTTAATAAAGTAATGACGATATGGAACACTTTACATTTGCTGACATCAGATTACCTTTGCCAAGATATGTGTCCAGTTCTGACGCAATTGGAAATCTTTTGGATTTCCTGGATAGCTGAAAACGTGTCTCCCCCCAGCTTTGTGTCATCTGCAAACTTACTAGTTATCTTCTGATCTGAGTCATTGATGTAGATGAGAAACAACAGGGGGCAAAGCACGGATCCCTACTGCACTCCACTGAGTACATGTCCCCAGCTAGATGTGTGTCCTCTTTCATACTCTCTGCTTCCTATGTTTTAACCAGTTATGTATCTACTTGCATGCACTTTGTCAAAGTTCTGGGAACAATCAGATCCAAGGAACGGGTACCCTATCGTTCTTGTGTTCATGATCGGGTGCTGACAACTTCTTCTGAGGCATAGCCTATTAAAAGAACAAAAACACAATCTTACTGTTGATGTAACACAATGCATATTTTCTTATGCTTTAAATGGTTAGAATTAGTCGACTGCACTGTTTAAGAAGCAACATGTAAACGCATTCTCTGATGAAACATCACTATGTGTTTTTATATGTCAACAGGGCCAGATGTTTGGTTGCACTCTGGCTATAATAAAACTGCAGATCGGTATGGAGTGTGATTTGTGACAGACCCTGTGGACATCCCACACCATGGGGCCATTATGATGTTTAGTGTCCTGAATATGAACCCAGACATGCCACAGCGAAACAAAAGGCTAAAATTCCAAAGATACAGGAAATACTTTAGTATTCTTGTTGACATGTTGACCCAGATAGAGATTTAGGCTTTAAATATTGTGGTTAGATAGCGTTTTTCATTGCTCTTTTAATGCTTCTAAAATACACAAAATGTTGTGTTTCAAAGTGACAACTGCACTGCAGATTTCATCTTATTATTACTTATTTCTTAGCAGACGCCCTTATCCAGGACGACTTACAATTGTTACAAGATATCACATTATTTTTACATACAATTACATTATTTTTTACACACAATTATCCATTTATACAGTTGGGTTTTTACTAGAGCAATCTAGGTAAAGAACCTTGCTCAAGGATACAGCAGCAGTGTCACCCACCAAGGATTGAACCCACAACTCTCCGGTCAAGAGTCCAGAGCCCTAACCACTACTCCACACTGCTGCCCTCATCTGCAGTGTGGCAGGGGAGAAACCCTGCTGGTGTAAATAGGGCGAGGTTGGCAGGGATGCGGTTAGTTCTGTCCCTGCCAACAATCAGGAATTTGGGGGTGAGTGTTTGTGCTGTGAATTTTGTACTGTTTTGCAACTTGGTAGTGAAGACTAATGCCCAGTCTATAATTGTGTTGTTCTTTTGTTTGAACCTTTTATTTTTGCCCTTGTGCCTTGTTTTGTTTGTTCCTGTTTGTTTTGTTAAATAAAGTGCAGAACCGCGCTTTAAAACTGCAGCTTTCTGTCTATGGGCCTAATACCTGCCGATAACCAACCTGGGCCGTGACGCTACCCTGTCACAAGGAGACACTATAAAAATGGGATGCTATGGCTGCAGAAAGGGTTAAACTGTAATACCTTCAGTATGTACTAGCATTATACCGATCATTGTAAATTGTACCCCCGCGGTGACACCAGAAAGCCCACATTTCTACTGCTAGTTTTCATTTTTACATCTTCCGTAAGGAGGCATATTACAAGACAGATGACACCAGTGCAATTGCTGGTAAGGCAATCCTTCTGGCTGCATTCCCAAAATGACAACTTGAATGGATGTCTCTGCAGCTCCTACACAAAGCCTTGTTTCAATACCTCTGAATTACTCTCAAACACTTAGGAAGGGGAAAAAACTGATGCATTGAAAACTGGGCTCATACACTGAATTTCCATTCGTTCTTCTTTTATTAACATGAGATTACTGAATTCAAGGAACGTCAGGAAGGCTATGGGAGTCATGTGATGTCTTCTAATCAGAATCAAGCCGAAATAGATGATCACGAAATAGTATCTAAAAACCATAGTAGATTTCCTTATGCAGAACAACTTTTTATGTTGTTAAGTCATTTGATCCGTTTTTCAAGTTTAATGTATCCTATATTTATTTATGTATTTATTTTGTGGAAAATGTTGGTGCACGACAACATTCCATAATGTATCCTTCTGGGCACTAGAAAGCAGACTCTGTTGACTGTCCAGTATCTTTACATTCAGTTTTAGCTGCAGGTTACACAAGTCCTCCCTTTCTTAAACCTTTTTGTCATTCTGACAATTTAAACAGACACGCTCCTGCATTACCTGCAGCACTGGGAGGTCATTAATTAGTAATGTCAACAGCAAGCACACATGTGGGGGAATATGAAAACAGTATGCTGCCATTGCCATTTTGATCATTTTCTTTACCCATGGGTTTTATATACTTTCCCAATATTTATGTACAACTAGACTCCATCTAAAATTACCTCTGCTGGTTATTAATAAGTAGGGCTGTTGAATGCAGTTATTACATTTTTGAAGTACAAATTGAATGAATAAATGGAAAATACAGAACTGAGACAAACATCAGAAACATAGATTCATTTAGGCTACGACATCAGTCATGTTGACAGTTTCTAGAAGACACTATAATCTCAACACCACCTGCTCAATTCTATACTACATCTATGACAAAAAGTTTTGCATCACCCTATCAAATTAACTAATTTCCTCCGATCCCACGACCAAGCCAATCGCCTCTTTACACTCTGCATCTCAACAGTGCAGGACAAAGTTAATTCTTCTTGATCTAAGTGCTGCCTTTGATACTGTAGACCATTCCATCCTACTGAATCCATCTTGAAAGCACAATAGGACTGTCTGGCCTTGTCCTATCCTGGTTCAAATCTTATCTTTCTGATATCGTCTCTGTTGGGGAGGTAGAATCGGCATCATCGGAACTTATCTGTGGTGTTCTACAGGGCTCCATTCTAGGTCTCTTATTGTATTCATTATATATGCTACCGTTAGGTGCCATTATCCGCAGACACAGAGTGAACTTCCATTGCTATGCTGATGATACCCAGCTATATTTGTCCCTAAAGCCAGGAATTTCTTCTGCCTGGGTGTTATTAGCTACTTGCCTTACAGACATCAAGCATTGGATGTCACAGTATTTTCTAATGTTGAATTCAGATAAAACAGAGGTTATGCTAGTGGGATCACAGACCCAACTAAAGGGAAATGTGGGATTACATAAACTCGACCCTTGCAGTCTCTCATCAAAACTTAAACTAGAAATAAAGAGTTTGGGGGTCATATTTGGTCCTGATCTATCATTTGAGACTCATATTAGGGAAGTTACTGAAGTATCTTTTTATCATTTCAGAAATATAGCGAAACTTAGACCAATTATTTCTGTATCTGATGCCGAGAGACTAATTCATGCCTTTGTTTCATCTAGAATTGATTATGTAATGAGGACTTCTGTTTTTCGGTTTTTATTAATTGTATTTTTTGGTGCTTATTTTAGGTATTGTTTAGTTTTATGTAAATCATTTTTGATATACTGTGTAAAATTAGTGTTTTCGGTTACTTTACAAAATGCTTGAGCGTTTTTTTTCTGTCAAGATATGTATAGCAGTAACTCGACAGTATTTGCACACTTAAGTTATACCTTCTTTCCTTTGCTGTCTTCCACAATGAAATCCCTATGGTCAAGGGCACATTCTTCTGGGTTTTTTGTGTGTAGGCATTTCACCACAATTATGTTTTAAATCCTCTGTATCCTCTGTAATACAGCTTTAAGTCCCCCTTGGTATCTCGTTTTAAATCTCGCAAGCGGAGTCTCCAATAGAAATGTAGGAATGTGCTGTCATTCAGTAGTTGGGGCGGTTTTAAAGTATTCAGAACAAATCAATGATAGATACAAGTCAGGAAGGCGGGACATTGCACAGCAGCACTGGGAAATGTATTTATTATTATCTTTGTAGTAGGTTTTACTTTTTAATGGGAAAAGGGTAAAGTCAACGTGAATTGATTAACCATTTCCTCCAGTGTTTTCCGGTGTTTATTGGCTATCCACCGATTTCATTTTTTTTGTATCGGGGGTGTTTTATTTGTATAAAAAACCCTATATACAACTGTATATCTTAGACTCCATTAGTGTCTGTATTTTTTGCTGATGAAATGACACATTTATTGATATAGAACACAGGTCACAACGTGAATCTTCTTTGATTGAATACGTTCAGTTTTCTGACTCTTGGGGATGATACTCCAATATTGAGCGCACACTGTGGTGTCAGGCCTGCATCTCAGCGATCCTTTTCTTTTCTATTACAGATGAGGTTTATATTTAATAGAAGGCAGTGTGTCACAGCCCACTGAACCAAAGCAGAACGCAGTGCATTTCCTTCCAGCCAGGTTTGACAGATTCATTCTTGGAAAATTGAAATGTTTGTTCTGTCTTAGTGTCTATCAGTGGCAGCTGGTGGCCAAAACAAATGGGGAGGCAGAAAAAAAGGCAGAGGGCTTGGCGTCCCCAGCAGCAGTAGAATTGTTTTATTGTATTCTGACTGACACTTTTCATATTATTATTATTATTAGTACTCTTAGTAGTAGTCGTAGTAGTATTATTAGTAGTAGTATTTATTTATTTATTTATTTATTTATGTATGTATTTGTTTATTTATTTAGCAGATGCCTTTATCTAAGGTGACTTACAGGTGTTACTGTACACAGTTACAATGCAAGATTAATATTTAAATACAGTATAGTTTACAGTAAATTCAACTAATACTGCTAAAATACAATACGAACTAGGATGCAACAAGTTAGGATAACAACAAGTTATATCTACAATGACATATTAGTAGTGCAATAGTGCAAGGATAGTGCATCAACTGAGGATCCAGAAACATGGTGCATAGCTCCAAGTGCAGTGTAAACAAGTATACCCCAATTCGCATTTTCTCCACTAGGCAAGAGAGAAAAGAAAACAGTAGCCAGGGGTTCACTTACTTTTTCACATACCCTGAATCTTAATTACTCATTGTTTGTCTAATTCATACATAATTTTGTTTCAAAAGACATGGAATTGGTTACTATAACCATATTGGCTATTTAAGAAAAGACTGGTTTTGATTCAAGAAGGCTATCATAGTAAAACTATGGAATTTCCATAATTATCATTGGGGTTCACAAACTTTTTCTCGGCACTGTATATATATACAGGTATTAGACAAAAAAATGGAAACACCTGGGTAAATGGCTGCAAAAGGAGACCTCAGTGACTTTGAAAGAGGGGATTATTGGGGCGCGTTTGGCAGGAGCTTCATTGACCAAGACAGCTAACTTGGGAGGAAGCACATACTCCAGGATCATGATATCTGTGCATTAATTCGAAGTGCAAGGCAAAACAGGTGAGCAACTTCAGATCAATTGACTGCAAATTTCAACCTGGGGCGCGAGCAGCCAGTTTCATCAAAAACGGTCCGCCGAGAACTCCACAGAGTGGGATACCATAGTGGCCCAATGTCCTATTAAGTGACTTTACATTGGTGTTTCAATTTTTTTGTCCACTACCTGTATATATATATATATATATATATATATATATATATATATATATATATATATATATATACACATACGTTCTATCTTCACTATAAGAAACCCTTCTTATAATGAACCCCGTTTTTTAATGATCTAAGCAGCAAGAACTGTTTTTTTTCAATGGAAATTAGCCCTATCTACCTGGATAAATCGATCTCGGTAGTGACTGACACTGAACTTTCTCCAGTGAGAATGTGTTATTCTATCAGTGAAAACAAAGACCTTGGTAGGCTAATTCGAAGATCAGGCTGATTCATAGATAACCTATTGCAGTGCGAATCATGTGTGACGTATGCAACCGTTGCCATCTTCACAAAAACACAATCTTTTTTATATACAGTATATTTTTTATATTTATTTTTTTTATATCAGCTACAATACAAATAAAATACAATACACACTGTCTCTGGTAGCACAAGCCAAATCAGGGTATGCACTACTCAGTACATTATGCTGTGTCTTTCTGCAACCTAGAAACAGAATCAGATAATAAAAGCACAAATATGGTTTATTTTCTCAAATGAATTGTTAATAAACAATAACAATAATTTATGTGTATTACTACTGTTCTTCAATTAAAAAACACAAAATGCATTTGTCTTTTACATGAAATATGTACTAGTGTTAATATTGTATGTATATAATTAATGTACTTTCTGTTAACATCTCTACCTGTGTTCTGCCATTAGGTCAACTCTCTCCTTCTGCACAACCAGAAACTCTTGTTCCAGCTTTCATGTTTCATATACTTGCCCTTGTAATCAGCCTCTGATCCAACAATCATTTGATTTTGTTTGTGTCTTTCCTTCACTTTTTCCAATGTTTCCTTTTCTAATGTACATGTTGCTGTCTTTTGTATCCTTTTTTGAGGAATGTGCAGTCATAAAAAAAGAAACATAAAACTACTACCTATAAAACAGTGTTTTAACGTTTAATTTTAAGTTTAAATGAAGAACATGTTGGGTCACTGTTTTGGTTTTACTATATTTGTATTTCTATATGTTCAATTGAGAAGACCGTTTACAAAACCATTCAATGATGACAGCACAATGGCTAACGACCATTCAAGTTTCTTTCATCTTGCTCGAGCACTCTCACAAGGCCTCTTACTTTAACCATAACGTTTTTTCATCACGACTCCTCGGGTGATCAAAAAATGTACTGATAGATTGTAATCTGTTTCCAAAAATAATATATGTAAAGAAGGTAATTGAGGAAATTAAGGAAATTGATTACTGTTTTACAATGTCTTAAAATTGGCTTTTTTATGTATTTAAAAACATTATTGATAATTGTTATTTTATTTATCGCCTTGTTACTGTGATAATACAGATGTAAGGGAATGTATTCCTCAGCTGAGTGGCGTATGAATATACATTAAGTGAAAAGGCGCAAAAAAAAGGGTTATGTTTGTGCCAGATAAACTGACAAAATGTCATTTGTTACCTCCTGAATCAGGTTTAAACATTCTTTATTCAAACGGGTTAACTCTGATTAAATATATGCCTACGAACCACTTAGGTTAGTAGAGAGAGAAAAAAAGAATTATACAAAGGACCTCATTTACTAAGCGGCAGTAATTTGGCCAGAATTGCAGCAGGAAAATTGAGACGACTGCTCTTGGTATTTCCCAAAGTGTCACACCCTATTTCACTGGACGTGAGCTGGGGGGGAAAGATAAGGCAGAAGAAGCAGCAAGGAGCAGTTAGTAGGACAGAATGTGGTCACCGACTGGGGCCGACGCTGTCGACATCCCAGGGGCGGAGGACCCGGCAACCGGAAACAGGATAGAAAAGAGGTCACCGACTGGGGCCGACGCTGTCGACATCCCAGGGGCGGAGGACCCGGCAACCGGAAACGGGATAGAAAAGAGGTCGTCGACTGAGGCCGACGCTGTCGACATCCCAGGGGCGGAGGACCCGGCAACCTGAAAACACATATGAGGGTTAGACTTGAAAAGCCACCCCTCGGGAGGAGATGAGAGAGGTACCCAGCATTTGAGGCTTATGTAAGGGGCGCTCGTAAAACCCCTGATTGGCCGAGACATCACGCTGCCTGGGACCTGAAAATAAGGACAGAGCATTGAGGTTAGTATAGGACTCGGCACGAGTGACCACGTCCTGAAGAGAGGCAGAATAGAAGAGAGCCTCGAGTGAGATGAGCGCAGGAGCTGCGACAGGACAGAGTTTGGCCGGGGGTCCGCTCTGACTCACGCGGTGAGAACCCCTGAAGGTAAGGGAGGCAGCTGCCTAGCCCTGAGGTCGGGGAAGTGAGCCTCACTTGCCCCCCAGAGATGAGGAGGGGAGGAGGAGGAAAAACGAAACACTAGATAGAAAAGGTGCAGGTGATCAGGTCTTAAATAGTAAATAGAACTAATTAACTGGAGATTAGAAAATTGAAAGATTAGAGATTAGCGGCCCCCCAGCTCCACGCCCCCCGAACCTCGCAAGCTAACATTTACTAGCTAATTAGAAGCAAAAATACAGGTCTAATTAGCATGCAAATTGTGGGTGGCAACAGGTCTGAAGTTGTGCACGGTATTTATTCTATTGACAACAATTGACCGAACTTGCTTACTGCTGGCGGCAGGGATAAAAATATGAGAGAGATAAAAGAAAATGTGCAGAAATAATTTAGTTTCAATTTAAAATCATATTTTATTATCTACGTGTCCTACAACAATGTGAAGCCTACAACACATCAGCACAGTTTGTTTTGTACTGTATTGCATGTAGGATAGACTAAAAAAGCCTGCTAGGTATTCATTTAATTTTACGACTGTACTCTTTAAGCCTATTGTTAATATATATATATATATATATATATATATATATATATATATATACAGTGCCTTGCGAAAGTATTCGGCCCCCTTGAACTTTGCGACCTTTTGCCACATTTCAGGCTTCAAACATAAAGATATGAAACTGTAATTTTTTGTGAAGAATCAACAACAAGTGGGACACAATCATGAAGTGGAACGAAATTTATTGGATATTTCAAACTTTTTTAACAAATAAAAAACTGAAAAATTGGGCGTGCAAAATTATTCAGCCCCCTTAAGTTAATACTTTATAGCGCCACCTTTTGCTGCGATTACAGCTGTAAGTCGCTTGGGGTATGTCTCTATCAGTTTTGCACATCGAGAGACTGAAATTTTTGCCCATTCCTCCTTGCAAAACAGCTCGAGCTCAGTGAGGTTGGATGGAGAGCATTTGTGAACAGCAGTTTTCAGTTCTTTCCACAGATACTCGATTGGATTCAGGTCTGGACTTTGACTTGGCCATTCTAACACCTGGATATGTTTATTTGTGAACCATTCCATTGTAGATTTTGCTTTATGTTTTGGATCATTGTCTTGTTGGAAGACAAATCTTTTGCAGACTCCATCAGGTTTTCTTCCAGAATGGTCCTGTATTTGGCTCCATCCATCTTCCCATCAATTTTAACCATCTTCCCTGTCCCTGCTGAAGAAAAGCAGGCCCAAACCATGATGCTGCCACCACCATGTTTGACAGTGGGGATGGTGTGTTCAGGGTGATGAGCTGTGTTGCTTTTACGCCAAACATAACGTTTTGCATTGTTGCCAAAAAGTTCGATTTTGGTTTCATCTGACCAGAGCACCTTCTTCCACATGTTTGGTGTGTCTCCCAGCTGGCTTGTGGCAAACTGTAAACGACACTTTTTATGGATATCTTTAAGAAATGGCTTTCTTCTTGCCACTCTTCCATAAAGGCCAGATTTGTGCAGTATACGACTGATTGTTGTCCTATGGACAGAGTCTCCCACCTCAGCTGTAGATCTCTGCAGTTCATCCAGAGTGATCATGGGCCTCTTGGCTGCATCTCTGATCAGTCTTCTCCTTGTATGAGCTGAAAGTTTAGAGGGACGGCCAGGTCTTGGTAGATTTGCAGTGGTCTGATACTCCTTCCATTTCAATATTATCGCTTGCACAGTGCTCCTTGGGATGTTTAAAGCTTGGGAAATCTTTTTGTATCCAAATCCGGCTTTAAACTTCTCCACAACAGTATCTCGGACCTGCCTGGTGTGTTCCTTGTTCTTCATGATGCTCTCTGCGCTTTAAACGGACCTCTGAGACTATCACAGTGCAGGTGCATTTATACGGAGACTTGATTACACACAGGTGGATTCTATTTATCATCATTAGTCATTTAGGTCAACATTGGATCATTCAGAGATCCTCACTGAACTTCTGGAGAGAGTTTGCTGCACTGAAAGTAAAGGGGCTGAATAATTTTGCACGCCCAATTTTTCAGTTTTTTATTTGTTAAAAAAGTTTGAAATATCCAATAAATTTCGTTCCACTTCATGATTGTGTCCCACTTGTTGTTGATTCTTCACAAAAAATTACAGTTTCATATCTTTATGTTTGAAGCCTGAAATGTGGCAAAAGGTCGCAAAGTTCAAGGGGGCCGAATACTTTCGCAAGGCACTGTATATACATATATATATGTATATTTTACATAACGTAATGTGTACAAACACATTAATGTTATTTTAATATGCCCTTATATTTGTTAGGCTATTAATATATATTTTTACTAAACAAACATAAATCAATTGAAAACATACAAAAACATATATAGTACTTTAATTAATTAAAAAAAAAAAAACAGACATTGCCCCCTAAGTGATTTAGCAACCGTGTTTTAGTGCAGACATGAGCCAGTCAGCTGTATCATGTGTAATGCAAGATGCACCTACAGCTTTAGTAAAGCGGGCAGAAGAATTCATCCATTTCCCTGTCTCTCACAAGCTGCAGCAAAATACAAAGCAGGGTTTTCTTGGGAGGTATGGGGCTGGTGTCTGGGGAGCCATCGATTGAACACATGTGCAGCTACGCGCACCAACACAGAATAGGCACCTCTATATAAATCGTAAGGGGACCAATTCTGTCAACGTGCAAGAAGTGTGTGATGCCAACAACTACATCACAAATGTGTATGCAAACTATCCTGGCTCTGCTCATGGCTCGATTATCCTTGCAGGTTGCAGCTGCGTTTCAGCGGTCCAGACTGAGAGGCAGGTTGATAGGGGACAATGGGTATCCACTGAAACAGTGGCTCCTGACACTGCTGCTCAACCTCACGATCCCTGCCAAACAGATGTATAACCACACCTTTAAATGCGCTTGTACTGTAATTGGGCAAACATTTGGAATCCTGAAAATGTGATTCCAATGTTTGAATGTCTCTGGGGGAACACTACAGTACACTCCTCAGAAGGTTAGCAATATCATCTTGAATGGTTGTGTTTTACATAACATAGCTCTCTGTAATGGATGTGATGTTATAACTTACAGACAAAAGATTGAACTTGAAGACCCAGTGGTGGAGGCTGCAGATGCTGCAAGTGCCAGCCAGGACAAACAAAGCCTTATAGATTACTTTTTTAATTTCGTAAGTATTCACTCTCCACCTCCAGGCTGCTAAAAAAAAAAAAAAAAAAATTGGTAGCCTTGCTTGAAGGACTTGGTCATCCTCCCCACTTGGGCAGCTGGACATTTTAATTTTTTTTGCGCTTTTGTCTCCTTCTTTTTTTGGTGTTTCAAAATGCCCTTAGTTCACTATCGCAGATGCACAGGTGCTCTTAAAGGGAATGTTGAATCCTTATTGGTTGTAACCTTACTCCCCCCACTGTGCTTTGATTGCCTGGACACATGATTCGCTATTTGATGTGCATTAGGCCATGCATGAGATCACGTTTTCGGGCACTATGACTGAGGTTCACTAACGCTGTAATTTTTGCTCAAATTTTTGAGGAAACTGCTGCGCACATATTGGCTAAATAGGGCCCATGGTGTTTTTTTTTTATTAAAATGTATTTAACAAGTAACAAAATGCAATAAAAATACTCCCAAACAGCTAAAACAAATTTAATCTTTGTGAGTTTCTTGTTTGTTTATATTTTTCTGTAAAAACTGAATTGATACAAAGAACCAGCCTGCAATATTAGACTACTCAGTCTTAGTTGTGCTTTTTTTTTAATAATGTGACTACACAATCCACTTATTTAAACAATTGAATTTACAGTTTTCTTTAGTTCTGTAGATTTTCTATAAAATGTTTATATTTCTAAACAAGCCCTTTCTATAGAACCACCACATGACCTCTATCAAACTTCTGTAGAATTTCTATAGACTCTTTGATTTCTCTAAAAATATATAAATACAATACAATATATAAATAGAATCTTGTGGCAAAGTGGCTGTAGTGCGCAGGTGTAGACGTGATGTGGTGCACAAGTAATGACAAACAAGTGATTGCAATGTCCAAACAATGTTTTATTTGGGGGAGGGTTTGTAGTCCAGGTTGTTTGTGACCATAAACAATACTTCCAGGCAATACCCAGCAATGTGCATTGCACTGTTTAAACTACGGGTTACAGTCCCGAAATAATACACACAGTATTAAACACACACAAGACACTCACATGATCACAAGTCCACAGTGAGTAGTAATGTGCAAGTGGTGTAATTACAATTTATCCGTGAGCAATGATGAAGTGTTGTCCGGGTTTGTGCTGGCATTAAGCAACAGCTCCAGATCGTGTTAGCCATCTAATAAATAAGAAATTAGACTCGACAAAACAAACAAACACTAAACACTCACGGTTATTTTACATTCATCCTTCAGTGTTTCTTTTTTAACCATAAACAAAGCAACAGATCACCTAGCCACGTCCCCTTTTGTCACGCCTCCTTGATTAGCGAGTGCAACCGTTTCTCCTCCAATCTGCGGTTGCCACATCGCTTCCCTTCTGGGGCAATGACTTGGTGTACCGTAGCTCCGCCCCCTTTCTAGATGGCCGACTTCCACCTAACCCTTGGAAGGACTTGTCTGACCATCCAATCCGGTGCACTCTGTTCCCTTTACACAGCAACCTCACAGGTCGGGAGGGAGATTTATTACCAAGATTCATTTTTTTACAGTTAGCACAGCAAATTCGCAAGAAGCATTTCTGTCACAAATCTTTATAGAACATTTTCGTAATACTGTGTTACAAGATGACAAATGTAAAACATTCACTATCACATACAAAGTTGGCTGTCCATATTTTTTCCAGCATCCACGGTGTTAGTTCTGTCTTTGTGTATGCTTATGAAAGCCACTGCGTTTCAAGTTGTCAGTGTTTTTGCTTTGCTGTGGAGTAAAAATAATTTAATATGATGCTTTATTTTATTTTATTTGTTGGTGGCAGTGAAATTAATATTTTTGCTGCCTCATCCACAATATTATTGCCTTTTAAAGCACCTTAATTATCCAAGTCCTCTGTATATTTACAGTTTTATAACTAATTTGATCACAGTTGCTGTTCACGACTCTGCTTTGAACAATAACCGAGCCAGCTCAAATAATCAAGAAAACTAAACCGAAACTTAAATATCAATAAAGAAATAAAATGTAGATTTTCTAACATTTACAAATCGAAGATAACATCAACTGTAATTGCATTACTGCTTGGGCAGCACACATTGAAATGGAAACTTTTTTTCTAGACCTGTTTTAATAAGAACTTTTATAACAATAAACAACATTTTTTTATCAATTGTAAGCATTTAAAGCATTTATCATGGTAAGCATTTAAATATTTAGGAACATCTGGTGTATAATATTTTTTCTACTTTTAATAAACATTGGGCCCTATTTAGCAAATTATTATTATTTGTTTATTTAGCAGACACCTTTATCCAAGGCGGCTTACAGAGACTAAGGTGTGTGAACTATGCATCAGCTGCAGAGTCACTTACAAATACGTCTCACCCGAAAGACGGAGCACAAGGAGGTTAAATGACTTGCTCAGGGTCACACAATGAGTCAGTGACTGAGGTGGGATTTGAACCGGGGACCTCCTGGTTATAAGCCCGTTTCTTTAACCACTGGACCACACAGCCTCCTGTGTGCGCAGTCGCTTCCACTCGGGCAAAAATGACAGCGTTAGCGAACCGCCGCAATAGCACACGAAAACATGACACTGAAAACATGAAAGGACAGTGGGGGGATGTGACGTTGTGGTGGGTGTGGTTGTGGAACAGAGCCACAGGTACAGGTGCAAACAACCCCAATACCAACAATGGCAGAGGGGTGTGCTTTATTGATGGGAACAGTCCAAAGAAACAAAACTGTAAATCATAGGTCCCAAAAGAGCGAGTCCCTTTCAGCTCCATGAGCGGAGCCAGGATGGTTTGCATACACATTTGTGATGTAGTTGTTGGCATCACAGACAGAATAGGTTCCCTTACGATTTATGTAGAGGAGCGTATTGTGTGTTGGTGCACGTAGCTGCGCATGTGTTCAATCGATGGCTCCCAGGACACCGGCCCCATACTTCCCAAGAAAACCATGCTTTGTATTTTGCTGCAGCTCGTGAGAGACAGGGAAATGGATGAATTCTCCTGCCCGCTTTACTAAAGCTGCAGGTACATCTCGCACTGCACATGATACAACCGACTGGCTCACGTCTGCAGTATACTGTAAAGCCATAAATATTTGCAAGCCTTTTATTATGCGTTTTTCGCATATTAAAAAAAAAAAAAAATGCAAACATTTTTGGCACAAAATCAAATTCCACTAACAATACATACTTTGTATATTGCAACAGGTAGCCAACATTTCTGGAGCAAAATAGGTTTTATGGGTGTGATTTGCCAAATATTTTGGTTGCAAAGATTTATGGCTTTACAGTAACCCACAGTACGTTGGAATGAGCCAGTGGCATAAAATGTTAGTGCAGCAGGTACCCTGAGTGCTACAGGCAAACAGTGTGCTCTCCGCATGTCTCCTTCCAGGTCAGCCTGGAGCAGTTGGCAGATGTCAGTGACTGTTTGTCTGTTGAGGTGAAATTGCTGCATCCATTGTGTGTCAGACAGGCTCAGAAAAGACAGATGACTTCTAAATATTTGGTGATGTCTCCTCCTCCTCTCTCTCTTTGTCTGGCCACGTAGAAATCCAGTGCACACTTCATATTTATTTTTCTAATTTTTTTTCTCTCTCTCTCTCTTTTCTTTACCTGCTTCCTTGGTAGTTTCAGCAGTATTTATAGTCAACCATGTAATTTACGCAAAGTTTAGACCTGTTTTTCACATGCCAATTGAAACGCAAACACTAACACTGTTTATGATTTTCTAAATCGCGACACTTGTATGTAAATGAGGACACGCCCCTAAAGTTCAGCCCATGTCCAGCGCTGATGCTGACTTAGCGGGTGGGCTCTAAAACATGTTTTTTAAATCACATAGGTGGGCAAAGTCTATTTGCCCACACGTGCGTCTGATTCTGGTGCGCTAACTGTCCGCAAAAGTATTTTGCGATTGCCTTAGGGGTTTGCAAACGTTGCTAAATAGAGCCCATTATTTTTAAACGTAAAATATCTTGAAATATGTACTGTGTTAGAATGAAATGCTGAACCTATACTAGATGTTAGGAGAGCAATAGGATTCCACTTGTACTATAGTTTAAATGCATTACTGAGAAATGCTATATATGGAAGCATATACATTCAAGGAATAAGTGTTTACTGGAGCTGCACTGATATGTATGTGAACTGTTACCTCATGATGAGTTTCTAAGTTTTTCCTTTCTGTAACTGCTATGATATTTGAACCTACCTTGTTGTGGTTGAGGGTGTTTTATGTGTTCATTGTAATTCCTCAATCTTATACACGTGAATAAATAAAATGATTATGATGAGATCTTAATTAACGTGAATGAATATTCAGATTATTTAACATATAACTAATAGATTGTCTTTATTTAGTCGGTGATCTAATATGGTAATATAGTATTCATTTAAGTTGATTAATGCACATTAATTTGAACTATTGTTATTATTCAAATTAATTAATTTATTTAGCAGACACCTTTATCCAAGGCGACTTACAGAGACTAGGGTGTGTGAACTATGCATCAGCTGAAGAGTCACTTACAACTACGTCTCACCCGAAAGACAGAGCACAAGGAGGTTAAGTGACTTGCTCAGGGGCACACAATGAGTCAGTGGCTGAGGTGGGATTTGAACCGGGGACCTCCTGGTTACAAGGTTTTTTCTTTAACCACTGGACCACACAGCCTCCTACTATTGTTTAAATTAATGATTAAACAAACTAACATAATTAGCCCCACAAATGTAAAGGTATGCGAAGTTTAGGAAGGAAATGTTAACTTGTTAACTTCACATTTCATGGCAGCCTTCAATCAGTGACTGTGCCGTGCTTTGAATTTTTTATTGCTCCTCCACCTCATCTTCGGCCTCAGCAGGCAGAATGTCTTCATGTCTATCTCTCAGCTCTGAATTGAAGTTTTCAGGCAGCACAAGAGTCTCAAAAGGCAAAGCTGAGCACCAAAACCAAGCAACTCAAACTACTGCATTTCATGCTGTCAACTGGAAGTGGAAATACTCTGAAAGTCTAAATACTGTTGTCATTGGAAAACTGCTCCAGATATGAATTAGGGACACATTTACTGCCTACATGGACTATATACAGCCATTGTGCTGCTCTGGATTTGAGCCACCCAGCAGAAGACTGAACCTGAAGTGCTAAGCTGTGGAGAATGTGGAATGTATGTAGAGTTGGTGAGGGTCTGAATATTAATCAGCACCAGCTTGTTCCAGCAAGTCGCAGCAGCCTGTATTGTTCCAGAACGGCGCTTTTCTTGGACGGAAAACTACAAACTGGAATTAATTTTCAATTAAATGCTTTTATTTAATTATATTCTTACAGGGGAGACAGCATACTTAGCTCATGAGAAGGCATGCCTTATTGTTACTTGTCATCCTGGTATGACAAAAAAAAAAAAAGAAAAAATCACAAATGCCCTGCAGGTGATGTGAACAGCTACAGTTAATGAGTCACCATGTCAATTCTAGTTCAATAGTAGTTAAGATAAACAGCTACAGTTAATCTATTAAACTGTTTTAAAAAAAGGTGGTCTACTGGCAATGATTCACCATGTCAATTCTAATTCAATAGTAATTAGAAAAAGCATTGTCTTCAGTGTAAGCAGGGGCATTCACACTACACTCACCTCCTACACCTCACTACAACTGTTAAACAGGCACAATCAGGCTTTGTGGTGTGGATTCTTTTTTTTAGAATATAAATCAAATTGGTGTCTTCATTCTATCCTGGGGCACATGTCCCCATATGAACCACGATATTTAAAGGGGTGTGTGGTGATGTCAGGCCAAAATGAAGGAAGCAAAACATACAAGGTACTGCAGGGCAAACAGATGTGCTGTGCACCATTTATTTAAATAACAAAACAAAATAAAATATTTGAGCAAAAAACAGTGCTCACAGAGCAAAATAAATAGTTAAACCAAAACAAAATCACAAACACAAAATACAATAGGTCAAGCTGGGCAGATTGCTGTCACTGTTCCTATTATTTTGTTCGTTTTTAAATTTCTCTCTTCTCTCCTCTCGCTCTCATTCCTCCTCTGAACACCCACCCGGAACCGAGAGCGCTGCAGGTTTATATGCAGGTGACCATCTCCCAATTTAGCAACAAATTAATCACTTAATTAATTCGGGAGATGGCCACCTTCTGCACAAGGTTTTTAATTATTCCTGGCAGAGGATGAGCACCCAACCGCGCCTCTGCCAGAACACATTTAAAATAAAAACAAAACAATAACACAAGGCTCCGTCGTCATATTTATAAATAAATAACAATAACAATAACACCACAAAACAAATACAAAACCCTGAAGGATGGCACCTCACTCGTCCTATATAATAAATACATAAATCATAAAACAAATACAAAATAACACAAATGAGACACAGGGGCGGAAGATGAGACCCTGTGCTAAAAATAAATAAACAAATACCTGTACAGGGCTCCTCGCCCAGTTACAGGGTGATACTGAAGTTGGAAATTCCTGACCCTCACAAGGGTTTTCTCTGGGATCAGGAAACACAGACTGTCATGAAACAGCAATGAAGATGGTTTAAATCTCGACTTTGCAGGAACAGATCTCAGAAACACTCATTAGGCTGCACACATTGTAACGGAAAAGTAAAAGAAAAAATAACCCATTTAAAAAAAAGAAGTGGGCTGACACCATTCAAAATTCTCCTGTGAAATATGCAAAGAAGCACCTACTTTTATCAACCAGATTCCCAGGACTTTGGAACATTTTGGAACTTGCAATAGCCTGCACAAATATTGTTTTATTCGTATTTATTTATTCATTGCATTTATATATAGCACTTTTTATACAATGGTACTCAAAGCACTGTACAGTACATAGCAGAAAAAAAGAACAAACCACAATACATTTGTATAGCATGTCACACATACAACTGCCACAATCAGACCATTTAATTAACATATTTAAATAACAGTATACACATAATACAAACACAGCAATTTTAAAGTTACATTAAAGCCACTAAGATAAGAAAGACATTTTATAAAAAGCAGTTTTATAGCTCATGTAATCCCACATTTCCTTTTAGTTGATTCTGTGACCCCACTAGCAGAACCTCTGTTTTATCTGAATTGAACATTAGAAAAGTCTGTGACATCCAGTGCTTGATGTCTGTAAGGCAAGTAGCTAATAACACCCAGGCAGAAGAAATTCCTGGCTTTAGGGACAAATATAGCTGGGTATCATCAGCATAGCAATGGAAGTTCACTCCGTGTCTGCGGATAATGTCACCTAACCGTAGCATATAAATGAAAACAGCAAGGGACCTAGAATGGAGCCCTGTGGAACACCACAGACAACTTCCGATAATGCTGATTTTGACTTGGAGGTTACCGCCATGGCTGTCCAGGGAAAGTATTCTAGAGGCATGTATAAAAGGGCGCAGGCTGGGCATGAACCAGTGACTGCAAATGAAATGGCTTGTCTGCATTTGTGGGTATAGAGCTTTTAAGCTAATTTCACGGCCAGGGTTAGAATCCATAACGGCAGTGCTCACACAACACTGAAATAGACAGAAGAGGTGTCATTACATGCAGATGTGTTACTGTTTTCCCCAAATTAAATTGATACAGAACCCTACAGAAACAATGATCTGCATCATTTTATAGCAAGCCCAATGCTACATAATGTGGGTGGACAAACTCACCCACCAGTCCTTTTAAGTAGGGTCAGTAGCCTGGCCAGGTTTTGCAAAGCTCCTCTGTTCATCCCCTTTCCCCATTGGCTCATTCAAATCTCTATTTCTCCAATCCGGAGCTCTAAGAAGTCAGCACCTGGTCAAAGGCTGGCTAGTTAGAGCTGGGGGGGTGACTCCCTTAGTCTGAGGAAAACCTTTACTAAACAACAGCATTTTCAAACTTAATCTCAGTGTACTTCAACTATTTAGATAAAACTGGTGCATCCTTTCTGATTTTTGCACTTTGTCTAAACTCTTTTCTTTTGTTTACTGTTGCTTGTTTAAGTTTATCTGTAGATTCAAGGTCTGTGTTGTGTTTGTTGTTTTTGTGTAGTCTATTTTTCTAAATCTGCTGCATTTTTTCTAACCAACTGTTACACCATTCAACCGATCACAACTGGACCGGCTCTCCTTCAGCGATCTCAATTTTTTTCCTCAACCTCCTACATTCATCATTGCTTTGTTTACTGGACTCATTTTAGGACTTCATCATTCAATGAGATCTTTCCTTTTTTGTTTGTTGCATTTTTCTACTTTCATTTGCTACCTTGGTTTCCAGTATTTTTTGTTATTTTGTTATTACACTGCTACTACTGGACTTGTTGGGCCTACCTGTCTCTCCCACCATTGCCATAGAGACTGTTAAATGTAATTGTTTCCATGTCATTGTTTTTCATCTGTACTTATTTCATTTTCCTTTGTCTTTCTATGTGTGTTGTGTTTGTGAATGTGGGTTTGTCTTTCTCTGTGTGTGTATGTGTGTTGTGGTTGTTAGTGTGGGTTTGTTGGAGACCCTCCAGACTACACTCATTTCTATTTTGTGATATTGTTTGGTCTTCTGTTTCTACCTGCATACTTATCTGTACCTTTACTTGCTTACCTGCTCTCTACAATTATCTGTTTTCTTTCTTATCATTATTGGAATTACTGTTTTCTTCTTTTTTCTCCTTTCCTTTTCTGTTCTATACCCATTTGTGTTTTGTTTTGTTCATTTTTTTCATTTGTTGATATTATTGTTCACAGTAATAAACCAGTTGTTTGTGAAAGTGACACTTCTGACGTCCCTCGTCTGCTGTCTGCCACTCTTGCTGACTTGTTTGATAATATTAAATAGGGCCAGTAATATCTCCTTAGGGAGGACAGTGCAACTGCCTTTCGGTTGTGCAGAGTGACTGTTACAATTTTATTCCATGGAGATTTTAGTGGAAGAGGTTTTTAAGCTCTGGTAGTAACTAAAGTTTCTAATTCACACACCCTAGCCTATTGGCATGTACAAGTAAAGCTAAATCCCAGTGAGCCAGCAGTAGCTTAGTGTGTGGCTAATAAAGGTGTTAAAGGAAGAAATGTCATATCTTCTAGGTGTGTCTAGATATTCTTTGAGGCCATGATATAAACAACAATTTTAAGCTGTCTGACCAACTCCACACACGGTCTAATTGTAAGTAGTGTATTAAGACTTTTTAGATGACTGTAAAATATATAAAATAAGGCCACATTTATAAATGCTTTAGAGATATTGGCAAGACATATTTAAACACGTTGTTAGATTTTTTTTTTTTTAAAGCCCCAATTGCACTTCTTTCCACTGTGATGATAATAAGCATGATAATAAACCCACCCAACCCTTGCAGAATGTACAAAGAAAGAAAGGGTACACTGGACTGTACAGAGATTCACTGGGCAGGGGGCTGCTGCAGTTGACAACATTATGCAATTTCCATCTTTCTTTGTCCAAAAGTGCCACTTTATTAGTATCATATGTTCTTTCTTTTTAAAGAAAACTTCCTGTGCAGAATTTACCAGTAGAGGTTTCACTTCACCTGATATTACACAAATTGTTAGACTGTCAAAATGGAATGAAAATATTTCATTGTAAAAGGCACAGTAAAATAAATACATGACATGGTCACGGATATAATACAGTTAGATCGTGGACACGTGAAATGCGTGGGTAAATGGAACTGCAAAGGTAGCACAGATACAGTATATAATACAGTTAGATACTGCACATGTGGAACTCATGGGGAAATGTAACAGTAAATGGCGGGTGTGGTCTGAATTACACCAAGGCAAACTCTGACGTGGGGCTGCAGTTTCCATGCTGTAATTCAGGATTTATTATTCTTCTCTCAAAGCACTTAAAGACAGGCATTTCTTACATCACCAAGAAAGTGTGGATGACTCATATTTCCAAAAATCGATTTGAATTACATTGTAAAATGTATTGTAGCGTTGCGTGGAAATGAATGCGGCTCACAGAGGATTTGCAGGTTCTCAAACTCATGGTTTATTAAGCAGGAACTCTACACTGGGCAAGTTAAGCATGCTACTTTACCAGCCAGTGGTACAACTACAGCTGAGCAGTGAAGTGCTACTCATCATCTCGTCCCTTGATTCTGCCAATAATGTTGCAACTGGGGACAATCGTGTGGCAAGCCGAGCCCCTGATTGGTGGCGATTCTCCCATCTCTGATGTCCCTGAACACCTGCTGCATAAAATTGTTGCCCCTGGGTCACAGAACCTTCCCGAACACGGCTACAGCAGACCCAGGGTCGTTACAATATTAAAGTTTGTTACATTCATCGTATTAGCTTGCTGTATAAGTATGCAATAAGGTCTGACAGGGTGTCCGTATACATCGAATATATACGGACGCCTTGGGGCACTGTGTGGCATGAAACAGTGGATTTGAAAATGAAAAACAAAAAATCATGTTTAGGGCAAAAAATGATTAGTTTTTTTTTTATTAAATAGCCTCACACCAATAAAATAGTCCCATTTATAACTTTGAACTACACGCTAAGTTAAGCTGAGTAAATTAATATCATTGAAACATACAAACGTAAGTAAATCTTTATTTTTGATATCATGTACATTACCACTGAAAAGATTATAACCAGGGGGCGGAGTTGAGATGGCACTGATTTTTTTTTCCCTCTCAGTGCAAGAAAGCAGGTGGGAGGAATCAAAATAAATTCAATGCCGTCTCGGATTTCAATCATATTTCAAGGTCTGTGTCGGAGAGGGGTGGATAATATGCAGACGTGTCTTTTTGTGGTTTTCTGTAGCGTTTACAAACAGCTAAAAATACATTATTTGAAGTGACAAAGTCAGGGGGAGTGTGTATATTGACAGATTCCCCAGTTTTGTTTTCATTTAGACTACGGTTTATTTCAGCTCGGAGACTAATGTAGCTTGAAATGTTATTTTCTTCTCCATGGGTATTTCTTACATTTCCATATAAATAATTTATTAAGACTTTCTTAAGATGTGCATTTTCCACAGTTGAGACAGTTTGTTTTTTTGTTTCAGCCATTCCTGAAAGACAGCAGATTTTTGTTTGTATTTTTTTCCATTTTGCTATCTTCCAGTTCATAAAACTCTTGCTCTTCATCCAAATCGGCATGTTTTCTCTCTACTTTTGGGATTTTTTTGCTGGTAATTGGTCACTCAGTTTTATAGTTACTGTACATCTGTAACTGTAACCAAAATGGCTACCGTTATTTTAAATTCTGTGAGGCAGCGCAGTGCTTTAGAATATGTGACAAGGCTCCAACTATCCATATCCATCCATTATACGAACAGCTGGAACCTTGCTCAACCAATCACACTGCTTGTTTCACATTCTATTGCCAGACCTGGATTATAAATTAATATATACTAAGGGCTTTAGATTTTTTTTTTATCTATATGAGTATGTATAAAAGTCTGCGTGACCACTTATGTTGCAGTGTTCTACAATAATGTTCCGTTTCACATTAGCATATTAGAAAATGGATTGGAGATTTACTTTAACCTGATTGGTCAATATGAGGTCCCTAATCTCTGGTAAATTACCTTGAAATTTATTGTTCAAACTATGTTCCAAAGCAATCCAGTGGAAAATACATAAATGCAGTATTCATTTATGTATTTTAGCTTTTTTCTGCTTCATGAAAAAATCTCTGTTCTAGTACACGCCCTCTGCATGCTGTCTGTCCCTGTAGTCTGTAGCACTGTTGCTACATATGTGGGTGTAATTTTCACTCACCTGTCTCTTTAAGTAAAGGCAGTAGCCTGGCCAGGCCAACCTATAAAAACTACATTTCCCAGTATCCATTTCTTTCTTTCTTTCACCCCATTGGTCCATTCAAAATTTCATCCACCAATCCTCTCACACAGTCAATCTTCAGCTGTCTCTTATTTCTCTAATTGTGAGGGGTTGGGGGTGTGTTTTTTTTCCCTGTAGCTAGCACCTTTGTGAGAGTCTGTCTACCTTTTGAAAACCTAATCTTGATACTGTTAGCTAGATATTATTCTTTAGCCTTTGTTTTTCTTTTTGTCTGCTGCTTTAGTTTATTGTCAAGTTACTGTTTTTTGCTTAATTAGGTGGGGTAGTTTCTTTTGTGTTTTTTTGCTGGAGTGTGTGGTTGTATGTTTTTGTGCATCTGTTCTGGACTGTTTGCAACCTCAGTTTTCATCAAACATCCATTTCATCGCTCTCAATGTTTTTCATCTCCTGAAGACCTCTACATCATCATTCACATTCATCCCAAGTAATTAACTGGACTTCCATACCGGTTTGGTGAGCTCTTTCCATTGACTGTGTCATCGTTGTTGTTTTTTTTCTTTTGTTACTTTTTGGGACTTCATTACTATTTTGTTGATTTATATTTTGTGTTGCATTGTTTATTCATTCCGTATATTAATCATCCTCCGTGTCAGTAATTGTTAAATTGTTGTGGTTATATTCTTAAGCTCTGCTGTGTATCTTCATTTCTAATCTGTTTTCCTGGGTTTGTTTGCACTTTATTCTCTTCCTGTCACTCTGTCCCTAATTGAGTTGTTTTCTTCTGTCATTGTTTAGTCTTATTCTTTTTGTCAAGCTTTGTGTTCCTTGGAATAAACCAGTGTTGTGTAGTTAAATTGACGCATTGTGACGACCCTGTTTTACTGTCAGTCACCCTTACTGACTTATTTAGTTTTAATTATTTGGCCAGTAGTATCTCCTAAGGGAGGACAGTACAGTTGCCTATCAACTGTGTAGGGTGACCGTTACAGATTGGTGGCCCGTACGGGGACCCTTTAGTGTCCTAATAAATTTACTCCCCAAATTATCTGGTTAAAATTTAAAGGTGCACAATGTCTGACAAAGAGAATCACTCTTTGGATACCCTTAGCTTTTCTGAGTTTGTTGAGAGACCCCATGTTACCATAAGAGAGCCTATCAATGAGTTAACTTCCCGTTTAAGTGACCTATATATTAGTCATGAAGAGTCAGCACTTATCAGGGGCGATGATGATGAAGGGAATCTGACTGACAGGGGTGCTATTGAGCAAATGTGTGAGCAGATCCAGCAACTCACCCAGCGAGTGGAGCAACTGGAGAGTGACTTCACCCACAGCCAGGAGAGCACTTTTAACAGGGAAGAGGTCCTGAGAGGAAATATCGAAAGAAGATTTAATGAGATAAGTACGTTTACGGATGAAGGAATTGATGAATTGGAAAAAGCCACAGTCAATTGTTTTAAACGCCGTGATGCACTCTGGGCAGAGGAGCTTAAGAAGCTCCTAAAAAAGACCAGCACACCTCGTCTGCCTCTAGTTTTCCCATCTACCACCTCCGGAAGCCTATCAGTACCACCACAGTTCTCATTTGAGAGGGCGTCAACTGGTTCCAGAGGTAATCTTCCTCAAGCGAAGCTGCCAATTAAAATCAACTTCCCGGAGTTTGGGGAGGAACCCAACACTGATGCCATCGAGTTTGTGGATAAGTGTGACGAGTTCCTTGCTCTACGGCCAATGTCCGACAGTGAGATCCTTGCTACACTCTCAACCACCCTGAAGGGTTCGGCAAAGAGCTGGTGGGTGGCGGAGCGCCACGGCATTCAAACTTGGCAGGTATTCAAGGATGTGTTCCGTCAAGCCTTTCTGCCTTCAGACTTCCAGGCGGAGATCGAGGAGCGGCTCCGATCCAGGGTGCAGTTGCCCAACGAGCAAATAAGAGATTTTGCCTATGACTATCGTGCACTGTGCCTGCGCTGGAAGCCGGATTTGGAAGAGGTGGAGGTAGTGCGACGCATACTTAACAACAGTAATCCCAAACTCGCCAGCTGTCTGAGAGGAACTGTGAGGACGGTGGCAGATCTGGTACGGGTGGGTACCCAGGTGGAGCGTGACAACTCTGCCCAAAAAGAATACTGGGCCAAAGCCAACTCCAACCAAGCATCCCTAGGCAAGAAAGGTAACCGTGTGGCCTCCAAGAAGCCTGCTGAAGTCAGTGTGGTGAATCCAGAGGAGAAGATAAATGTGCAGCCGCTCCCAAAACTGTCTCTTCTGGTGGTGAACATTGAGACTCGAGGGTTCCATGGGCCTGCCCTTCTGGATACGGGATGTACTTTCACACTCATGCAGGAGAGCCTGTGGAGGAAGATTTCTCGACCAGGAGAAGTACTGAACTCCGCTCATAACCAGAAGTTCTCATTGGCAGATGGACAGTCACACAGAGCCCTGGGAAGGATACGATTTACTTACCTCTTCCATGATGAGATCTGGTTCTTGGATACTTACATCCTTGCAGACTCTCACTTAGCTTTCCCTATAATCCTAGGCTTGGATTTTATGGAAAAGACTTGCACTCAAATCGACATCCCTAACAAAAAGTACGGTGTAAAACGACTCCATGGTTTCACTTACCATCCTTTTCGACAGGTATCGGAGTTGCAAACTTCATGGTCTGAACACACACCTAACATGAGTTTGTATTACCCTGTTAGTCTTCAGTTGCCTTCTATCGGTAATACCGAGTCACTCCAAACCGCAACCGGGACCGTGATTATATCATCTGACAGCCAGGAGTGGTGTCAATTGCAACTGGCAAGGCTCCAGCAGAAGTGGCCATCAGTCTGTACAGACCAACTGGGAATAACGAAGGTGATTCGACACACCATAACCACGGATGATGAGATTCCCGTCCGAGGATATGCGTCTAGGGTGTCTCCTTTGAGGAAAGCTCTCATAAAGGAACACCTGGACGATATGCTTCGGGATGGAGTGGTCGAGCCATCTATCTCTCCGTGGTCATCCCCGGTGGTTTTAACTGAGAAAAAAGATGGTGGATATCGGTTCTGTGTCGATTATAGGAAATTGAATGCCAAGACCATCTTCGATGCCTATCCTATGCCACTCATACATGACATACTGGAATCCTTGAATGGTGCATCGGTGTTCAGTTCAATGGACTTACGCTCGGGGTATTGGCAAGTGGCCCTGGATAAAAACAGCTGTGCTAAGACTGCTTTTTCCACACCTTTTGGACTTTACCAGTTTAACGTAATGCCATTTGGACTGAAAAACGCAGCTGCTACTTTTCAACGGCTTATGGAACGTGTGTTGGGAGACCTCCGAGGGAAGGTGTGTTTTGTATACATTGATGACATCATTGTGTATTCACCAACGGCGGAACAACACCTTAAAGACCTCGAAGCTGTTTTTCAGAAGCTCCATCAAGCCCACCTAACGCTGAATTTAAAAAAATGTAATTTCTTTAAAACTTCCCTTCACTTTTTAGGACATGTAGTGTCGGCGGAGGGTATAGCGGCTGATCCCCTGAAGCTAAAAGCCATACAGAATTATCCAGTACCTACTAACTTGAAAGAGGTGCAACGGTTCCTGGGGTTAGCGGGTTGGTACCATAAGTATATTCCCAAGTTTGCCGACACTACTGCTCCTCTTAATCGCCTTAAAATGAAAAATGTCCCATGGAAATGGGATGCCGAGTGTCAGCAAAGTTTTGAACTGCTAAAGGAAGCTTTGGTCAGTCCGCAGGTCCTGGCTCACCCGGATGTCAACAGGACCTTCAGAGTCTACACTGATGCAAGTGATGTAGGACTTGGAGCTGTGCTGACCCAATCTCACCAAGATGAAGAAAAAGTGATTGCCTTTGCTTCCAAGTTACTCAACTCAGCTGAGAGAAACTACTCCACCTCTGAAAAGGAGTGTCTCGCTGTTGTATGGTCAGTGGAGAAATGGCGGCATTATTTGGAGGGAGTAGAGTTTGAGGTGGTCACTGATCACGCGGCACTGTCCTGGGCTTTCAAGAATCCCAAGATTTCCTCCCGACTGACCCGTTGGACTCTCCGTCTGCAGCAGTTTACTTTTAATGTTCTCTACAGGAAAGGTAGTTTGAACATCGTGCCGGATGCACTCTCCAGGGCTCCTGTAATAACATCTTTAACCTCATCTACTGCAATCTGTGTAAGCAAAGCCTTTGCGAGTAGTGGGGACCTTCCGACCACTTTGGACCAGATTGCGGCCGCACAGTCCAAAGACCCTGCTATCGCCAAAATCATTAAAGATCTTGATAACACCACTGCCAATGATGATCGTATTTCCTTTGTATTACAGCAAGGACTACTGTATCGTCGGGTGCCGATTGCTAATGAGGGGTATAGATTTCAGTTGATTATACCTGAAAAGCTAACTACTTCCTTCCGTCAGTATTACCATAACAACCCCCTTGGAGGGCACCTTGGTAGAATGAAGACCTTACGGCGCATCCTGGAGGTTGCCTGGTGGCCCACTGTACGAAAGGACACATGGAGCCATGTGAGAGAGTGTCAAATCTGCCAGACCTACAAACCTTCGAACAAAAAGCCAGCCGGTTTCCTTCAATCCACGACTGTGAAGGAGCCTGGAGAGATGCTAGGTCTGGATTTAATGGGTCCTTTCCCAAGGAGTAAAAAAGGTAACTCTTACCTCCTTGTCATTGTCGACTATTACACCAAATGGGTTGAACTGTTCTCCTTAAAGGATAGTAAAACTCCCAAAATTGTGAGTATCTTAATTCAGGACATTTTTACAAGATGGGGAACGCCGCAACATCTTTTGTCAGACCGTGGTCCTCAATTTACCAGTCAGCTACTCTCTGAGGTTTGCAAAACCTGGGGGGTGATACAGAAACTTACCACCAGTTACCACCCACAAACCAATCTAACAGAACGAGTCAACCGCACTCTTAAAACTATGATTGCTTCTTTTGTCGGAAACAACCATCAGCTGTGGGATCAATGGCTACCCGAGTTCCGGTTTGCAATCAATACGGCCAAACATGATACCACAGGGTTCACACCAGCCAAATTAGCTCTGGGGCGAAACCTCAAAGGCCCCTTGGACCGTCTCATTGCGGTTTCTCCTGCCCCTTCCACGGATCCCTACCAACTCCTGGATCGCCAGCAGGAAATGGCGAGAGAAGTAAGGAATCGTGTCTCTAAAGCCCAACAGCATCAAGCTCGGAATTACAATGCTCGGAGAGTACCCTGTCAGTATGCAGAAGGTGAGCTGGTCTGGATCAGATCACATCCCATATCTGATGCCTCTGGTAAGTTTTCCGCTAAGCTTGCACCTAAGTGGGTAGGGCCCGCGCTTATAACCAAGAAGTTAGGCCCTAACAATTATCGTATACAATGGGGAGAGTCCGATAATATAAAAAAGGACACCATGAATGTAGTGAATCTTAAACGCTATTACGGCGTTCATCCCTTGCACCTCCGGTGTGGGGGGGGGGGGATTATGTAGCACTGTTGCTACATATGTGGGTGTAATTTTCACTCACCTGTCTCTTTAAGTAAAGGCAGTAGCCTGGCCAGGCCAACCTATAAAAACTACATTTCCCAGTATCCATTTCTTTCTTTCTTTCACCCCATTGGTCCATTCAAAATTTCATCCACCAATCCTCTCACACAGTCAATCTTCAGCTGTCTCTTATTTCTCTAATTGTGAGGGGTTGGGGGTGTGTTTTTTTTTCCCTGTAGCTAGCACCTTTGTGAGAGTCTGTCTACCTTTTGAAAACCTAATCTTGATACTGTTAGCTAGATATTATTCTTTAGCCTTTGTTTTTCTTTTTGTCTGCTGCTTTAGTTTATTGTCAAGTTACTGTTTTTTGCTTAATTAGGTGGGGTAGTTTCTTTTGTGTTTTTTTGCTGGAGTGTGTGGTTGTATGTTTTTGTGCATCTGTTCTGGACTGTTTGCAACCTCAGTTTTCATCAAACATCCATTTCATCGCTCTCAATGTTTTTCATCTCCTGAAGACCTCTACATCATCATTCACATTCATCCCAAGTAATTAACTGGACTTCCATACCGGTTTGGTGAGCTCTTTCCATTGACTGTGTCATCGTTGTTGTTTTTTTTCTTTTGTTACTTTTTGGGACTTCATTACTATTTTGTTGATTTATATTTTGTGTTGCATTGTTTATTCATTCCGTATATTAATCATCCTCCGTGTCAGTAATTGTTAAATTGTTGTGGTTATATTCTTAAGCTCTGCTGTGTATCTTCATTTCTAATCTGTTTTCCTGGGTTTGTTTGCACTTTATTCTCTTCCTTGTCACTCTGTCCCTAATTGAGTTGTTTTCTTCTGTCATTGTTTAGTCTTATTCTTTTTGTCAAGCTTTGTGTTCCTTGGAATAAACCAGTGTTGTGTAGTTAAATTGACGCATTGTGACGACCCTGTTTTACTGTCAGTCACCCTTACTGACTTATTTAGTTTTAATTATTTGGCCAGTAGTATCTCCTAAGGGAGGACAGTACAGTTGCCTATCAACTGTGTAGGGTGACCGTTACAAGTCTAAGTGTGCTTCCTAACTGTCCTATACAGTCAATCTATCTGTGACAGGATGGCAAAGTCTTATTGCGACTCGGAGACAGTAACTGCGGGTTTAAGCACTGGGACGCGAATTTATTAAACAAAAGTAAATCAAAACTGCTCACAGAGCAAAGTAACAAGCTCAAACAAAAAAAGTCACAAACAGACATCCACAAAAGAAAATCCCTCACCACTGTGACGTTAACCGCATCCCTGCCAACCACCACCACCAACACACAAACCAAACAGTATTTACAAGCAGGGCCCTGCCCTGCCACACTATCTATTTAAACAGTGTTTCCTGTCAATGCAGTAACCACAGCAGCAATAGTAACTAGTGACAAATTGTAGAAATTAAACAACTGGATGCAGGCTGATTACTTTCAGCAACTTTATGTAGCATAACAACGCCAGGAGGCTTTGAATAAACCTTATGAGCACCCTGTGAACAAGTTACTGAACAAACAGCATGATCAGCATACCACATCTAGGCTACCAGAATTTTTAAAAAAATAACATTTTAGAAGCTAACGGTGACTTAAATACTAAAACTTACACAAACACATGAATGCGCACTCAAGTCCTAAATAAAAAAATAAAAAGTTACTGGTGCTTTTATTCTTTTATATCTTTTGCATTTTTAAGAGGTAGATAAAAACAAACCGTGTTCATAGTAAAGCTAATGATTTTTGGTATTGTTATAATGCTTTTGCAAGTAACAGGATTCTGAAATCTGTGAACACTGTTTTGAATCTCTACACAGCACTAAACTTTCAAATCCAGCATCCTGTGTTTTGAATTAACATTCTTCTGGTATATTTTTTTGTAAAAAAGAAAAAAAAACATTTTGTTTTATGTGTAAGTTGTCTGTCTCAATGTGTCTTGCTACCATATGGAGAAAATTACATTCAAGTCTTGTAACCATCTCACGTGTCACACAGAAGAGTCACTCTACCCACATTGATCTGATTGCATAGAACAACACAAACCAATGCTAAACTGTAATGATATATTATTCTTTATGTCTGTTGCCAAACAAAACTTTCTGCTTTGGACATCTTATCCTCATAAATACATAAAAAAGAAACACTGACTATAAAACACTCAGTGATTGTTGTATACATGGTAATACTAAAAGAAAACATATACAATTCTTTGACAAAGGATTGTTTTGATTATTCAACGTTTGCAGTTCATGTAATAGTCTTTTAGAGAGAGTTAGAAGTTGATTCTGGTCTGCCAAGCACTGTTAAACCAAAGAGAATGTTTAGAAACACCCTTCAGAAACAGTTCTTAAAAAAGAATAGAGGAGCCATAGTGTTATTCTTTTGTTTTCGTTTTTCTAAAATAAATATTACACAGATTTATCTGTACACAATAAAATATACATACTGGTAGATGACATGGTTGTGTAGTTACATTGTAATAACAGTGCTATTACACGGGGTGACCTTTTAAACTGCACCGTGTTACCTGTTGTAATTACATGGGCACATTCCCATGTAATTACACTGTTTTCCACCAATATGAAATGTATCTGTGATACTATAACTTGGTTTAAAGCGACAGAAAAAAGCAGTATTTCAGTCAGCACAGCTTATTTCAACCAAGTAATCAATCTTTATTTCTTATATAGTGCCTCAAAGTTCTATAGAAACAACAGAAAATCAGTTACAAAACAATTTGGAGAAATAGTTAAAGATGATAAAAAAAATACCCCTTTAAATCATGTACAGTAAAGTAGTTAAAAGTCATTTTAATTGTTACTTTACAAAGCAGTGATACAAATAAGTAGTACAATAAATAAATAAATACAAGTAGTATAAAATAAGATGAAAACATTTTCCCTTCAAAGTACATAAAAATGTGTTTTCAATCTTAATTTAAAAGCAGCAAGAGCTGGTGCCTCACTTCGTGGCAGATCATTCTATAACTTCTGAGCTCTAAAGCTGAATGCTTATTTGGCACTGAACCTGCTAATAATAACAAATGACTCAAGAAACACTAGCTCGACGAAGCACAGAAAACGCTTTGATATAGAGTAATGTGAACAAGTAATTAGGACAGAGGTGTAATCTAAACAGTCTTTATTGAAGTAGGACCTGATGATTATACAGTAAAAACTCCATTCAACAAAATGTTAGGTCTCACTTTTATAGACATGTTTAATACCTCATTAATACCTGAATAGTCTTCTTCTTGGAACATGCTTGTACACCGTGTTACTGTAGACACACTCGTGATATTACCAGGTTATATACAGTTGCTGTCAAAATTTTACCCCAATGGAAATTTATAATTTCTAGCAATTTCTCGAAAACAAAAAAATATAGGAAAATATAGGAAAAAAAAATTTTGTACAAAAGTTTTGCTTTTGTGGATGAGGGAAAAAAAGTTACAATAAATAGATGTCTACAATGATTTATTTCAGCAATTATTTTGCAAAACTCCAAAAATGCTTATTCAAAAGTATTCATACCCTGACAAGGAAATTAAATTAATAGGTAGTTGAGGCACCTTTATCAATAATAACCTCTTTTAAAGATTACAATATTTGTCAGTGAGCTTTTGGCATGATTCTTTAGTGATTTTCTTCAATGCCAAATTGTTCCAGTTCATTCAAATTCCAAGGACTTCTCTTGTGCACAGCCTTCTTGAACTCATACCAAAGATTCTCAATAGGATTTAGATCGGGACTCTGACTAGGCAGCTCTAGAACCTTGATTTTAATATAAACTTGTGTGTTATTCAGGCGGCATTAACAAGGGCCCCTCTCCCTACTTCCCTCCTACCAATATCATATGCTAATCCCATATTTAAACCCCAAGCCTTGAGTTTGCACTGTCTTGCTTTTGTGTTTTTTTTTGTTTTTGTTTTTTGCCTGTCGCAGCACAGCTGACAAACGCCGTTGACCATTCTACCCTCAATACCGCTGGACAAAGCTGTCTCACTTCTGAATTCACGAAGGCATTGGTCATGTATCGCTACACAGCCCTGCAAGAATCTGATTTAATCATGAAAATCTGATTTGAAATCGCTACCTTCTTTTCTTTCTCTGCAGAATTGAATCCTCGAATGCTGACTGCATTCTCTTCTGGCAATAAATACACCACCGCACGCTCCCACCTCCCGGGCAGTTTCTGCTGTTTGTCTGTGCTCTGCAGCAGTGCTCTGTGTTTACATTATCATCACGTCTCCATTGCTTCCACAACTCGGAGCGGGATCCAATAATGGCGGCTGTAGAGATACATGCATTGAATCATGGATGCGTGTATTGAATCATGAGTTTGATTGTCCTATCCTGGTTTTTGCCATGCCCGCTGGTGCTACAGCTCCCAATTTTCACAGCTGCCAATATTTCATGTTCATATCATCTAGTTTGATATTATAATGCTCCCTATGCATTCGACCAAATAATTCATTCAGCAATCAATTCCACAAAGCATTCTCTGCCAAAAGCAGCATCCTGTCTAGCATTGGTTAATGCTGTCATAGACTGGTCTCAACCGATCCAGTTCTCTTCAACAGATTATTATTATTATTATTATTATTATTATTATTATTATTATTATTATTATTATTAGTGGCTTTAGTATAGGCTCTTCTCACTCTTCATGTATAGTTAAAGCTAATCTTAAATACAATCTCATGCAAACAATGTGATATCAATAACATTTCTATTAAATGGACAGTCTGTATAAAGCATTACATCCCCTACTGGTGATGATGGGTACGTCATCAGCAATCGGAAAGATAGTGGAGAACTGTTTGCCCAATCCCTCCTCTTCATCCCTGCGCCCCGAGGCTGCCTCCTCTTCATCCCTGCGCCCCGAGGCTGCCTCCTCTTCATCCCTGTGCCCCCGAGGCTGCCTCCTCTTCATCCCTGCGCCCCGAGGCTGCCTCCTCTTCATCCCTGCACCCCGAGGCCGCCTCCTCTTCATCCCTGCACCCCGAGGCCGCCTCCTCTTCATCCCTGCGCCCCGAGGCCGCCTCCTCTTCATCCCTGCGCCCCGAGGCCGCCTCCTCTTCATCCCTGCGCCCCTGAGGCCGCCTCCTCTTCATCCCTGCGCCCCGAGGCCGCCTCCTCTTCATCCCTGCGCCCCGAGGCTGCCTCCTCTTCATCCCTGCGCCCCTGAGGCCGCCTCCTCTTCATCCCTGCGCCCCGAGGCCGCCTCCTCTTCATCCCTGCACCCCGAGGCCGCCTCCTCTTCATCCCTGCGCCCCAAGGCTGCCTCCTCTTCATCCCTGCGCCCCGAGGCCCCCTCCTCTTCATCCCTGCGCCCCGAGGCCGCCTCCTCTTCATCCCTGCGCCCCGAGGCCGCCTCCTCTTCATCCCTGCGCCCCGAGGCCGTCTCCTCTTCATCCCTGCGCCCCGAGGCCGCCTCCTCTTCATCCCTGCGCCCCGAGGCCGCCTCCTCTTCATCCCTGCGCCCCGAGGCCGCCTCCTCTTCATCCCTGCGCCCCGAGGCCGCCTCCTCTTCATCCCTGCGCCCCGAGGCCGCCTCCTCTTCATCCCTGCGCCCCGAGGCCGCCTCCTCTTCATCCCTGCGCCCCGAGGCCGCCTCCTCTTCATCCCTGCGCCCCGAGGCTGCCTCCTCTTCATCCCTGCGCCCCGAGGCCGTCTCCTCTTCATCCCTGCGCCCCGAGGCCGCCTCCTCTTCATCCCTGCGCCCCGAGGCCGCCTCCTCTTCATCCCTGCGCCCCGAGGCTGCCTCCTCTTCATCCCTGCGCCCCGAGGCTGCCTCCTCTTCATGTGTGTGCATACACTGACAAAATAAAATAAACCAACAAGCCTTTTTAATGTATTTTAATTCATTGAGACACCAATAGATTAGATTTTAATTAATTGAGACACCAATAGAATCTGATACATTTAAAATACATAGAGCTAACAAAATAATTACAGACGCACACATAATGTTAAACTACTTTCCATACATATGAAATAGCAAATTACAACTAGATGCACCCTTGGTGACCCTTTTATTCCAAAATGGTTGTTCATAATAATAATAATAATAATAATAATAATAATAATAATATATATAGATAGATAGATAGATAGATAGATAGATAGATAGATAGATAGATAGATAGATAGATAGATAGATAGTGTTTTATTCTTCTGTCTGTCCCAGCCCACTATTGATAATAATGTCTCTGATCTCAATTGTGACAGAAAGGGTTAATCTCAGCGCTGGTTTATCACATCCTTATCTCCTCCCCATATCAAAGTATTTGCGTTCCCTCAGCTCCAAACAAAGACATGTTGACATTCCTGAGCACCCACCCTTGTGAAAACAAAACACCAGCGGCAGCTGGACTGCTCACTGGCAGTCACGGTTACCTGCTTTTGTCCTACAGGGTTGAGTTTCAACACCTTTTTTATGGCAACAGTCAGGCTATTATATTAAGAGTAATAACATGGTGTGCTATACTCTTAAGAGTTTAATATATTGTAGACACACACACACAGATCAGGAACTCTGTGTTCTAGAAATTAAGAAATCTAATAATTAATATATTTTTCAAGAATTAAGAGACCTACTAATCCTGTTTTTATTGTGTTGCAATCATTTAAATAAACTTTTGATTGTGTGGCTTTTGAGGTCACAGCTAAAGTTTGATCTCACCTTAATCTCATCTTAATCTCAGTCTCCATTTAATGACAGTAGTCTGTGGTATAAACCACCACATAATCCAGACCAGTAGGCATGGAGACTGAACTGCTCCCTCCCTCACCCTCTAAGAGAAAGGGTGCTCCCTCCAGTCAAGTTCAGGCTTGAGGCATGGATACTGAAATGCTACCTCCCTCAGCCCCCCTAGGAGAAAGGGTGGTCCCTCCAATAAAAATAAAACCTGAAATGCAGACATAAATTCAAATTAATATTCAGGCAGGCCAGCATCATTTTTTATTTCCAGTGATCTATATGGATCTTATGGAAACTATAATAAGATCCAAAATGGAAAATTACCTATATGGTAACAGTATCCTGGGAGACAGTCAGCATGGTTTTAGGAAAGGGAGATCGTGTATAACCTTCTTGATTTTTTTGAGGATGCAACGTCGACAATGGATAGTTGCAAAGCATATGACATTGTTTATTTAGACTTCCAGAAAGTCCTGCATAAAAGATTAATTCTCAAACTGAAATCAGTAGAGATTCAAGGAAATGCATGCACATGGATTAGGGAGTGGTTAACATGTAGAAAACAGAAAGTACTGATTAGAGGAGAAACCTCAAAATGGAGCGAGATAACCAGTGGTGTACCGCAGGGATCAGTATTAGGTCCTCTGCTATTCCTAAACTACATTAATGACTTAGATTCTGGTATAGTAAGCAAACTTGTTAAATTTGCAGACGACACAAAAATAGGAGGAGTGGCAAAGACTGATGCTGCAGCAAAGGCATCCAAAATGATCAGGACAGTATTCAGAACTGGGCAGACACATGGCAAATGACATTTAATAAAGAAAAGTGTAAGGTACTGCATGCAGGCAATAAAAATGTGCATTATAAATACCATATGGGAGATACTAAAATTGAAGAAGGAATCTATGAAAAAGACCTAGGAGTTTATGTTGACTCAGAAATGTCTTCATTTAGACAATGTGGGGAAGCTATAAAAAAAGGGACTTTTTCGACCTGACAAAAAAAACAAGGACCAGGGGTCACAAGTGGAGATTGGATAAAGGGGCATTCAGAACAGAAAATAAGAGGCATTTTTTTACACAGAGAATCGTGGGAATCTGGAACCAACTCCCCAGTAATGTTGTTGAAGCTGACACCCTGGGATCCTTCAAGAAGCTGCTTGATGAGAGTCTGGAATCAATAAGCTACTAACAGCCAAACGAGCAAGATGGGCCGAATGGCCTCCTCTTGTTTGTAAACTTTCTTGTGTTCTATAAACCCTAATATAATGCTGGGAGTTTAAATCGTAGTCCACTGCTCACTGTGCTAATAACCCACCCATCGTGCAATATTGCAATACTGGAATACTAGATAAAAGACTGCTTTGAATGTAAGTCGGTTATTCATTTGTGCATTTATTGTATTATAATACTACTATAAGGGTGTTTGCCTACTGTGGCAAGTCACGCCTGTGTGCTTTTGCAAGTGATTATACTCTTTATAAGCCAGTGGGTGGATGTTTTGTGTGTTCTGGGGGAACGGTTTGTTAGAACAATGTGTAATCGTGGCTGTTTCATCCCCCTACCATTACAACGGTGTGCAGACATTTACAAATCAATCCAGTAAGTCATTCACAAGATATAAATCACAAGTTTATCCAAAACTTCAAAAGGCTTAATCCTAAGGTAAAAACTGTAAGAAATAAGGTCATGATCACTGATTTAGACAGCATGGACCATATTATCAATTAATTTTTAAAAGAAAAAAATAATCATGTTAATCTTACAAAATGAGAAACAAAAGACATTCAAAGCACTTAGAGGACTTTAAATATATAACTTGGTTGTTAATTAAAGACTGGAGTAGACGCTTTGAAAATATGGCCCCATGCACCTTAATTAGTACATAGTTCTTAATTAGTTTACTGATGAAGGCATTGACCAAAACGTTTTATTTTGGGTTTTTTTATCCATTCATAGAATCAAGCAGACATCCATGCATGAAAACATATAAAAACAGTTACCTAGGTAAAAAAGGAACAGCCTAAAAAACAACTTAGAAAGACTAAGTTTGCCCCATCTCAACGATGTGTTTAAAGAGGCATTTATTCTGAATTCAAGTGTTCAGCGCTACCCTAAGGCACTGGCATGCAGAAAACAGCTGCCATAGATACATTATCAATAACAAGTATCTGCTTCTATTTACCTCTTTATCTAAACGTGTCAAATTGTGTTTTAATGCACTTTTTCTGTAAGGCACTGTTGTCTGGGTTTTAAAGACAGCCGTTTATCTTTTAAGATACCCAGATTAAGAAGCAGGATTTGACATGCCTCGCCATGTTATGGGCATGGAATGATGCCTTCAGTCAAGGTTAAATGACTGCCTGAACTGACAGTCGCTTTGCTTCTCACAAGCACTCATTGTTGCTGGCTGCGATCGTGATTGAGATAGCTACCTGTGCCCCATTGGCTGACGAGGTGTTATTTTGTTCCCTATTTTTAAATTGATGAGGTCATCATTTACATTAAGACGTGCTGGGGTTGTTTAAACAATTAACTGGTACAATCAACCACTCTTGACATACAGTATTGGTTTGTGCTTAAAGGAATTGTAGCAAACTTCCATTAGCTACACAGTTTTGAAAGAAATTTTTCCTAAAATTTTTATTTTAGGACATGGTATCTGGTGCTACCAGGTTAAAGAAAGGTACTGTACTGCATTAGGGTAAAGAAAGCTCAGTAATCTGTTCCACTTGCACGCCCTGGGTCATTTCACCTGAGCAGTGTCTTCTGTGTGGAAGCTTGTTACTGGCTGAAAGCCCCTGAATGACAATTGAAAAACATGTGAGAATGTGGTCAGGCCAATTTGGCTTGACCACATATAAAGGAGAATCTAGGAGACATCCTCTCAGCTCATTTCTGTGAGACAGGTTGGGCTCTTGGTGCTAATTCAGTGTGACGGCTCAGTTTGGGTAACGCATTATTTAGTATTTTTGTAAATTATTTTGAGATGCTTAACTTCTCACCTGACTCCTGCCTGTTCTGTTCCTGTCATTAGCCAGCCTTGGCTGCAACGCTACCTTTCCACAATGAGGCTTTCCTGTTTCTTTGGAGGTGTATTTCAGAAAGCCTTTATTTTGTGCTGTCCCTACAAATAACAAATCTGGGTGTTAAAACCAAAATAAAGGTCTGTTGAGTTACTGTTTATTTTACGTTAAGTGAAGTTAATAGTTATTTGTTACAAAAGCGAGCTGAAATGATGAGGATTATTAGAGATCTCTGAATGTCCCTCCGTTACAGTCTCAATACTGTGGAGAGCCCTGGAATGGGTTCAAAGGCTAACGTAAGCAGTGCAGGAGACGGGAGACATGCACTGTGAAACAGAGGATTCCAGAATACCCATATACTGTAGGTAATGTATGTTCAGTATTTCAATTTAGTATAAAGGTACCATTACACATATTGTCTATGCAGTAAAAAGTAATCTGTTTCCATAGGCTGACTCCGTACCTGAATCTTTATTCTGATTTGTAATGAATATCACCAAGTTAAGAAATTCATATAGCGTCGAGATTTTGTTGGATTTGAAAGGTGGAACTTCGCTGTGCAGTAAAGCTCTCAGTAGTTAATGTTTATAGCAGTGGTTATCAAGCTGTATGATCAGCCAGGATGATTATCTCAGTCCTGTTCTCATAGCGCACATGTTCAGAATAGCAGGTGCCATGCAGGACAGGCCATGGAAGCAGAAGTTGGTGTCTGACGTGCAAATACTCTGGGTTTAATACAGTTTATTCCAGTCAAATAGAAGATAATATCAACAACTTGACGATGAATATGAGGTTCAAGGTATACCTGCATGCCTTATGTTAACTGGGAAGCATCCCAGCCATTGTACAAAATTATCTATCCCTGAATGAAGTGACAAATGCAGGATCCAGCCGCCTTATCAACAGCAGTACATCTGACAACGATGAGGGATAGACTTTGTGAAGATGAATGCCATCTTTAGTCTTTGTTATTTCTGCTGTAAGGGACTTCATTGTATTAGTACTGCAGGCAGTCTGGTCCATTAGGTGCTACCTTGGTGTCATTTGTTAGTGTAAGCGGCTTCATTTAACAATTTCAGTCTATGTTGTTTAGCCTTATGAGATTTGATCAATATTTTAAAAAGATGATACTGTTTAAAGATGGTACGCACATTACAAAAAAGCATGCAATGCAGGAAAAAATGACCTTGTGAGTAAAGTGGGCCTGTGTAGAATTCAACACCCATGGAAAAAATAAGAAGGTGGCAATAGACAAGTTAATTTCCATTGCTGGTGAAACAACTTCCTTAAGTAAATAGTACATTTTTGGTTGCTTGTACCCAACATTCCCATCTTATAGACACTGTTCTTACCATGAGTTTTTTTCAGGAGGGACTCCTCCACCAAACCTGCCCCTTCCTACCACCTCAGACTTGCTTGCAAATACTGTCTATCAGCTTAAGAGAAGAGACTGTATTGTGATAGGAACCCCAAAGTATAAGGCCATGGGCCGAAAGCTGCTGTAAATATTGTGAACTGTTAAGTAAACAGTTTTCTTCAGTCTCATTTCTGTTTTGAGGTTCGCTGTGGTTCTGATTTGAATATTATTGAGTCTTCTTTCTTTTCAGAAAGCATAACCCAATTTTCACAATTGATCAGTCTATGCTAAGATTATAAAATGCACTAGACCCCTTATAGAATACTGTGTCCAGTTCTGCTCACCTTACAACAAAACCCTTATGAACTTGAGAATGTACAAAGAAGGGAATTCTAAGACTCAATGACCTCAACTAAACTAACTCAATCTCTGCAGCCTTAAACAAAAGACAAGTAAGAGGAGATTCAACTTAAGCCTAAATCTTATAGATAAACCCAGGTCACTACCCTAAAGTGGGACAGAATGGCACAAAGGAAAGTAAGTTTTGAACAGAGTTGTAACTGCATGGAATAGCTTCCAGGGTGAGGCAGGAATATCTGATACACTAAGATAGCAGTTCCCAAACTTTCTTAGCTCATGCCCCCTCTATAACATTAAACATTTTGACTGAAACCATAGAAGGTGACGTCTTCTTTTTATCTCCGCCTTTTATGTAAATATGTAAATAAATTGATCAAAAGTCGTTTCCTTTTAGCTGCTTGATCTAAAAACAAGTTGGGTCTTAAAGGATCCCAGTGATTCAGCATCAACAACACAGCTGTGTAAAGAAGTGTCTCCTATCCTCTGTCCTAAGTCCATCTCCACGTAATATCCAACGGTGTCCTCTGGGTCTGGTTTCTGTGCTGCGCTTAAATGATTGCCTCAGGTTAACTTTGTCAACTCTGCTCTGCAGCCTCCTTATAAAGATCTTGTGGCCCCCAGCCCCCAGTTTGGGAACTCCTGCATGAGGAACATTAAAAAGATGTGCTAGCAAGATGCAAGCCTTGCTAGGCTGTACAGCCTCTCATATCTCCAACATTTCAGATGTTGCCTGCCTTCCTTGAAACCTGCTTGCAACTGCTTCACAGAGCCAAAAAGGCGTAGCCTTGCAACTTCTTGGAGCAGTTAGTATTGGCGGTTAAAAATGACTTCAAAATCTGCTATAGCTGAGGAAGCACAACAGTTGAGGGTTTTTGTACTGCTACGTGGATCGTAAATATGTAAAATAAATAAATAAATACAAATAATAAAATTTATAAGTCTAGTGCTTGGGCAACGGTGACATGATGACATCATACAACCTGGCAAAACCACAGGAACCAAATGGATTACAAAAGCATTAGAGAGGCGAGAGGGGGTAATGGAAATGTTGCTCATTGGAAAACTTCCAGTTTACTCACAGCACAGTTCACAGGGTGGCTCTGAAGTCATGCTGTTGGAGTCAGCCTGTTCTTTACAGTGCTCTTACACTGCCTGCATTCCAGTTTGCAGGCAGACTCAAAGCTGCCTTTCAGCATTCTTTTTTTTTGTGTGTAACAGTTCTGTAGTGGCATTATGCAAATGAAACTGCTGTTAAGACACAATGAACTGTACAGCACTTGAAGACAGGACCTGGGATGAGCTCGATATAATCCTTATTCATTTTAAAGTATAACACTCACAAAACAATTAACAGCTTGTTTCACTCCCCTTCGAAGTGATTGTAACTAACAGTCATTCCAGAAATCTTACCTGCTTTGCACTTAGCTACATAGGTCTCACATGTGTAGTTTTGAAATAAAAACACATTACAGCAAACATGTAGTGGCATTTTAAAAACAGGATATCTGGTATTCTGTTAAAACTTTCAGTAAATCTGTTACACCTACACATTTCAAATCAGCAGTGTCTTCTGGGTCAAAGTATGTTGCTGTCTGAAAGCATGTCAGTCAATAGGGGAAGCAGCTGGTTGGGTAATGATAGAAAAGAAACCTTTAAATAGGTGGGGACAATTTCATCCTCCAGCTGACCAAGGAAGTGCAACTCTATCTAAGAGCATGGGTCGCAAACAAAGATTTCGTCCAGATAGGTTTTAAATAAAAACACGTTTACTATTACAATGTTTTTAAAAAAACTGCACACTTGAGACATAATTCTGATAATATAATAATATCTTTATTTTTATATAGCGCCTTTCATAGTGGACCACCATCACAAAGCGCTTTACAGAGGTAGGCTGTGAACTGTGCATTATATGCAGAGTCACTTACAATAGGACATTGATTTAACATCTCATCTGCAGGATGGAGCACAAGGAGGTTAAGTGACTTGCTCAGGGTCACACAGCAAGTCAGTCAGTGGCAAAGGTGGGATTTGAACCGGTGACCACCAGTGGCAGGGTGGGATTTGAACCAGTGATCTTCTGGTTACAAGCCCTGGACTTTAACCACTGGACCACGCTGCCTCCTCATTACACTGATGGGGACTTAAAGGGATCATTAAAACGCTCCTTATAATTTTATTTATTACCTATTTCAAATCCAAAAGTGTGCTGCACGATTGTTTAATGTTGTTTCCTCCTAAATCCCTCCTGTTTTTTGGATGCGACGGGGGAAGCATATTACCATTGTGCTATGTACTGAAATCCATAATGAAGCCCTGCGCTCTGTAAAAAACAGATATGCTTTCTCACAATCAGCTTTGAGGAGTCTTTACCAAAGTCATTGTTGTTAGAAAAAGTACAAGCACCAGAAATTATTATCTAAAGCAGAAACAGCAATAGATAATCATACACAACACAAAGCAGTGTGTGTGTAATTTATATATATATATATATATATATATATATATATATATATAAAATTACACACACAGAAAATAAACATAGCATTAAGAACTGAAAATGTGTAGTTTTAGAAGAAATAAAATTAGATAACTGTACAATAGAAGAATAAAGGGACATAAATTGATATAAACTCAATACCACGATGCCTGAAGTTTTAAATATAAAGGAATAGTAAATTGTTACATCATTAACTATGTAGAAAATTATATCCCAAGCACATTAATACATTTAAACATAAATAAACGAGTTCAGTTACCATGGTATCAAAAGCCTATAAATACCTGCAGTGTTTGTTTTCACACACACTTTCCCTTGAGAAAGGTATAAACATACCGAAATGTTGAAAAATTTGGCTCTTTTGAGCAATAACTTTTATACATAAAAAAATGACACTGAAAAAGAAACCAGTGAATCAGCTTATTTGTCTTTAATTTGCCGAAGTGTTGGAAACACTTGCAGAAACATTTCCTTAATTGGTCCAGTAGAAAACATGAACTGATTTTAATACTTTGTTTTCTTTTCTTCTTAAGACAACTTGAGTAATCCTACTCTTAGACTAGAGGAAGTAACAATGTCAAGTGGTAGTAGTGGGTATTTATAAAGATTTGAATAATGGTTTTGTTATATATTAAAAACCAATCTTCACTTGAAGCCAAAATACAACAGGTTTGGGGTAGGAGCTGACAAAGTACTGTATTTTCTATGCAAATAATTAGCAGACTATATATAAAATATACAGTATTTCAATTTTAACTTAATATTCACATTTGTTTAAAATACATATGAACCCACAATCTTTCAAAATACCCACTATACATTTAATTCTGTTACCTGCATTGAAACAGCATTTTAAATTACAATATACAGAACGGGTTATTTTTTTGTTTTAGTTTTTTTTTCTTTTCTTTTTTCTACACAGGTCAATAAATTAACATGCTACCATGTTCCCTGAAAGCAAGTATCCCACCCTCTCTCACAGGTGAAACACATGATATTACATTAGCCACACAAGTAATGGCAATTTGCCAACAGAGTAATTCATTCTAGGTGCATTTGGGGGGGGGGGGGCTCTTTCTTAAATCCATACAAAAAATAATTCAATGTAAATATATAATATAGATTTATACATATTTGAATATATTTACAAATATACCCAACACTTTATATACTGCATTTCGTTGCTCCATAGTTATGTGTGGGCTTATATTATTACCAATATTACAAAATAAACAAGGAAGGCTTTTCTCCTTTGCCTCAAGTCCATTGTGGTCCATTTGAATGTGGAATGAAGAGGTTATTGCTTGCTGCAAGACTCGTTAACAATTCTGTGTCCATAAATCCTGGCAGTAGTCCTCCTTAATACAAAAGTTTAAGAGCTTTTGAAAAATCTGTTATTCTTGTGCATATAAAAGTCTGTCCGCTAGCCAGACGGAAGCCTTGGTCCCTGGAGATGCAGTCTCTGCTGGAAGCCTCTCCCGTGAGGTGGCGGCTCAGCTGCTTCATGTTTTAACACTGCCGTTGGTGTGCTGGTACCTGGGAAGACAGGGCTCGTCCGGCAGGAGCTCATGGGAGAACACAGAGTCATCGCCGGAGGAGCAGGAGCTTCGTGTGTCAGGGAAGCTGGGGGAATACTGCTCTGCCTGGGCGCACAGATCCAAATACTCCTGAGGAACAAAGGAAAAAGCTGTTACAAGCTTCAAGACCTCCTCCTGAAATTGTCCAGGAGACAATCTAGTCAACTCTACAAGATCACAAGTTTAATAATAAACAACTGCATGGTTTCAAACTCTAAAGCTGGTCAATTACAAACACAATAACTTAAGGGGGGGGGGGAATGGGTTGTTTTGAATGAGTTGTAGCTAAATAATGTGACTGGTCAAGTTGTTCCCGGTTTAGAAACCTAGGACTGTAATCAATCAATCAATCAATCAATTAGAGATGATATTCGGTGCATTAGACGCAACATATGTAGTAATGAATATTGCCCTCCATACAGCATGGATTGGCTCAGACAAAGCCAGCTAGGTTTCTCTTTGGCTCTGGTACTTATCTAAGTAAATACTTCATATGACCTGAAAGGATCATCTCCATGTTCCTAAACATTCCTTGTGTATTCCAGTCCTGCGGTTAAAGTCAATACAAGCTGCAGGTCTCACTATGCAGTGCAGAACAGTATAGTACAGTACTTCTGGAAAATGCGTGTTAAATTTATGAATGTTAATGTTTTTGATAATTTACGGCTCATCGATACGTTTCAAGCTCTGTAGAAAACAATATTAAGTTTGAGAACAGTTGGATGTTATCAAACAAAACAGGCAAGAAGCATGTATGTTGGGTCCTATGAAAACAAATTTTAGAGTCTGGAAAAAATAAAACAGACCGACTTTCTGCATCAGCATAACGACACAGCTGGAAATAAATAAAAGAACGTACCACAATAAAAGTCACCTTTTCATGCTTACATAAAATTTAAGCCCAATTAATTGTTAATATAAACCACTCTTTCATGGCACCAGCTTTGATTAGCAATTTTCTTATGTTTTGACTATCTGCTTTCCATTGTGCATTTTTGAATTTATTTTCAACACACACACTTGACTGGTGGTTATGAAAAAAAAAAGTGCTTGAAATGTAACATATATCATATGTCTTGGAGCGGAACATCTGCAAGCACTTTAGAAAAGTTAATTACATCTGCAAAAAAATGAAAGTTATGCTCTGGTAGATAAAAAGCCCATTTAAATCTAAGCCGTCTCTTAAGTTTCACTGGCATCGGAGGTTTGTTTCACATTGTTTAGGGTTATTAAAAGTAACAAGAGTGGAAAAGAAAATGCGACAAGGAATTTTGAGATTGTGCAAAGACACGCCTTGAATATATTTTTGCTTCTAGTCTTACAACCCCATCAAAAAACTGAACAGAGTGAGAACACCTACTGGAACAAGAGCAAAAGCACCCCAATCTGGCTACAGTGCTTCAAGAAGCCTTTGCTGTATCCCTGTGTTGTCTACAGCTATGGCCAAAAGTTTTGCATCACCCTATAGCATTAAAATATGCTTCACAAAATTAAATGAAAGCTGCCGATTAATGTTACTTTAACATATATATATATAAACAGAATTAATGAATTAATTAAAAAAGTCTCAACCCTGAAATTCTAGACGATATATGTATACAGTGCTCCCTCCTGCAATAGTGTTGCTCTGGTTGAAATGAGATGCTATTGGAGGGAACAGAAAACAACAAGCAGCAGCTTTGCAGGAGGGAACATGATCATACACTACGGTGTCCATAAGAGAAAAGTGAATTTCCTCTGGCAGACACTCCTGAATAAAACTTGAGAAATATGTTTATTTTATTTATTAAATAATAATAAAAAAAATTGGGACTGTTGAAAATTGCTGTGATACAGACAACACATTGAAAGGTAAAGTAATGCATGCAGGGTGTCTCCCTTACATCAGGTCACCATATAAGCTTTTGAACTGCAAAATGATAATGCTATACAGCTTGATGTGTATCTTTCTTTTTGCCCGCAGTAATGCTAGAAGTACCCTGTTAGATTCTGCTGACGCCCACGTTTCCCCTCCACTTCCAAATAGTTAAACCCCAGGTGTTCAGCGCCAGGTTCTACCTGTATAGTTCTGAAAATGAGTAGCAAAACGTCAAGAGGGAGCTGGATTTGAGAAAGGAAAGCGTGTCCAATTTCAGTGGGGTATTAAAGAGATATGGGTGATATGAAGAGGGCAGATTAAATTAAATGACTGGACTAAAGAAATCATTACAGTTTTGCTAATTTGAATACATTTTGCATCATCTACAGCACTTCTGACAGCGCGCGTAAAGATATCAGTGCCCAGATTGAAAGTTTGCTTCCAAATGTTTTTTAAACCTCATTCCATTTAGAAAAACTTCCCAGATCACACATGTGCCAGCAGAGGAAGATAAAGTGATCACAATAAGTGATCATATACCGTATATGCAAAAAAAAAAAACCACAGCACGCTACAGCAGGCAGTTCTCTGAAATCCTGCTACAACGTCAACACGAAAAGTGCTGCATGCAAGTGTAAAAAGTGGTCAAAAATGGACTGTTTGGGCTACCACTGCTTCTAAAAACAGAGTAACTTACTAAAACAAGTGTTTTTTTTTACTGCATATAATTTGTTATATCTTCATATTTTTCCAGAAAACATGCATGGTTTTGTCTCGTTACAAAGAACAGATGTATAGAAAAGTTTTAAAGCTAGACCATGGAATACAAGACAAAAAGAAAAGCTGCATCTTATTTTTTGACAATTATTTGTGTTTTTCTTGGATGTGTATGCAAAAAGAAATTGAGACGCGTCTTCCCAAAAGTCCACAAAACAAAATTCAATGTACAGTCATATTTTTCAGACCACAAATACTGGTTAAGAAAATGTATTGTAATATGTATTAGGCTTCTTAAAATACATTGCCCTGAATTCTGACCTTTTTTTGGTTCCAGAATGCATCTAAAATGACCCAATCTTAATGAATTGTTGCTAATTTGACATTTGAAATAACATTTGGTGAGAAACTGGAAAAAAATCCATCTGTTAATTATTTTTAAAGCCTTTCCTTAGCTCTACCTTAATAACACACAACAGCGTCAATGCAATGTCATTTAGACACTCACTTCATTTGTAGTTAAGGACAGAATTCGGTCCAGGTCTTCAACCAGTTGTTTAAATGTTGGTCTATGTGAAGAAATGGCATGCCAACAGTCTCTCATCATCATGTACCTGGAATAAGCAAACATTGCTTTAGTTTCTAACCCGCAATTGGTTGACATTTCATTGGCTTAAAAGCAGTGTATAAATGGCTTTTGGCTTAGTAAAGCTAATAATACCAAAACACTATTACAGCTGCTATAAAAATCAGTAATACCAAATATGTTACCATTTCTACAAGGGTCATGATCCCTTTGTTTTTGGCCAATGACTTTTAAAGGCATACACTGAAACAGTTAATAACATCGCACCACTTTACACATTTCGAGTCAGTGTTGTTTCCTGACGGTTCACGCGACAATTATCTGAAGCAAAATTAAAAATGAAGCAACACATCTTAGTTTTTTCACAGCTTCAGAAAATGACAGCAGCTCTGCCTCCTTTCCTATCACAGACAGCAGATCTAGCTTTCAGGTTTCTGTCTGCTTGTCAATTAGAAGGACAAGCCATCAGGTCTTACTAGTAAACAGGAGGCCCAATCAGGCTGGCTGCATAGCTTGTACCTCCTGTAACTACTTGAAAACTGCACTTGAGATGGATCTCATTGATTTTATGAGATGCAGAGGAGAGGCGTGTGTGCAGGTTTGTTAATGAGACAGCTATCCTGTCTTTCATTTGGATCAATGGGGTATTTCTCACAGTTCATTGGTGCAGTTGCCAGGCTTGTCCATTCTGTGTCCCTCTTTAAGAAGCTTGAAAAGCTCTTCTACAGGAATGCCAGGGTATGGGGAGCCTCCCAACGTGAAGATCTCCCACATCAATACACCAAAGGACCACCTGTGGAAACAAAGCCAAGACCATCAGAAAATCAATTTGAGAGTATTGATTCAGGTAAGCATCCCAAACCATCACACACAAACCAAGCCATTTAGAAAAAAGCCACACACACACTTGAGCGACTGCATCAGAAACGTGGGCAAAAAATAAATAAATAATCAGACACCAAACTTAATGAGCCGGGGTGAATGTTTAGTTTAAGGCGGGTGTTATCACAAACTCACGTGCAGCAACAGCTGTATGCATTAATTATTCATTCTCAAAGGTCGCTTTGTTTGTGCAAACAGTGCCCAGGGCTTGCCACAGTCAGTTCATTGTTTAGACAAACAGAACAATGAATTTGCAAGCATGTCTCACTTTCCATTCTTTGTGGTTAACACTTTTGTTTTTGATTAGGAGTACATTTCCTTCTTTTGCTGCAATAAACTAAATAGAAACAAATGGTGTTTTTCAAACAGCAATGCACAATTCTGATCCGCAGGGGCCAGAGACCTCCAGGTCTTTTGTTCACCATCTACCCTAAATTACTGAATTCAACCTCCTATAAAACATGGTGGACTCCAGAGCGCAAGGACTGGATATGTGCATCTCTTACTAGCAGCATTAATAGGCACTACTATAAAAAAACTTCACTCAGTTCCTCTGAACTGGTAGTCAACAGACATCACTTGGGATAGATTTGCTCATTAAAAAGTATTTTGCATGTATTTGAAGAGGGGGCAATTACTTATTCATTGATTGAAGATTTGTTGAGGGAATGCTTAATTTATTGAGTTGCTCTGTTTTTTTCAATCCATCCCGATTCTAGCTGAAGGGATCAATCACATTTCGGTATCAACGTTTGATGAACAGCATCAGCAGGCTTTCTCTCTGGCATCCTGAGTTTTTTTTTTTTTTTTTAAATGCAACTCTGTTTATATTTCAAATCTTTGCTACAGTTTCAGGAGATAAGCACCCTTGTTTTATCTCATTTCTGATCTCTAGCTGACACACAATGAAGAGCAACAATCTCAAGATGCTTTGGGGCTGGCAGCAACAATTATGGAGTGCATCATCCCCAGAGGAACAAGTGAACCTGCACAAGATCGACTCGTAGAAAAACAAAACAAACAAACACTGTCTGACAGATACAACTATGGAGAGACCCATGAAAGAGACACCAAATAAAACTCCCCTGTATATCCAAACAAGTAAACAACGTTAAGCTATTGGTTTAGGAAGGTATATATTGTATTGTTATATTATCCAGGGAGATATGTGATTTGTGATGTACAAATGCTGTATTGGAGGATTATGGGAATTTAATTGAAAAGGCAATGCTGAACCTTTTGGAATAAGGTTTTTTCATTAGGTTTGTGTATTTCACTGGAGAGTGAATTAACTCTCTCATTAAATCCCCCAAAGTAATGAATATCGATATCTTTCATAAACCAAAGTTATGTTCGTAGCCTGATTTTGAAAACATCAAAACTAGCAGAGCGCTGCTGTTGGCTGTTCAATAATGTACCCTGTGCACAAACCTAAAAACGAATCCTTTATTTAAAAGGAGGGATTTGAAACATGAGACTGAACTCCAAACATTCTTTAAAAACAAAGGTTGTCAGAAATACCAATCCTTATTAATCATTCTAAACCTGCTTTCAAATAAATCAATAGTGATTTTGAGTCCTTAGTACATGACATACTTTATCACAATATTTGTGCCAAGGTGTGTACGTAAACTGTGCCACTGCTCTTTATGTACCGAGACCGACATGAAAGAAAAAAAAAGAAACCACACCTGTCATTCACGTTGCACTGAACGAAAACAAGGAGGATTATTTTTAAAAAATGAAGGCAGTAATGAAGTAATGGGCAAAATGTTTGCTTTGTAGTCAGGACATCTGTGAAGTTGCAGGGGAGAATCGCTTCCGCAGGGACAGAAGGGGGTTAGCGCTCGCCCCCTCCCTCCTGCTTTGAAGCTGGGCAGATTAGTAACAGAGTGCTGGTTACCAGTCTACCATGAAATCCCCCCTCGCTGCCAGCAAAGACTCTCACTGTCAACCCCCTTGACCCTCGCAGGCACACAGGGCAATTATAAAAAAATCACACGTTACACATTCAAATTAACCAGGAGAAAAGGGAGAGCATGTTTAGCCAAACTTGCCACAGTACTTACACATCGCTTTGGTGGGTGTAAACTCTGTCGAAGAGTGCTTCTGGAGCCATCCATTTCACTGGAAGCCGCCCCTGCAAGGTACGAAACAGGCCCCATCGTAAATATACTTGCCTTATATTAAGTGTCCACATTAATAGCATACATAGATTTATAATATTTTAATTCTAACCAAGCAAAACCAGTGTCCACAATACTAAACCAGCACCATAATCACTTTTGCAACCTACCAGTCCAAGCTTTGCTACTGAATCCTAAGGGAGGGAAAATGTATAGAAAAACACTGAAACACTTACATTTGTTGTCTTTTTATAATAATCAATATTGTGGACATCTCTAGCCAAGCCAAAGTCTGCTATTTTCATCACATTGTTTTCTGTGACTAATACATTCCTGGCAGCAAGATCACGATGAATACACTAATAAAGGAGAGAGAGAAGAAAAAAATTAAATTAAAAATAAATAAATAACACAGATGTTTACTATTTGACAAATTTGAAACACTATTATTAAAAGGAAATTGAGGTAAAGAGGTGTATCAACAAATACAGGCTTAACAGATCATTGACTTATTTAAAGAATGATCTAGCACTAAAACAAACAAACATTGCTAAACTAATTTGTCAAACTCTTTCGAACTTATGATTAAGGCTCTACATTTGAAGGTAGGCAAATGAAAAACAGATTTCTTCCATGAAAAACATTTTATGGAATAAAACTAGCCAGAAACAAACGTACTTGTAGGAAAGAAGGGTTACGTTTCTTTTCAAAGCATTTTATTATAATCTTCAATCATTGTATTCCTCTCCTCAGCTTTGCACTGGCTTTAAAATAAGGGCCATTGTGTGTATGGATTGTACTAGTCTTTCAAAATAAGTTATGTATGGAAATCTGGTTCTTGTAAATGCTTCACTTTTAATTCAAGTGCCCCAATACTGCATGCGAGTGTCTTTAAATGGTCCAGTTCCCAGACTACAGCCTTACCTTTTGAGACGCCAGGTACTCCATGCCTCGTGCTACCTGGTAAGTGCAGGACACCAGGTCCTTGAATGAGAGCTGCTCGTCTGACGCACGGGTGATATCATAGGAGTACTCCATCCCAGGGGGGCGGCGGGCACGCAGGTACTCACGGAGGTTCCCCTTTGACGCGTACTCAACTATTACAAACAGGGGGCCTGGAGTTGGAAAGAGAACCAGAGGAAGCGTGTTGAAAGAGATGCGTTTCACAGCTACAAAGAATACAGGGAGTGGAGCATTTTAACAGGACAATGCTCCCTCGATTATGCTATCTGACCTGCACATCCAAAGAGCATAAAATATTGAAAACAGTGAATTAGTGAAGGGCTCTTAAACAGGAAAATATAGGACTTTTACAACTGACAGTGAATTAGCCAAATATGTGAACTATCGAGAGAGCACTGTATCTTCAAACCTTGTTTCCCAAAGCTGTACAAAATAGAACTGATTTCCCACATCTGCTATTCTTATTAATGCTTTATCATTCTTTCATTGTGCTTTTACACTTTGCTATGCTTTTACTATAGGACACTTATGAGGCAAGACTATTCCAGTACCCAGTCCAGGGTTTCAAAACGTCTCTCATTTAGGTATATATTAAATGACAGGTGTAAGAAATGTAGAAGTTTTTTTTAAGCACTCTTGCTCTTCAGGATTTCAACAGGTTTCTAGAAGATCCTTACCATCCTGGGTGCAGGCTCCTAAAAGATTGATGATGTTTTTGTGCTTTCCGATCATTTTCATCATCTCCATCTCGGACACCAGGTCAGACAGGTCTTTCTCTGTAGCGTCATCTGAATCGAAAGGAACAAAAACAAAGCTCTTAGCTTTGTTTGTAGAATGGGGTCAAACTCTTTTAAAGAAATGCAAGTTTCAAGCCAACACTTACAGACATTGCTGTAAGAGAGTCTAAAGGGAACAAACACAAGAACGATGTAGCATTTCAGGAGACTTATTTAAAAGCCCCAGAATACAAATACTCTCATTGAATTAGAATATGTAAGCTGTCCGTTAACCATCTTTTACACAACTGAATTATATAAAAAAAGGCCAATTACCATTTTTTTAGGTGCTTCCTTTGTGCCAATTCTTCATTGTGCGTCTACCATGAATTGCACTAAATTGTCCAAGACCTAAGGGTCAGCTATGTGACTCTCTGACCCGACAATGACAGGCTTCACTCAACAATACTGAATAAATCACACAATGAACCGTTGCCCTTACCTTTCAGCATCTTCACAGCCACTGTCGCTGCCTCCTTGGGCTTGTCTTTGTCGATTCCCAGAGCCTCCGCCATGACCACCTGCCCGAAGCAGCCTTCCCCCAGCGGCTTGCCCAAAGTCAGCCTGCAAACGTAAAGAGAACATGAAATGAAAACAGAGTCCACTAAAGGTAAAGGGCTTGAAAATTGCACCAGAACCGAGTTTCAGAACTTCCCTTGTTTAGGTATACTATACTACCAGTTTGTAGGAGGTTGAACAATCAGGCCCCTTGTAAATATGCTCTTAATTGATCACACACACCATAGCATGAATAAGTCTGTAGGTTGTTCAAGCAGCTATAAAAAGGGAGGAACAAGTTTAACATACAACTCCTGACTGACTATCATTTAAATAAAATTAGGACTGGGTGCAGCTGGGCCAGTGTGAGTTTCAATTCAGGCAAGTGTCAGAAACACTGAAATGCTAGTCAACATGATCAACACCCACAGCATATAAAAAGGTGCATATCTGTTCAATTAAGGACAATCTTATGTTCTATAAAAACTCTTCACAAAAACAGAAAGAAAGAAATTGTGGAAAATATTCATGTAACAAATGTACATGGGAAGCAGGTACCAAGATATAGCCCGTCATAGCCAATCAGGTTGGTGGTTATGATGGGGGGGGGGGGGGGGGGTTATCAAATAGGAGCTGGTGCAGAGGACAATTATCTGCAGTCTCAGATTCCAGAGGCTAATCTCAAAGAGTCCATCAACAACTGTACATGAGAAAGACGTGATGCTACGTGCGAGTGCCTGAAAATTGTACACTGTAGCCCCCCTTCCTCAAAACAAGCCTCTTCTGTTTTAGAATAACTGCCTAGATAAGATTCTGACCATTTAAAATCTGACCTGCACAAGCTATAATTGGAATTCTTTTTTTAAACCTTTTTTAGTAACAAGAAAATCCCCACATGCTTGGAAGAGACTTTCCTAAGGCACACAAGATATTTCTATCTTTCTGTACTATTCGCTTGAATTACAAAGAAAACATGCTCCTTTTACTTTAATAACAGACGGCCGTGCTAGCGGAGTGTAAACGTTATTTATTAAATTACCACATGAAATGAAGTTTGAAATGAAACTACCCGGAGGTTTAAATGTATAATCGAATGCACGCACCAGTCAGCCTACATTCCTGTAATCAAGACCAAGGACTTTTTATGTCAGTCTTCAAATCTTAACTTCCAATTCACCCCAGAAATGACATTTATAGCCCTGAATTGTATAAACATTTGTTGTAGAAAGGATTCATTTTCATGGCCTGGCCGAGCAGAACAATCGCGGCTCTGTGCTCAGACTGCTCTGCAGGCTGGTAGAGTGGAGCTCAATGGCTCTCTTTCATTGAATGCAATGTGGATCTTGACAGTTTTTTTTGTTGTTGTTGTTGTTTCTTGTTGTAAATGTTAACACTCCAGAATGTTCCACATTAGAGGCCTGGGGGTACGGAGTGCTGCAGCCATTCACACCAGCCCTGGCTTCATCCACGCATTCTCAGTTCAGAATGGGACTAGAACGCAATGTGACTGAACGTTTACAAAACAAGCAAAACAATAGAAAGAACACACGTATTTATTTATGAATGCACTCATTTTAAATGAGTGCAGATGGAGTGAAGTGTTGGTTTGCATATCTTTCCTGGTCACTTTGGACTTTGTTTACACCAATTATTAAGAGAGAATAAGAAGCAAAATGGGAGGATTGTTTTTTTTTTTTAGGGTTTAAATCATCACACAGGTGTTTTGCTTGGCTAAAACATCACTATATAAAATGGATTAGCTTTCCAGGTTTATCTTCTTCTGGGTCTGCAACCTTACCCCTAAAACCAATTATTATAGCATACAAACACAACTGATGTTCTTTCCCTAGAGCTAGAGGAAGCAGCTGGATACAGTGTCAGCTTCAAATCCATGAGCCTAATCTATGGCAGGTATTTTATATTCAGATTTGCCAATAAGAGGCCAGCAGCAGCAGCATTGAAACGTCCCTGTTGAGATCATTAAAAAAAGTCCCCACAGCATCAATGCATTGTACAAGTACAGTGGATAATCCACGAGGGACAGAGGTGAATCAAAATCAGAACTGTGGACTTGCTGTGCATGAACTCCCTCCATCTCACCAGTCAATGCCCGTTTTAGTTGTATTTATGTAAAAACATAAGAAATGAAAATAGACAAACATTTCGACCAGTGCCTTCATCAGCTATGGGGTGCCAGTGTTTTTATTTTTTTTAACTTAATCATACTTCAAAAGAATTCAAAGACAAAATATTTACATTTTGAAAGAATATTCAAAACATGAAAAGCCCCTGGTCATCCCACGACTAGTGTTTATGTTATGATGCACAACACACAACGTGCAAGAGGTCACTTGTCCTGCCATGTGAGTGTGGGGGGCAAACTTACTTGTCTCTTGCAAACTCCCAGCGGGGGTCTTCAGGGAGCTCATACTCTGGAACCCCCGCCAGCATGGGAGTGTCCACGGCAGACGAGAGACGCGTTGTGATGCGAACCAGGGGAGTGTTGGAATTCATGGAGGAGCTGGAGTCTGCAGACACCTGTGTACAGGATGCAAGGAAGAGAGGCTGATGATTGCGGAAAGGGATGCCCTGTTTTTCAACAGGACCTCAGCCTGCTATAGAAATGTGTGTCTGTTCTCAAAATAACAAATTACGTGCTACTGTAATACAGGGCTAGGCTGCATTTTTATTGTATTCACTCAATGATTTTAAGCTAACTGGTTTGACTAAAAATAGTGGAATGCAAGGTGCTAATTGCTTTCAGCTGCAAAAGGAAAACACTTTTCTATAATCCCCAATCATGGGGAGTCTTGTTTCATATTAATTAATCTTCTACATTTAAAGGCACCGCCATGTTCTCCTGTTTAATGGCCTGTTTTGTTTTTCAAATCAAGTTAAGGGAGACATTTAAAATTAAGTTTACTCAACTGAGAAAACTAAACCCGACTAGGACAGAGAAGTAACCATTTGTTACTCAATATTCAAAAAGATACATTTTCCCCTTGAACAATCATTATTTAACTAGATTCAGCTTTTCATGCTTCTAGATATAAATAAAAATCAACTGGATTCTAATTTGATACACCAGAAAATACCTCAATCATTACCATTAATGCAGTAAATGTTTTTGTAAAGCCATTGAGCACTTCCATTAAACAAAACCTTTTCTCGTTTGGCCAAAAACATCACATTCCTACCTTTTACTGTAACTTGACATTTATCATTCAGAATCTGTGTTCCAGTCCCATTTGAGCTGGCAGCACCAGTGTCAGTGCATCGACCACACTCTTCATTGGGTACAGCACTCGGGCAACAGTTTTGCAACTCTCTTACCATGACATCAACGGATTCTCCTTCTTCAGTGCTGAAGGGCAGTTGAGTTTCTGAGCCCAATCAATACTGGGTGCATTCTCCAACTAGTGGAAAGACTACAACTGAGCCAACCTGTCTGGCAACTACGACTGAAGACAGTTGAGACCAACCAGGACTGCAGAAGTGAAAGACCAGAGATCCAGTCCACTTGTCCAGCCATCAGCATGCTCTTAAAATAACCCATTAAACAGAATTCACACCATAAATTTGTTTCAAGGATGTTTCGTATTGGATTGATTTAGATGGTATCAGCACTGAGTTGGTTGTGGTTTGTTTATTCCTTGGATTCAATTCATACTTTTACTTTGCAGTAACATCTGGATTTAAGTTTTGCCCCATTATTTTACCTCGGGAAGGTTTTTCCTTCCACTTATAAAGGTATTAATCATGTGTTCGTACATGTAAAATTGCAGTTGTGCATTAGAAGAGATCTTAAGGCTGTTTCCACCGGCATACCTACTCACCTGTCAATCTACATACCTATCTATCAAGCTATCTGGATATTAAACCCACTGCCATCACCTCCATCATCAGCATCATCTCCTGCACATTACAACACCATTCAACAGCAAGGCAGGCTTTCAACCCAGCGAGCAGGACCCTACCACTGCAGAACCACTGCACCCAACAGGGCAGCCTTCCAACCCAGAGAGCAGGACCCTACCACTGCAGAGCCACTGCACCCAGCGGGGCAGCCTTATAACCCAGAGAGCAGGACCCTACCACTGCAGAGCCACTGCACCCAGCGGGGCAGCCTTCCAACCCAGAGAGCAGGACCCTACCACTGCAGAGCTACTGCACCCAGCGGGGCAGCCTTCCAACCCAGACAGCAGGACCCTACCACTGCAGAGCCACTGCACCCAGCGGGGCAGCCTTCCAACCCAGAGAGTAGGACCCTACCCAGCTGGGCACTGCACATGGGGTAAAGGGAGCTCATCTCCAGCACCAGACAATGCATGAATTACAAGCAAGAACACTGTCATGCTGAATAATGGGTCAGTACAAGGTTCAAAGCTGTGTAATGGACTGTCTTGGACCAGGTAAGTGCCAGCGTGCGTGACATTTTTTAGTCAAGGCAGTTAAAAGCACCGAGCAGATCTATTGTATCTAACTGTGCACTGACTGTCTGCAACAACAGCAAAGAGCTGAAGACTAACCAAAAGGAAGTCCTCAAGTTTCCATGAATTTGCATATACATTCCGCAACAAAACCTTATTATGGTGCTGGCTTTCTTTACATAATGCGTATTCATGATGCCAGCTTCAAAACATTTTGTACGACACAAACAATAAAATACAAAGAATGTGTAAACTCCTTTGAATGTTGATTTTAGTACATAAATTGCTAATTTATTTCTTAAACCAAATTATTTAACTCTGTACAATGTATATAATACAATGTACGGCTTTAACAGCCTTTCCCCCCAATTATAACCCTCTGGATATCGTTCTATTTTATTTTTAGATTACAGATACACGAGCACCAAAGACAGTGGTCTAAACAACCAAACAAATTAAACAATTCACATTTAACACAGACTTCTAAAGTAAAACCATAAGAAACTAGGTCAAGAAGACTAATGTTTTGGCCTTTACTGTACTGTTTCAGCTGGTGCCTTATTTTAAAACACACATACGCTACTTTAGAATTCTGACGAAATGTTTGAAGTTACGGATGCATCAAAGAATTATGCTTTGGCACAAGTATATCCTAACCATTACCAGAAACCTAACCAACGATTCCACTGCTGCCATGCCCAGTGCAGTGACGGCAGTCGAAGCGTGCATCGCTGTGTGGTGCGGTGGAGTGATTTGTGCCCTGTCTCGTGTATAAGGGTTTTTGAACTCTTTATCTACTTTCTGTTACCTGTCTGCGCAGAGGGATCTGCTTGGTGAGCTTGTGCACCGTGGGCTGGCTGCTGAAGTCTGGTTTCTTGGCCGTGGTCCTCATCCGGCACACCACCACAATCACCACCATGCAGGCGATCAGAAACACCCCAATGCAATAGATGGCAATCTCCACATAGTCAGGGGAGGTCAGGTCCTTCTTAAACTCTTCCATAGGAACTGGATTACAGACAGGGGACACCCTTTCAGTCAGACAGAGGAAAACAAACCCGCCCTGCTCACTCTGTACAGCAGAGCGACAGGTGGCTCATATGGAGACATGTTAGGAACTGTTCAACTCCACAACAGGAATGAGCTTGAGAGATCATTAATACCCCACAGGCACATAGAGGTCAATAATGAATCATATTTGAGAAGGCAACTGTATTAACATTATATGTTGTTAACACCGTTACATCAAGATGGAATACTAAAAAGCAGGATGTACTTTCCTGTAGGTAGACTCTGCAGAAGGACAAGATATTTTGAACAGTGCTTAAGCAACCACAAATATGAAATAGCATTTTTGTGGCTGGCTTAGGATCTCATTTTAAAAGGAAGTGTGTGCTCATTTAAATAGCAATAGATTGAAATACAAAAACATCACTGAATCACATCAATTACTTTCACCATTGATTTGCCCTTTCTTGTTTAAAAGTTGCAATTTTTTGGTATCATTGTATGTACACAGTTGAGTTGTTAACCACAACTCTTTATACCAGAAATATGCAAAAACTGATATTAAAAGGACTCAAATTAAGTGCCCTCCTCTTTCAGATCATAGTAAATATCAGATTTGTCAATTTTTCTGTAATTCTGCAACTGTAATTCTGTCATATTTAATGCATGAGGCTACTGAATTCTATTACACCTCCATAAGTGTGCAACTCATAATACATTATTCAAAATGTTGCCATTGATTCATGTTTCAAAACACAATCAAACAGTTTTAGCGAATTAATTATACAAGCCTCTTCCAGTGTCCCAAAGCAATTAAATCAGCACTCTGAGTGCTCCAAAAAGAGGCTGAGGGAACTTTTTATTTTTAGTAGTCATCAGCAACAAAGTGCATGTTACTGTAAGGGCCAGCTTTTCCTGTAGCTTGACATTCGATTTAACATGAGAAGTGCTTCTCCACAGTTTGAGACTTTGATCTAACCAATTTCAGAGGCGTAAAGCAAAATTCAATCTTTTAATGAGAAATGGTTTGCAGAAGCCGAACGCATTTGAAAAAACTGAAAGCTATTCACAGCTATTAATGGCAAATTTAGAAGCTGGAAAATTTCACAGGGTTTGTCTGTCTACAGCATCTGTCACCAGCTGCGTAATGCTAGACAATTAATGAAAAAGCAGTGAAATAATTTGTTGTCCAGTGATGAATCATAACACTCAAATAATTCTACTGTAAACTATTTTTTACCATGTGTTTAAACAGCAGCACACTGTTTCAGACAGACATTGCAGGCTTGCAAACACCGACAAAAAAAAGTGCTCTCTACTTGACCTCAGAGTATTTACATATGAGCATAAGACAATTGTTAGCATGGCAAATTTAGTTACCGTTGTCCTAGGAAATAAGTTGATCAAGCTCTAGAATTTAAAGGGGAGGTTCCATTGTTTCTAATGTAAACGAGCCTAGGCTAGGAAATAAGTAGATCGAACCAGGAAATAAGTTGATCGGATATATTAATGAACAATAATTTAAAATTAATTTTGTAAGTTTTATTCGGCAGTATGCTTCTAGATAAGATGATGTGAATATCGCTTTAGATCCGATATATTAGCCTAACAAAAATGCATAATTTAAAATGACTTTTGTACGTATAATTTACATTAACATGTAGATCGGATATATTCGACAGTATTACGCTAGATAAGGGAATGTGAATATCGCCGTAATATATATTAGCAGCAAATAAATAATTTAAAATGAATTGTATGATTGTACATTCCTGATTGCGTTTCTGTTTGTGTAACAAACGTTAACTAGCAAAATGTGTTACGTATTAACATTATTTTGCATTTCTGGGGTGTTTTTGTTTTGGGAAGCACTACAGTATGGACAGCAGGTATGTGAGCGATTGTCCAAAAGTTAAAGCATGAGTTTCAAATAATGGAAAGAATTAAGCTCCATGCTGCGATTACTAACTAGGCCATGGTACACATCAATCACATGATGTACTTGAAAAATGTTGCTTATACAGTATTATTATTTTATATTTATTCTTTCATTTATTTTTACATACAGTACTTTGTATAATTAGGACAGAAAACAAACAGGAGACTGGTTATCATAGTGCATGTATTTCAATTACAAGTTTGGGAAGAAACAATACATTAATTAATTAAAAACTAAAAGAGTTAACACATGTCATATTACTGAAACATTTTAATTGCAATTAAAGATTGACATTTTGACGTGTAAAATCATTTAATATATAAATAAATCTCCGCGATCACACATAAACTACATCAGATTTACATCGATGTTATAGAAACATAAAAAGACAGAGGTTTAAAACAGTTTACAATAGAAACAGGCGTTGATCACACATTTTAAAGTTCATACGAATAGACAGTGGCACGAACACGCACCAACACACACAGTCTAGTAAATAAAACGGCCAGATAAAAATAAAAAGCCACGCAGTGAACCTCCCCTTTAATCAAACTGTAGCCCCGCCTTACTTTTGTCTACGTTTACCTTACTGCGCTTGCGCGATCAACTTATTTTCCGGTCAACTTATTTCCTACGACACCGTCACAAAAAGCATAACTGGCTGCAATGCTTTGGAGCTGCAATTAAAATAATAGAAAGCAAAACTGCAGCTTTATTAGAGCTGGGTAAGGGTTGATTTTGCATGAATGCTTTTGAAATAGGAGACAGCAAAGAGGTTTGTGGCAATAAAAATACAATTAAAAAAATAAAACATTTGTGTTAAACAAAACAAAACAACTTTTCATTGAATTGAGCCAGTGTGCCGTTGCAGGTATCTCTCTTGGGAGAAAGGATTAGCTAGCACTGCAACACATACTTAATAAGCCCTCATTGTTAAGCGAGACCACAGATGCCCTCCTGGGAATCACCCGGGTAGGTGTTCCCCAGCCAACAAGCTGATAATTGAGAAAGCCTGGCCCGTGCAAGGAAGCAGAGGAACAGCCTTTCTTTTCTTTATTTGCAAGCTAGCAATTATCAGGTGGATAAACATAGTTGACTGAAATGACATCACCCAGAGCAGCATGGCTGTGCATGCATGCTCCTCTCCAGAATAAATGAAAACCCCTTTGAAAGTTTCAGAACATGCATTTGATGAATGAGATTTGATGAAATTAAAAGACACCCAGAGACCAATATGCGCTGCTTTTGCACTTGGAGAGCCCGGCTTTTTTTAAAAACTGTGCCATTTATTTCATTTTGAAGCCAAATTGTGGGAAATAATTGGTCTCCCATTGCCCTCATTTCTGTAAACTAATCTGGTTTCATAGCTTTACATAACACATGAATTTGGATCTAACCGGATTAAAAAGGGAAAAATCATACAGCATGCAGAATGTGAATGCTTGGTTTACAATCTAGATTTGTAATGAAAATAACCTGCAACTAAGACTACCGACGGCTCAACAAAGCACTACTCAAGTCATCTAAAATGTCTGAGTTCCCTTTAACAGCTGTGATTTCTAAAAGGAGGCAAATTTGTGCTTTGGAGTGGGGGAGGGGTGTTACAGGGTCAAAGGTCTGTTTTGGGGACCACACTAAGTGCTATTGAGGAACTACAGCCAGCTTCTTCATTTGACAAAAGCAGCAGCCAATCACATAATAAGGGAAATACCATTGACAGACAGAGCCGTATATACCTGGTAGAACCGAGAGCCATGCAGAGTGATAGGAGATCCCAATAGAATTACCCGCCAAGCATGTATACTCCCCAGCATCCTCAAAAGTTACATTCGGTAAACACAGAACCTCAATGTCTTTATCCGTGGTGTTAACACCGGCAGTCTAGAAAAAAAACGGGAAGGGGGGGGGGGGGGGAGAAATAAAAAGAGCACAAAAACACAAAGCAAAAGATATTGTGAGACCTTCTTGTGGACAGGGATGATGAAACCGCCACAGCCTTACTGGCACTGCATCACATTCCTGGCAGAGCAGAACTGAAAAGGGGTGTCGCATTCCCCCCTATCCACAAGGCCTCTCCCACCAACAATATCCAGCTTCAGCCCCCAAATCCTGGTCTCGCGAGGAGGGAAGAACCGCTACCACCCTTCACCAAGCCCTCAAACCGGAGCAACCGCAACATGCACACGAGATGAAAAGAACATGGAGAAACCCTAGCACAGCTCGCTGTTTCTGTAACCCCAGGAACAAGAAAAGACACAGGAAGAGGAGACACACAACTAACATTGAAAATACACATAGTAATACTAAAGAAAACATACAGCACAACGGTTTGGCCAGTGGCGTCAATGCCTTCAGCACGCTTTCAACATTGAAGTGAGATACTCCTAGTCAAAGTTTATTGTTGAATTTAGTATTATTAAATAGACAACCCTTGAGCATATTACAGTTCATAACATGGAACAGATGAGAATTAACTCTGTAATCTGGTTTGAATTCCACATTCAGAAAAAGTACCAGCCTCAGGTAAGAAGACAAAATAAAAATACCTTAAAGTTTAGGTAAACAAATTGCTTTACTTTAAAACTTTAGATCTGCTAAAGAGTTACCAGATTTGGCTTCATACACAACAGATATATTTTATTTAATCAGCCAAGTTGAAAGTTTATTTATAAACTGGCACAAGGGCTTAGTTTGAAACATTATACAGTATTGAGTATACTTCAGGAATCGTCAGGATCATAACCAATGCAAAGTCCTCAAAATCCCTTTTGCATTTGTAAGAACATTTCTGTAATATGGGATGCTAATGTGATGTATGCTGGACACCCACAGAAATAAGTTGCTATAACTGAAACAATTTATTCTGATGTGTTTTGGAAATTCAGGCAGATGAACAAAGCCTGAATACAGTAAATGAGAGATGGAGAATTCTCAGGAAAGAAAAGGCTGTAGAGACTGCAGACACGGGACAAAGACAAGAAGGACCAACCAGAAAACATTCGGAGCTGCGCTGTTGGATTTTTCCATGGCTGCTGGCAGAAAAACCAGTTGCATCCCCAAGAAGGAGGTTTCAGGACCAGTAGTAGGAGTCCCCACTGAGGCCCCAAGAGAGGTCCAGTATCCAGCCTGGAGCCACCATCACCAGGTTCAACGCCATGGACACACACTTAGGAGGCCCATGTCAGTTACATGTATTTTTACCTTGTAGAACAGTGAGCCAGGCAGACTGGTTGGCCTCCCCAATATAATTGGAGACCTTACAAATATATTCTCCAGCATCCGCCATGGTCACTTTGCTTAATGTCAGCATTTCGGCATTGGAACTATTTATTCCTGAATGCTAGAATAAATCAATAACAAAAGATAGCAATGTATTAAATCTGTCTAACAATAACAATAATACAAGTATGGGCCCACCACCAAAGCAGGTACTTTACATTACAATAATATTTTAAAATCGCTATGCATTTCAAGTTAATAATATTTAAATATATTTTCTTTTTTTCAAGTTTTATTTCTAATTCTAAATAAATCATTTGATTCCTGTAGGTTTAGTTCTAGTTTAATCAAAGTCATGCTGTTCAATTAGACTTCAATTCACTAAACATCAATGTGTAAGGGAGCGCAATAGTCCCAATGTAAATGAATGGAATAAATAGCAAGCCTTACCTTTAAGACCTGGAAGTACGCCTTTCCGTCGGCATCGACGCGGCTGCCGTTCTTCTCGATGTGCTTGAGCCACTGTATATGCGGCTGGGCGTCGCTGTACACCTTGCAGGTGAAGCGCGCCTCCTCACCCACGTACACGCTCACATTGGCAGGGAGGCCCGCCTGCAGGATGGGCCGATGGGGGGATCGCTCTGTGGGGAAAAAAAAAAAAATCAAAAGAACACCATGACCAACTGGATTTCCAGAGCTATGTTTTTTTTTTTTTTTTTTTTTTAAACTGTGCACATTTACCATGGTAAACTTGTATATGGCCGACAATGCAAAACCATTTTGCCCCAAGTTCTACACTGCAGATCTGTGTAACAGTGTACAAAACACACACACCTCTACAGTAATATAAAAATAACAGCACACAGAATAGCAGACCAGTAAACTAATGTACCAATATGTATATAGATGCTAATTAGATTTCTTTAGTACTATTTAAATTTAACATTAGAGCCGCCATGCGGGTCAATGTGACCCATTTTGGATTTGAAATGTTAATTACTCTTCTGTTGTAAATCGCATGCGTTTGTCTGTTTTTGACTTTTCCTAAATATTTGAATTAAATATCCTGACTCCGTTTGATAGCTAAAATCGCAAAAATGATAAAGTTAGACAGTTCTACCTAGAACCGCCATGTGGGTCAATTTGACCCATGCATTACAATACATGTCTTAATATAACGTAAGCTATTTTTTTTGTAAATGCAGTAAACAAGACACGCCTCCTCCTCCAGGCACAGTTTTTTTCTTTATATTTCAAGCATTTCTTTGTTTGTAGACTGACTACGAGAGAGATTGTGGATTTGTCAACTGCACCAAGATGGCAACTCAGTGAAAGCCTAGTTGCTTTATTTCTCAATGTACCTGGGAGACAGCAATCCTTTGTTTTGTTCCACAAATGCAACTGGGAATATATCAGAAGGAAATATTTAAATCTTGAAAGTAGTCACTGATTGTAATACGGCAAACTGCACTCAGATGCATACAGCAAACCGAAATGACAGGTAGGATGATAACTTGTATGCCGAATATGAAACGTATGTTATATATGTATTTCTTTTTATATTACTTTTAGAAAAAAAAGGGGGTTAACAGGTTTGTATGTACCAGTTTACACAATAATGTTCAATGGAACTGTGTCTGTGTTTACAACAGAGCTCCTGGATGCAAGCACAGAGCCAGCAGTCAGACGTGTACACTCCAGAGTAGAATGCAGCCGCCATACCGGAAGTAGTGTTATATTTTCTTTTTATGTAGTATTAGAAACAATGATTTTGGTTTTATAGTTTTGTATGTACATATACCCGTTTACACCTGTAAAAATGTATATTTTATTATATTTTTTCACAGTTTGTAGTCGTGCTGTAGGTGCACTCATTTAAATAGTGTTTCTGCAATGTAAATGTTAGATATGATGTTCATGAATAAAACGGCTTTCATTTTCATAATGAAGCAGGTTAAAGTTGATTAGTTCAGAAACACTGAACGTGCCTCTACTAAAACTATCGGTATTTCATTTCATCATACTCCTATTGTCAATATCAGAAAGGCTGTGTGGGGATTTCATTAATCCTCTCTGTTAAGGTGGTTTTGTGATTTGGACCCAAATACAATAGAAATAGAAACATATTATGCATCAAACTTCATTGATTAATTTAATTCAGTCATCTGGTTGGAAAATCACCTACAACACAGGTCTGCAAGGGTTAACAGCGATCTCAGTGAAGCACTTAAAAAAGGGCCCTCCCTCACTCACTGCATTCTTCCACAAGAAAACATTTCGACTGCAAACACTGCTGTTTAACAATAGAAGCTTTCACACTATTTAACAGGGCTGGCTGCCTGCCTGTAAGCAAGTAAGCATCCACAGGGAATATTCTCACCGACGTAACCTTGGCTGGGCACACTGTAAAAGCAAGTCTCGATTTAGTGAGAGGGTAGAGAAAACACACACACACACACACACATACACACACACTGTGCTAATCTACTTTAGTTCCCTTGTAAAAGTTTACCACAGTAAATGTGCACAGTAATTATGCAGTTATACCATGCTTTACCCCATGGTTATGTTATGCATTTACAATAGTTTGCCTTTTTTTTATAACATGCTTTACAATGCTTAGCTACCTTTGCAGTGGTTTTACGATGGTACACTTGTATAAGGGTACCGTTTCTTTTTGCTCCAACCCTGTGTTCTGCTAACAGCAGCAAGTCCACAGTGCACGCTGTTTTGAAGCTCAAAGCAAGTCCACAGTGCACGCTGTTTCGTAGCTCAAAGCAAGTCCACAGTGCACGCTGTTTCGAAGCTCAAAGCAAGTCCACAGTGCACGCTGTTTCGAAGCTCAAAGCAAGTCCACAGTGCACGCTGTTTCGAAGCTCCTGATAATACGAATTAGTGGCAAGTCCCTTGAAATTTGTAGTAATGATAATTGACTCTGTAACCTAGGCTAGATCACCCAAAGTGTATTTAAAATAGTAACATAAGGCTTCTTAAAAAAATAAATAAATAAAAAAAAAAAAAAATTGGAGTAATATGAACCAACTCTTCATTTCAAAAAGAAGAGTTATCAGATTGGCTTTGAAAGCCCACATAAAATCTGCATTATGGAAGTGGTCTGGAAGTGTTTTAAAACTGTGATAAAAGACAGTGCTGTAATCCAGCTCCAGAACTGACTGCTGCAGACAAGCCCCCATAAACTGACTGAAACAAGATAAGGATAATCTGGCAGCCTCTAGAATAAACTGAAGCTTTTTAAAGCTACAGAAGCACCCCACAAATTTTGACACTTCAATATATTTGTGTTTTTCCATAGCTAAACAGAAGCAGGCCTTGCTGGCAGTCCAGTTAGTTTCTATTTCTATAGTGAGCTTTACCCCCCCCCCCCCCCCCCCCCCCCAACCCTTTGAAATCTGCTTGACATAACATCACTACTTGCAGAAGTAGCATCTTATGACTGTCATCTGAAAGTCAAAATACACAAAAAAAGAAATGGAGCTATAATAATATTACAGGGTACACGTCTGACATACAAAGTAAGTTGTAACCTTATCAGCATGTTCTGTCTTGTAACACTTTTTAGGTTAAAAAAAAAAAACATGTCCCCTTTTGCCTTATTAAAAGCAAGTGCTTTTAGAAGTACTGTAAATGTTTTTTGATGAAAGCCAACACGCCAGTGAGAGAGTGAAGGTATTTCTTTCTTTATTTGAGGAATCTACTACTTAAGCCTATTCATTTTTTGCAAACTATCTCCGTTAGGACACCATACCCGGTCATATCCAAAATGTGGAAACATGAACTCTGCATACCACCGAGACCAAAAAAAAAAAAAAAACACAACTAATGCTATTGTGCGTGCTCAGTGAAGTGATTTGGCTTACACTAAAGGAGGGGAGGGTTTCAAGGTAATTAAAGCAGATGGAAGGCGATGGGGCCCCTGCTAATTAAGGGCATACAGTTTTACCCAACCAGGGGATGCTTTTTGCCAGCTGCACGTCACTTTGGCTTCTTTTTGACAATCCTCATAACTCAGAAGCTGACAAGCCAGCATATCGGTTGTGCTTAACTGCAGATCCTCTGAAATCAAACCCCCAACAGACATACAGTCTAAAACTATTCGACTTATTTGGTTACCTTTTTAATTAATCTATAACACTAGTTGTCCAGTTTACACATTGATCTTCTTTGAATTTTCTGTGAGTTAGCTTTTCAAAATGGGGGATACAAAATCAGCAGTTTAAATGTCTGTAGACAAAACAAACAAATCCATTCGCAGGATTTTGCACTAGTCAAATGTTGTTACCACTGAAATTCATTTTCCTGCAGTCACAGTGGGCTTTTCAATGGCTTTATTAAAAATAAAACAGAATTCCAAAGTGGAATCTGCGAAGCTTACATTGAGTCTGAAATATAGCAGACTTTATAAACAGTGTTTGAATAAGCAAAGGGCTTACAGACCGTCTGAGCAAACAAAACTTGTTTCTCTTCACAAAGAGGCAGACAGTGGGTTCTAAACAGGCTTATTATCACATAGAATTACAATGAAATGTGTGAAGCCAAAGCTCAGTTTCTGAGCAAAGCTTAATGTGATTTTACATGTTAAGACTATGTAATGCTCCTGTTTGTGGGTTGAATTTAGGGTTAAAAGGGAAGCACGATAATTACACCTACCATACCCCATTAAGAACCAAAAATCAGAACACAAGCTGTATTTATGTAATTTGATACATTATACTTAGACTTTTGCGATTAACAAAAATTAGAATAAGTTACCATAACCATATAGTTTGAGAAGATGTAAACAGGTAGATAGGAGTTAAAAATGCAAATGTAGCCTGACCTTAATGGGTAAGAAGAGCATCATATTTTAACATCTCATGTGGCTACATGTGTGTAACAATATTTCAGACTTCAGCAATGCTATGCACATAAAGAAATAAACTCAACATTTCCCACCTTAATTCTAAACACTGGCTCCTTTGTTACATGGAATTGAAGGGGGGTTGGGGGGGCTTGCAACATTTAGCAATTTACCTAATTGTCTAGCTCTGCGTGAGCTGCCAAAAAGCCCACTGCCAGGTGTAAAACTCATAACCTGGCTTGTCAACACTTTCTATAAAAGATCTTTCACTCTCCTCAGATCCACCCGAGGCCAGCAGGCACTATGGATTCCTTCATGCGTTTTCAGGCTCTGTCTCATCAAGACAGCGGCTTCTATCTCCGAGGCGAGCACGTCAAACCAAGTTGTACTGCTGTCACAGTCCCAGTCAACAGCTCCACTCAGCCTGTCACACAAACAAGTTGGGGCCACGCTGCTGGGTGTTTTTTTCTCCTTAACTACTTTGTTAAATTCAGGTAAGAAGTTGAAATCAAAATATTCTAGATTAAAACTGATTTAAATCTAGAACATTTTGAAAGATTTAAACCTTTGCTCGGGGCTACTACAAAAGAAAACTATGATTTTATCTCCACAGAGACTTAATATAAACAAGCGGTGACGAAGTTCAAAATTACTTCATTATCAACCAATCCATGTTTAACCTGTTTGCATCTTTTTTTTAAATCAACTGGCTTAAAGAAATAGTAAACTAACGCACTGCAGAACTTCTTAGAGAATATTTTCCACCAACACCGACAGACAGCTCCCTGATCAGAAGGCATTACTACAGTATATGGTAGCTTAGAGAGTCAGAAAGGGGCACTATTGTACAAACAAGGTAACCCTTAGAAAAGCATACAAAGTGTAATAAAGCACAGTGAAAGCAAAGTAAAGCATAGGTAAGCACTGTAAACAATAGCAAGTTATGGCAAACAAGGGTAAACTATGGTAAATGCATAGTATAACCATGTGAAAACTTCAAAAATACAGTGCAAAAATACTGTGGTCAGCTTTAATAGAATGCCCGGTAACCAGAGTTTTTTATTGCAATTAAAAACGTAAACTGTGCCTTTATAAACCGTGCCTTTACTGTTATTTGAAACATTGTATATCTAAAATGTACAGGTTTGTTCACCCTGCCGGTGTTTTGCTGTCATTTATTAAAGCTGAAAGTTCTGCGGGAATCTACTATGTGGTTTACCCTACAGCAGAGCTCCTAATAAAAGATTAAAAACACCTATTCATGGAGATTAAACCTTACTGCAATAAAATGCTTCTCCAGCAGAGACTCTGCTTCTGAGGGGAACACAGCTGCCAGTCCTTATATTAAAGTCAATTGCTCAGCGGAATTACTCATTACAGTCATCCATCAACTAGCTTAATCATTCCCTTGCATTTACCTCCGCTCCTTATCCAATCTTAACTAGGCACTTCCTACAGAGAGGCAGGAGCCCCAGAACCAGATAGCAGCCGTCTCCTGAGCTAATGAGGTCAGAAATCTTATATCTATTGTTCCCACAAAGCTGTAAGCACATTAAGGTTTCAGGTATTACAATATTTGTATTTCTTTATCAGTTGTTGTCCACCCCACCCCCACCCAGTAGGCACTCCATTACCCAGGAATCTGGATTGGCAGGTTTCAACAGAATTGCTCTCTTATACATCTCGGCTGACAGGTTGCTTCAGTCATGCGCCAACTCAGCAGCTTGCATGCGACACACAGTCAGAGACAGCTCCACTTCTCCCCTCTGAACTATTTACATTTCATTGGTTTAGTTACCGAGGAACCCACATCAACATCGATTGTATAGGATTGGAAAGGCTTCAGTAGTTACTGAAATTATTGTTTAGAAGCTGGGGTGTGCATCAAGGTGACTTAATATGTATTTAAATGCCTGGGTTTAAAGTTTAAACAACTTCATAAAACCATCTCTGGCTGAAATTGTACAGGGTTTTGAAACAAATGCTATAGCAGGCGCACAGTGGCGGTAAACATGGAGACTATATATGTCAATGGTCTCTTAGTTTAATATTCAGATTTTTGGTTCGCTTCTACTTTCAGTAGTCATAATGTTGGAGTACATCCAGAAACTACATTGCACTAAACTTTGTCTTTCCCATCACGTCGTGTTTCTTCATTTTCAAACATATTATGATTCGGTCCAGACGTACACCTTCAGCTTACAAACTGACAGGGGTCAAGAGTGTCTACCAGCCCCTCTGAATCCCAACTTGGCTTTCCGGCTCAAACTGCCAGCTACGTTCCACATGGCCAGGCCTGCGTGACGGGGCTTGATAGATACCCGCTCGAGTGGAATACTAACACAAGGGTTTTATAAAAACTCCCACTCAGCTGGTGCATGTTCCCAGAGCAGCGAGGTAAATTCAATTATTATCACTGTGGCCGTAGCGCTTCAGATGCTGTCATGTTACTCTTATAGTCATCACACACCTGTCTGCATCTAATTTAGAAAGAGAGAGCGCGGTGTTGCCGAATGCCGAATTTTAAATCACCTGTCGGGTTGAATTTTAATCCAAGGGATCACACAGCGGCTAGCAGGAAAACAGCTTGCGTTTTCAGAAAAGAATGCGCACAAAAGGTGAAATTTAATTATTATCAAGTCTCTAATGAAAGCAGATTCACTTCATGGTAATGAAGGTTGTGTTTTACATTACAAAATTCTCAGTATGTGCCTATACACAGGGCTGAGTTTAGGTTTTTAATTGGCTCCAAAGACATTCAAGCTTAACCCATTAAGGGTCATTCCTTCCTATTCAGAGGCGCAGTAGGAGGGGAGTGCAGGGTGCCCTTTGTGGGGCTTCATGAGATAAAACGAGGGAGATGCAACCCCCACAGCAACAGGGTGATACATTGAGGCATGCATTAGAGAAACAAGATCTCCAGTGGTTTAGCTTTAAGTTGAGGATGATAAAACTGGGCCACAAACCGAATAGATTCTTATTAACAAAGTACCATCCCAATTGTCAGCCAAAGTAGGGACAAGGGATTGTCCTTTTGAGAATAATAGAATTACCTTGTTGAATTGTGCTACTTAAATGACTAATCCTGCAGCTATCTATCTCCTTTCCAGCATAATCAGTTAAAAGACATGCAGACTGCAATAATTCTAAATGCTGTAATAATTCTAGTGCCAGAATGTGTGCAAGATATTTATAACCTGTGCTGCAGGTGTTTCCAGAGAGGGAGATAGCTTTCATAGCTACCCTTATTAAAAAAATATCATAGGAAAAGCACATCAAAAAGTGTAATAATGTACAGTTGAAGCATGGTAATGCATAGGTAAGTATTGTAAAGAATTGAGCGTTATGGGAAAGCGTATTAATAAACATGGCAAACCAAAGTAAAACTATGGTAAATGCATAGTGTAACCATGGGAAAAATGCAAAAATACCACGGTACGCTTTTATAAAGGTAATCTACCTTTAGGGATTGTTAAGAAATTGGAAAGCAGTGAACAGTGTTTAAAGCTTGAACTCACCGACCACATCGAGATGGTAGGTGTGGTTGATGGATCCGTATTTGTTCTGTACTATGCAGGTGTAATTCCCTTTATCCGAAGGAACCACACTCTCCATTATGAGACTCCAGTGCTGAGGTCGGACCTGTGGATAAATCATCAGCGGTTAACCAAACCAATCCAAACTCAGAATAGATTATTACATACATCTAACAATGCTGGTCTGTCTTAAACTCCAGAGCAGGAGCTGCATGCCGTGGTTTGTGAATGTACAAGCAGGACTATGGTTTTAATTTTTAGGTTTCCACCATTTGTAAGCACAGAACCTGCTGTATGAAAGGGAAGTATGAAGCAGACACATACGCCAAAGGCTGGAATGGATCTAATCTTGTGAAAAATGCCAACAATGCAGCCAATCTCTTGCAGCAATAACACTGCAAAACTCATAAACAAAACCAATTAAAAAGTCTGAAACTCCAGTTCAACGCCCTCGGACTGTTGAATGTGAGCGATGATTACAGATAAGCAAATTTTTGCTAAAAAAAATCCCTTTTAAATTGTTTGTCGCTGTCTTTAATCTCATTACTTAAAACAATTAAGTGGAAGAGTTGATACTGTTTATCAGATGCTATATACCAGCTTTTCAAGAACTCTTAAGGTGGAAGTGGAAATTTAAAGAGTCAGGTGTGCAACAAGAGAAACCGAATCCAATAAAACCAGAGGAAGTACTGTGTTATTTTTCAGGAGTGAAGTGTTTGCGTGTGCAAGTATTACAGACAGTGTCCTAATAAGACCAGCACTGAAGAGAGCTCCACAGTTCTGCACTGAAGGAGGCAGTGTTCTTGCTTTCTTGTCACCTCCACACAATGTCCCATTCACTATGCAAGGTCTGATCCCTAACCCTCTTATTACTCTTAAAGTGTGAAAGACATCATAACTGATCAAACATATTCCTCCTCATTGAATTTAAATATAATTATTTTCAGATACAATGCCGGTAAGCATCTATACCTCGCTGAAATACAAAACTTCATAGACTTCACTTGTTCTTATCACAATTAATTTTTTTTTCTTTTCCTTAAAAATATCACCTGCTTATCTGGAGGTCTGCACTCAAGAATTTCCAAAGCTGGTAACATACATTCAAAAGCACTTGAGGCTGAAATTTAGCCCATACCCAGATTATTGACACCTGCATCTATACCAAAATGGTCACCGATATAGTTTAGGGTTGAAATAACATTAACTTTTCACCAAATAAAAATGTTAGTTAATTCAACATCAGTTGATGATTCGTGCAAGGGCTGTGGCCAGACTCCTTGAAGGACTGCACATTGTTGTGATGAGCCACAGTAAAACACTTTTTTGTATAACAAGTGACCCCCTTTTAAAAAAAAAAAAAAAAAATTATATTTTATATATACATATTATATATATAGATATATATATATAGATATATAGATATATATATATAGATAGACACACACACACACACGCAATAAAGCAGAATCAAGTGACATGGGTTTCCAGCCACCACAGCTATCTTCTTGAAGTTCTGAACATATTGAACACAGGCATCCCGAGGCTTCCACATTCACAGCTGGCAAGTGATAAAGCCAAGTACATCTGAAAGTGTCCTCTAACGCGCAGGCCTGAGTCCTAGCTTGTCTTTTTCACAATTTTGGTGATGAATTGAGTTGCTTGTGACGTGAGATGAGTTGTCAGGACTAAAGTACTGCTGAAGACTACGTTTTTATTTTTATTTTTTATGTGCTTGTTTAACAAACACCAGTTTGGAGAACAGGCAGTGGATGCAGTGCATTTTTTTTTTTACTGTGCACCTCAACCACAGCTCCTCTTTGTTAGTGTAACCTTGTATCAGCTTCAATAACTATGCTAGCTAGGGTTTTGAAATGAGGAAGATGCCTATTGCCTTCAGCAGAGACTCCAGTGCATTAGCTCAGTGTGCAGGACCCATACCTAGCAACTCTTTCATATATTCTATTGATATTCCACAATGCTGGGTACATAGAGCAATACAGGTTCATTTTGGGGATGGCTCCTTGATTAGTCCATTTACCCACAATTGTGTCTGAACGAAACACACATAAAAAAGTCACCTTATATTCTATCTCATTAATTGAATGCACCTTACTTATTTTAAGCTTAATTAAGAAGTGAACTAAACAACAAAACCTGTCGTTATTAAAAGCAGGTAAAGCAAAGGAATAATTACATGGATTGTATTTACAGGATCCAGACAGAAGTCAAATAATCTTCACTTGTTAAAGACATTTTAATTAATTTGTCTGAAACTACAAAAAAAAGTACATCTCATCCCCAGGCCAGATGTTTTCCTTAAATAAATAAATAAAAATATGCCCAATGTAAATGTTGTGTAAGTTAATACATGAATAAGCTGTGTCATCAAGTGAGAGAGGCGGCTCCAAAGTGAAGACTAGCTGCTCAAACCGTAGGAAATTATTTCTCAGAATAAGAGATTCTACACATGATATCTGTATATAAAATCACAAAAAAACAAGAAGATTGTACTCAAGAAGTACTACTAAACATAATAAATGGTTTTGTTTTTTCAACTTTAGAAACCTGTCACGTGTACGAGACAACAGCTATACAACAAAATACTTTTTTACAAATCCTTGTTTGGTTGATTTCTTGTGTTGGATTCGCAACGTACCTTAAAGCCCCCAATACGATGCTCCTGCTTGAAGTCTCTGCCATTCTTCAGCCAGCGCAGGGCAGGTTTGGGGTTCCCTCCTGCTGAGCAGCGGAATTTCACAGTGTTGGCGGCCGGGACCGCATGGAGCTTCTTCTCCATTTTCTCCAGATTGGTCCAGTACGGGGCATCTGTTTCAAGATGCACACAAAAGAATGTTTATAGTCTACAAGCGCTATCAGATTTCCCATGGCTGGCTTGAAAGGCCTGCAACTGTTTTAGTTGTATTGCCGAAGTACCATACATGAAGCACTACCAAAAAAAAAAAATTACAAAGCAGTCAACATGGTTTAAATATTCCTGTCGGTAAACCCCCAAAACAGAAACCTAAACCATTAGGGAGAGTGTTGGACATAAATCTTTAGAATTCTACACAGCTCCGATACTCTGCTTTATTAAAAGCACAGGCTTTTGATTAGTATGGTGTAGCAGTCACTTGTCCCACTGTTAAAGAAGTGCCTATACAGAGCTGACTGCAGTTGTACCAATTAAATTACAGAAGTGATAAACACCTCAGCGCTTTCCAAACTGCTTCAAGAAAAGCTCCCTTTAGGAAATTACAGATTTGTTGACACCTGAAGAAGCTGTATCCCTTCTAGAATGTGGGTGAATTCACACGTTTTCACAACATGCTACTTAAGGTCAGCAATGTCCCACAGATTAAACTCGCAAATCCCGCTAAATTTAAGTTCTCATTTAGTCAAGGACATGATTCAGAGAGCATCCCCATTCTGTTACATCACGAATCTGAATGTCCGCTGTCAAGTCTAATGAGTAGACAGAACAGAGGAAGCAGTTACCAAGAAGTGTTTTTGTACCATAAAAATTGATTTTGAGTGTTCAAATTCATAGATAGACATCCAGTTACACAGGAGAGCTGGAGTTCTACTAAACTAGAACAAAACAGTTCTGACCATTTGACTTTCACAGCCAATCAGATTATTAGGACAGAAAGTGTCTGATCCTTCATTATTGAGCTATAAAGACAACATGACCTTCATCTCTACATTAAATAAAAACAGTAAATCTTTGCTTCTAGTTGGTTAGGGAATGTGTTTCTTCAAGCTAAATTTAGTGCATTGCAATAAGACACAAAGTGGCAAGCCAGGGGAAAAAAATAAAATAAAAGATTGAGATATTCTCTGGCACTGCATTAAAGGAGAGTGAGAAGACCTAGAAAGGTCCTCAGGAACTGCAGGAAACGGAGGTTAAAAAGAACTTCACATCAAGCAGATGCATGCAGATTATTTTTAAATTTGGGGATAAAAACATAAGACAGAAAACTGTCAAAGCGCTTCCTTGCAGCACAAATCTCAGACAGATGGGTGCCGCGGCCTGCTGAGATTTCCCAGTTATGACACAAACCATTTCAACCCTCATCTGCTGCTCTTTGATGAATTTCGAACATTGAAACCATCTCTGAATATCTGCTTCATCCATTCTTCCTCTGCTAATCCTCTATTCAAAACCAATATGGAAGAAAGGTTTTTGATTGATGCCTTCAAAAACATCCACCTCAAGTGACTTGCTGCGATCTATATAAATGTAATAAAATACAACCATCATTCTGTCATGCTGAAAAAATACAGAAATAATGGGTAATCTTTACAGAAGCTCTTAATGCAAGTCTCTAAGCTACTAAAAAAGAAAACCCTCACATATAGAAATTATACCCCTAATTGGTTCAGGGACAATAGCTTCAATAGGGTCGTCACACTGTACAAATGAAAGAGAGGGTTCTTTAATGACTCAGAGTGGAAATGCACACACTACCAACGACGTGTCATGCAAGTTTTTACTAACAAGCCAGATATCAGAGCTTTCACTTTGGGAAATCTATCCAAAGGGTTACACTTGGATAAGCATCAAGTTAGAATTAAAAAGGGTATGATTCAGGCAGTGTCTGTAGACTTGGAATATCATTAGCTGGTCTATCATAAAAAAAAAAGAAATATCTATGCCCGTTTTAAAACACACTTGCATGCAGTAATCGACTCGATAGATTTGGTAAATAAAAGGATCACACATAGTTGTAATTCTAGGTATTTGTATAGCTTGCATATTGTCATGAACTGCTCTTTCTGCCCAGCAATGTATTGTAGGGCGACTGGGGCTGCTGGGAAATATGGTAAATAAACACCAGGTCTCTCTTAAATGCCAGGTTATGAATAATAATATAATGCATGTCATGCTGAATGTTCCAGCCAATACACACACATGGCTGTACTGCGAGCTTACCAATTTGTTTTTCAACAGCGATGGAGAGACCCCGAGGCTCAGCATGGATGATAAAAACTGAATTTAACAATTAAGGTACACGTAATGCATATAGTTTTTTTGTGTGACGTTATTGATTTTAAAACCAGTTGGTGAAGATTTTTTGAGCGTGCTGAAAGTAAAATACAAACTTGTTTTCTGATATTAACAGGGTTGCCTTTTAGTGTATTTGTACGTGTTTTTTTTTGTATAACAGTATTTTGTGCATTTGAGTCTTGCAATGAATATTTGTATTTGCTCCTTTGCTCCAGCATTCTTATTTATCAATGTACACGTTATAAAAACAAATTAGTCACTTTTGCTTTGATTGTATGATAAAACTGGCACTTGTATTGATTTTACTGTTAATCTTTAAACAGTTTGAAGCATTTTTGAGTGCATTGTGGGCCAACAGTATGAACTTATTTTTCAAATTAACACAGTATTTCATGCAGTTGTTTTGCAATGAAGATTCATTGCTGGTTAATTTTTCATCAATTGTCCATGCTTACCAATGTACATGTTTTGAGGGTGAACAATAAATATAATCTGTGTTAATAAAGATGATACTTGTTGCTTTTATTCATTTTAAAACCATGTTTGTTTTTTTATTGTGATCCAAGCCTACCTTAATACACGGGAGTCTCAAATAGTTGCCGGTCTCCAATAGATGCCGGGCTACTGGCAAATATTGTAAATAAACACCAGGGCATTTATTTAAAGTTTTATGGTAGTTGGTAAATTGGATAAATCTTAAACTTTAAAATCTTTATGCCTAATATCAATGACTAATGTACTATTTTCATGGTCCTATTGTTCTGAACTGGTATGCTTTTAGTAAGTGAATATTAGTATCAATGGTCTGAAATACCACAATTAGATTCATACATTATTCCCTGTTAACAATGATATTTACTTCAAGGGGTACAGTCAGTTTTGGACAAAAGGGCAGAACATGGGCTTGTTCTGGACATAGAAATGTCTTTATTCCAACCATGTAAATGTGTGTAAAGCCTTCATATTCCTCTGTTCAGTTGAGTTCAGAGAAGCCTACAGCTGCAGCTGTCTGCCTGTTACACCAGAGCTGCACCTGTGGATCAGACTTAAATCACATAAACAGATGGACAGAGGGCCAAAACAACCCTGCTAATATCTGGAACTATCTAATGTTTCAAAGACTCCTTGCCAGTGGATCACATGGAAGTAGGAAATTAAAAACAAAAGGAAAATAAATCATACAGCAAGTTACAGGATCTCTTTGCAGCATATTAGATACAGCGTGGTCCGTGTAGGCAGAATCAAGACTGTAAATACGCGTCTGCTTCCTCCAGCTGAAGACGACTACAAAATGTGCCGTTCTGATGAAGTCATTTAACCACAGGCTTTCCACCCACAGTACAAGAGGAATCTCTGTAGGATCCAAAAAACTCCAATTTAGTTGGGCTGAAGCTGTAAAACTCTCAAAGCTGCTCTCTCACTAGCCTGCCTCAGTCAATCCCCAATTTATAAACTCCAGTTCCACACTCATGGACAGGACCAATAAGGATCAATGCATCTTCCTTAATCCCTTTTTCACCTTTGAGAGAAAGGGGAGAGTCTGTAGCAGCTGCAAGTTCTCCCACAACCACCGACCATCAAAGCCCTGCACCGGCTTACGCACAAAAAACAGCCGTTGTGACGCACATCAAAAGGGCCTCAAAATGCCCTTTCCCTGACACAGCAAGGTAACCCCCACTGGAAAAATGATCAAAATGTAGGGACCTGTTGCATTCTCACCATCAGCTACCACCAAAACAAACCAGAGTCACCAAGGTATTAATCTTTAGTCCTACTCATCTGCAGCACAACTACATAACATAAACATCAACATCAACAGGGATCACATGTATTTCCAGGACTCCTAACAATGCATTGTTCGTTTCTACCATTATATATTTACTAAAAGGCATTTAGCAGACCACTTTGTGGAACATTTACAAAGCATTCGCATCGACACCACTACATTTTCAGTAGCCTGACATTTCACCAATGTCAATCACACTGCTAAAGACATCATCATCTGTGGGCTCGCAGTGCTATGGAACAAATGCTGCTCGGGAAGGAATGCGAGTTCCTCTTCAAACTATGAAATTTGGAACCTCTTGGAATGAACATTCTATTCTGACACAATCATGACATCATCCACAGAATTCTTGAAAAGTTGACTCCACTGTTTACTTTTCTTTCTACACAGCTGAAGGGCTTTTGTCCGGAACATCCCGAAACAATTTTTCAATCATTTAAACCTCCTGTGTACGTCCAAAAAAAAAAAAAAAAAAAAAAAATTATATATAACATTTTTGAACACTGCAGTTATACCTCCTTTCAATGTATATAAATAATACAATTAACTGTTTTCTTAATATGAAATTGGATGTTGTATTATTAATGCATGGCTCCAAGACAGCTTGGTGCGACAGACTGCACGCACCATGGGATCTCACAGATCCATTAAGTGGCTCAGCCATACGGATAAGAATGTAAATATTGACTGTATTATGAACTAGTAACTAATTCAACACCTGCTTTATTTTATCACTCCTATCCAACTCCAATTGCTCAAAGGTAACTGTGTTTTTACCTTCAAGTCACAAATTATGTCAGCATTCATTACAGCAACACCCTTCCCCACTCACTGCCTACCATCTATTCATTAAACAGGGTGTTCTCAAAGGCCATTTGCATTGCGTGGACCAAGAGTAACAGATTGCTGTGTGCTACATGTTAATATTCAATCAAATGTATTTTTTTTTTTTCTTAGGTTCTTTTTTTTTCCAAGGGTTCTCTACATTCAAATGCCTTGTTTGCTTTTCTTATTCAAGTGCTTTACCAGAACGTGCCAATAAGACGTAATCTTATTCCAAATATAGCAAGACAAAAAACTAAACAAAGCGAAGGACATGATTCTTTCAGTCAAACAGATGCAGTTTTATTTCTCACTAAACACAGTTGTTATAATATAAAAAAACAACCAACTGGACATGCATAATGCAGCCCAGCCTATGTCTCCTAGTGAAAAGATATATAGAAATGTGTTAGTCCAGACTGCTCCAAAGGGTCTTGGCACTCACTCATATTGGGGTTGTCACTGGGAGCGTCCTCAGACCTATCCGTGTCATCTTCATCATCACCAGAGGAGATAGCATCTGTGAAAAGCACACATGCAGATGAAATCAATTGCAAGACCATTGCTATTTGTTTGACTCCCAGTGCTGGAGAGATTCTGGAAACTATTATAGTAAAAGGTTGGAGAAAATTAAAACATGCTGATTAATGTCACCAAGCAAACAAGTAACACCAGGACTGATTTATCATAAGCGTTCACCAACACCGTGCGGCAATGCAAGAACTGCAACATGTTCCACGTTTCATTACCTCATCATTTCAAATCCTCCTAATTAATTCTGCCAGAGCAAACATGGGCAGGCTTTGATTTAAAAGCATCCTGCATAACGTGTTTGTTTACAATTGCGAGCCAGATATTCATTACTCACCTGTTACATTCACAATGATGTAATGAGTACCACTGCCTACTGGACTAACAGGCCTGCAAGCATAGAAGCCAGAGTCCTTAGGCGTAGCGTCTTTAATTTCCAAGCACTCCTTAGTAATAACTGTCCTATTGTTGGACCCCAATAGGATCCCATCCTTAGTCCAAGTGATGTTCTCAGCCTCCTGCAAAGGGCATCTCAGCTGCAGCAGGTCGCCCGGGTGGAAGGAGCTTACTGTGGGCTCAGAGATTTGGTATTTGGTGGGAGGTTCTGTGGAGTCCAGAGATGGAGAGGAAACAGAAAGAAGAAAACAGGGAAACAAAGGTCAGAAAACTGGTGACATGCGTGGATCCTCCCGAATTACTTGCACAGGAAACAAAAGCCCCCCCCCAAAACACACACACACACACACACACACACACACGACACCACAAGTAACCAGTGTGCTGCTGCCACCAACACCGCCATAGCCTTGGCAATCTGCGAGACAAAAGGAGCATGCAGGTACTGAGCAAGGGGAGTCATTATTAACTGCAACTGATAGCAGCAAAGTAGCCCTTGAGATCCAAACAGAATTTTTTTAGGCTGATTTTAAAGATCACAGATATTTAGAGTATTTATTTGTCTGAAACATTGTACAGCATGTACCAAGTACAATTGGTATCTTCGGAAATCTTAAAACAATGTTTGGTGCACTTTAAGAACCTCTCCCTTAAGGGACAGCTTGAACCGATTAAGCAGTGTAATTCAGAGTGCTATTTTCTGCTATGAATTAGTGTGCAGTTTGTCACTTTTTAAAAATAGGAGGGAATCACGTTTCAGCCATTCATGCCAATCTTATCCATTAAGTAATTACGGAATACAGTCCCAGCAATTGCACAGATTACAGCCTGATGTGTCCATTGTAATACTAGAATGAAGTGGCCCTGTACATATTTTGTATTTAACTTCAGTTACCTGAAACAGTATAAAAAGAAACCTTTTCTTCCCTTGGTTTAACTGTGTGATTTTACATATGAAACATTGTAAACCCAAGACTTTATTGCTCTGCAGGTGGGAAACGATGAAAAGAAAAGAAACGTATCCTGGACTTGCCTGCTTAACTAAAGAAAAAATGAAATGAACTCACTGCCTGCTATTCCTGTTTGAACAAGGACTCTCGCGCATACATTCCAATTATATTGTGTGTGTGCTGTTTCACCCCCAAGCATTCGAGGCAATTTAGTATGAGTGGCGTTTCAATCCTATGGCAGACAGGTGGAGTGAAGAAACATTCAATTTGATTCTGCTGCCTGTACAACCCCCCGGGGATCATCTACAAAAGGTACAACTCCCCCAATAAAACAATGAGCTCTACTGTTGCAGCTCTCAAACCTAAATGTCTCTTTGCTACCCAGATACATCACATTCCTTTCGCACTACAAAGCGAACAATCATGTTGCCTTCTATTGTACAGCATACATGACATTAATAATTACAGAATCCATTTGCAATGTTAATGCAAAGAAGGTTAAAGTAAAAACCAAAAGATTTTCAGCACAAGCAAAAAGGGGGCCCCAAATGGTAATGCTGCTGGTGCTAAGAGGGAAGAAATGGATTTCAAAGCCTTGTTTATCACACAAAAGTCTGGGTGACTGACTGATTGTTTCTCCATGCCTTACAACAGACCACATGCTTTCTATGCATATATGGCAGGAAGTTCCTACTGGTCCACTACTGGTTTTTGCTTGAGAGTTTTAAAAACTATTTTTAAAAATAAGCGTGTCAACCAACTCAGATGCTCAGAAGTTACAAGAAAATGTTATCAATATTCAGTATATTAAACATTAAAAACACAGATATCAAACTCATGAAACCAACACTATCGAGCCTCTAAGGTATACTGGATCCCACTCACACACAAACCCACTGAAAGGCTTAATAACAAAAGCTTTAGGCATTCTTAGCGCTCATTAGCATACCATTCACAATTAGTCACTTATGTTGCTGGTTTTGTTTTACAGTAGCGCAGTCAGACTTTGCTTGAAATGCATTTGGTTGTCTGTTTCCGTTCATATAACAGAATTTATGAATGATTGCGTTAGATATCCTGATTGTGTAAGATATATACTGTATGTCCTGACACCTAGTATTAGCAGTTCTCTGACAAATAACAGTATCTATAAAATTCCCCAGAGGTCCTGCGATTCAATTATCACATTGATTGCTTCACTTACACTTTTTCTAAATCTGCTAAAGCGCCAGAATCTACAGCATGGGGGGCACGATAAGCCTGCTAAAGCAATTTATGTAGTCTGACAAAAACACACAGCTTCCCACTGAAATGTGTTACACAGCTACAAGCAAACGAGAAAAGCAATTCTACTGTCCCTTGACAGCAAAAAAAAAAGCTTTGCTATTCTTTGTTTTGAGTTTCATGACTTGATAAAAGACGACAGCTAAAAGTCTCTTGCGATAAAGCCCTTAAAATCCTCAAACACTTATAAAATATCAAATACAAACTCCCCAAACGCAGAGCAAGACAAGCTGTTGGGATTTCCAGGGCCACCTGTGCAAGTTCCCAATTACTGTTGTCCACTTCTTACTCCAGTAAATTTTAATGAGTGCAAGAGAGATCCATGCACCAAAAATAAAACTGCACACATGTAACAGAAAGACAGGCTTCAGCAACACTGCAATTTAGAAAATCATAAACATAGACCACATCCTGCTTTGACTAGAACACAAATAAATCTCTGTTGAGTGTGCGTATGCATCCAAGCTATTATTAAAACAAGACTCCAGAGTTTGAAATACCTTTATCGGTTTTATCAGCAGTTGGCAAGACCCATCACAGGAGGTGACCGAGTTGTTTTCAGGTATATTAGACAGTGCAAACAAACAATTGCCTCCCAAAATGTAGCAATACAATGGAGCGCTTTTATTGTCTCTCAACTGTGCAGCAAACAAGGGGATGAGTTTGTTCAAAGGGAGGGTTTAGTACTGCATGTCTAACTGCTGGTGTTTGGACACAAAGCCGAGGGCACAGCCTCCTCCTTTACAATGTGTACTTTACTAGCACACCCAGCTCGCCCTAGAACGTTTATATTACATTTTAAACAATACAAAGACTACAATAGTATTGTAATAGTCAACTTGTTTTGCTGCAGCTTTGTGAAGCCAATATAAAAGAAAGACAGCAGCAACAGTCTATTTTAAACACTTCAGAAAATTGGTTTAATTTTCTTTTTCCTCCTTCATTGTGCCTTCTCTATGCATTCTGCTTGCCATGCTTGCAGGCTTTACACTGCCTTAAGCTCCTTTCACACTGGTATGATCTACCCCAGGTCAGAACCTACCAGGGCAGGACCCTGGTGTCATGCGGGTTGGGTACGCGATTTCACACTGCTTTTGATAAAGCAGGGTTGACCTGGATGACAGACGCAAGTAAACAATGCGTGTATCAATGCCCCGGAAGCAGCTTGTTACACGTTTCCATCCAAGCTCCTCTGGATTGATCCGTCAACCCAGATTTTGATTAGAGCAAATGTTTCTTCATCCCTGCTTCAATCTGGCTCATGCTGGTCTCTCAATCAAAATATGGCTAAACAAAATAAACAGAAATGTTCCTTGCGGAAGTGAAACCTTCATGCAGGCGTGGCTCTTTGTTCATGTGTCAGCTCACGAACAAGCATTATGTCTCGCTCAACCTGGGTCAAAGTCTGTCAACCCACATCCTGAGGTGGGTCGCTAGGATCCGGGGTAACCCGGGTCCGACCCAGGTATGTGCTTTCACACTATGCAGGATTGTGTCCGGGTTAGCCAGGACCCAGGACCAGACCAAGGTAGGAGTGCCAGTGTGAAAGGGCTTTAGATAGTAACATTGAAACCTGGTTTCCACTACGTCATCCTGCGAGTCAAAACCTGTTACTACTTGCACCAGTTAGAGGTATTTAGTTATATTTATATATATATATATATATATATATATATATATATATACACACACACACACACAGGTTTATGATTTACTAGCATGCCTAGCTGCAAAAAAAATTATCTGGTTATCCAAACACACACTTTTCTGCTTGCAGCAGCACTTGAGGCCCTCGTATTATATAAGTCTCTCTCATAAAGCTTTCAGCAAGCTTCCCGAAACTGTGCCGAAAACACAGAGAGAGCAGGTGGGACATGCTACCATTGTCTCAGCTTATCGTGAAGAGGCCCCTGAAATCTGAGGGGGACTTTAATGCAGGGCTGCAGCAGCACTGGGAAAGTAAGAAAAGTGAGACAAATACACAACAGCCAGGAGATCAAATACTATATGCAGAGTTATGAATTCCGTCAGGTTTGACATTTAAGAAAGGGCTGCTTCGCTCAACAGAATTACAGCCTCCTTTCAGACACGACTAGTCATTCCAGAATAATTTGTCTGCCTGTGACCTACCACTGAAGTATATTTTAAAAAGGTACAGTTTCAAATATCATATCTGCAAGGGTATCCTCAAAAATACGACCAGTACTAAAAAAATTAATTATAAAAAATTAATTAAAAATGACCCATATAACCTCCTACTGTTGCATGTAGCAACATGAGCACATCTGTTTGATACTGTGGCAAGCAGGTTTCAAGGGGGGGGCAGCATAAACACAATGGACTGTCAACTGCTTTCGGATAAAGTAGGATGAAATCATCAGAAACCAAGGGATATTACATTCAAATGTAAAACTGAATTAACTGTGGACATGACTACTATTATTCTTACTGAAAGCCTCCCACTTTCCAAACAGACCGCTAATGTAGGAGGGTGGAAAGTAGTTTAGACTTAAATCCTTGGGTTTGAACACCACGACAGCTGGATTAGATACAATCTAGGAGACAGATGGTCATTCCAGAAGGATTAGCCTCAATAGAGGTCTGCCTTCTGAGGTATCACCTGAGCACTGCACAGGTAAGAACACACTCTCCATTAACAACACAAAGTAAACACTAGATTTTTAAGGGGGGCTTATTCTCTCAATTGTCAAACTAAAGATCTTAAAAACTGAAAAGAATTTGAAAAAGCTTGGAGGGGCACAGTGCTGGCCTCCTGAACAGACTTTGCAAGATGTTTATTTAAGCAGAAGAATTCTGTGTGCGAACGTTAAAGTCAAAGGCTGGTATTCACTGCAAGGAAGAAACAAAAACACACTGCAAACATTTAGTGTGTTTTAAGGAAGTGTTTTAAAAAGAATAAATTTCAAGGAATGAATAAACAAACAAACAAACAAAAACAAACAAACAATTGTCATGGAAAAATGCTGGAAATCGAAATGCATCAATACATTTGACCACAACTTCAAACATTTATATTTTAAATACTAAAAGTAACTACATTTAGGTAAGCAAATTCAGACAAAATCATAATTGCTTAGAAATTAGTGAAATAAACATATACTTTCTGATGCATTAGTTACCAGCTATCCTCATATGAAGTTATTGAACACAACTGTTAATGTGGAAAACGTTTTTTTTTTCCCCCCCTGTAGTACAAATGTGCTAAACATTATCAGTTACATTATCGCTCAGCTTCTACGCACAAGTCTAGGGTCAGAGCTGGAGACACAAGCTTGGTTTGCCTTCAACTGGAATGTTTGTTTTCACTGCTGAGGGACGGCTTGCCCTGGCTTCATTCCTGCTGTCTTAACCTTGTGACCACTACTGACCAGAGGGAAGCAAGATATGGCTGCGACCTCCAAAAGGTCAAGCAGACACCAGGTGGGCTATCAATACTGGAATTTCATTAGCTGGCGATGAGAGCGCCATAGCGTTTCTCTTTCATTCTCAAGTTACAGAATAAGCAAGCTTCCAATCTTTCATACTTGATGACAGAGCCCTTATATATGCTTCATGTGAGGATTTATCTGAAAGTCACATTTGAATTAAAACTTAAATAAGCTCCATGCAGGCTAACCATCTTACTTCTCCTAAGGGAAGTATGTGGTACGACATTTTAAAAGCTGCTGACAATTTCTTTATTTAAATCTCTGAGTACTATAAGAAAAGTCTGTGCATACTCGCACTGCATACTGAAACAACTTTACCACCGAGTTTAGTTCACTAACCATTATAAAGAGACTCAGCAGTTTTCAACACAGTAGGAGGTTGTGTGGTCCGGTGGTTAAAGAAACCAGGAGTCCCAGGTTCAAATTCTGGCTCAGCCACTGACATTGTGTGACCGTGAGCCAGTAACTTAACCTCCTTGTGCTCTTTCGGGTGAGACGTAGTTGTAAGTGACTCTGTAGCTGATGCATAGTTCACACACCCGTCTTTAAGTCACCTTGGATAAAGGTGTATGCTAAATAAACAAATAATAACAACAATAACTTACCATCAGGTTCTGCAGTCGTGTCTTCTGACAAATCATATGGAGGCCGTGCTAACGAAAGCGTTGCCATGGAGACCACGGCCAGACATAGGAGGCAACCCCAAGTGAACATCCTGTTATTGGAAATTCCTGATCCTTCCATAGAACCCCATCTTGCCTCTAATCCCATCAGAGAACCTCTGCAGTACCATGAACCGAAAGCTGCTTGATCCACCAAGTCCTGCTTTTCTTTTCACCTCTGGCTGTTGCAGGGGCAGAGTGAGAAAAGAAAGAAAGAAAGAAAGAAGAGAATTAATCTGAATGTCAATTTCTAATCTTGAGAAAAGCCCCAAGGGAAAACAAATACTACTCTTACTCCTGCAATGTGTGAGAATCCAGCTCTTTCAATTCTGTCTCCAGATTCTATCAACACCTCCAGCGTAAGCAAAACCCATCTCGTTTTTGTAAGTACTATTACTCCTCACTGCTTATGCACATTAAAATGCCAGCAGATCTCTGTGCATGCAACAGCTCCAGTAGAACATCATTCTTAAAATGGAAAGGCCTCTACCTCAAAATAAGATTCTGATTTAAAACACTGCATTTAACAAGCCAAACCACAAACAAGAAATCCAGGTTCAAGTTTTCTAAATCTTTACAATAGATCTTTGTATCTTGTTTATATTCCAAAAGGTACTCTTTTCTGACAATACTACAAGCAGTCACTTGTTTTAAAATGTATGTTTAAAAAGCCGAAAATGTATTACTGTAAGTTAAAAGCTGCCTGTCTGATGTAGTCTAGCAATTAAAAGTGTCTGAAATGAGCAAGGCAAAATGAAATAGTAGGTTTTCAAATGAACGACTATCCACATATGTTTATGGTATTGGATTTAATGTTTATTTAACGTCAAAATGGATTGCAATTACACAAAAACAGCCTCAAATGTTTAAACATTTTTCAGATGCAGCCACTTCAAAAGAAACCCTGTGACAATGTTGGAAAATGAGCTTCTGGGCCAAGTCCGAGTGAAGAAAAGCAATCAGTAACACGCAATCCCCTGAATGGCAGTGAAACCACTGGTACACACCAGCTCGCTGTTGCAAGTCAATAGCATACGCGCGCAGCATTCGAAACATACTAACCAAAACACAAAGCGGAGCATAATACCGCAACAAATACCAACTTCAAGTTGTAAATAGTTTCTTAAATAAGTGTAGTTAACCCCCTGAATATAATCCTACTGCACTGGGGGAAAAAATGCATTTCAAACGCTTCCTTGCTCTTGTTTGATGTTGCAATGCAAATTACATTGGAAACATACCATTCTGTGGTAAAATAGTTATATTTTTCGCTCTAAAAAAACGTGTGTTTTAAACGCATACAGCACATGCACGGCTAGGAAGCATTTTTTAAATACATAAATCTACTTTCTTTTAAAGACAACATACTCAAGTTAAATGCTGTTTGTAAAACGGATTGCGAATCTCAACGGCACTGTTCACACATAGTATCTACATGAATTAGCATGTTACTGTAACCTGTATGTAAATATAAACCTCTATGTTTGCAATCAAGTCTGTAGGGACTCTTAACACTGCATTTAAAGCCGCTGTCCTTTCTGAGTTGTTACATTTTGTTCTTACCCTCAGGGTACTCAAAATGTGACAGTTATATTGAGCGCTTTTATTTTTTTCTTATTTTTATTTTTAAAAAGCACACTCATAAGTCCAAGGGCAGGTAACTCCCCTGACCATTCTCTAACCTGAATCGACGTGGTGAGACTTTAGCACGTTCTTTAATCGAGTCAGGGTAATAAACGCGGTGTGCCCTTTACTTTAAGCCGCCTCTTTCAACAATCATTCTAGGTCGTTCAACGAGCATTTTCTGGTTTACTATCAGGTAATGAGCTACAGCTGAGCCGAGTTTAACTGGTGTACAGCAAGCAGACTGCAACGCGGCGCAGCTAACACAGCACTCTGCGAGTTGGTTTATCGAAGCAGTGCGAGACTCCAGCAAATTCCAACGTTCTTGGGAACCAGTTAGATTAAGGGAGAAAAAATGAAAAGTGTGTTATTAAAACAAGAGCGACGAAAAAGAACTAGAACAAAGCATTACTAAAAAAAAAAAAACGCGCTGACCTAAGAGCAGTGCCAATTCTCGTTTTCCAGTGTTAAATGTTAAACTGTTAAACGTACCTACTGTTGATGATTCCAATGTGTGTTTTCTAAAGTTGAGTTGTCAACATATCAATGCCTTGCGATAGAAAATGTGAAAGCATCGCATGCTTTTGTATTGGTGTTTGAAGACCATGCTGCTTCCCCACGTCTGTTACGCGCTTAGGAGCCGTCATCCTTGCCAAACTAATGACCCCCCCCCCCCCCAAAATAAAAGAAAAACGGACACCTCACAACACATATCTGTACCAATTACCCCTGATGCATCCAGGCAGAGGGAGTCGAATCGCATTCCTCCAAGCTACCTATACAGTGTGCAAATACCAGTATTGTTTTAACAAGTAACTGCTTGCACTGCACTACAGACGTTTCTCCCAACTGGTTTGCGCTGTGATTCTACTCCCCAGTTTACAGAATTACCAAATGTAACAAGAGTTTTGCTTTAATTAGCAAGAGGTACTATATACTTGTTTCTGAAACGTGTTGATAATACTTCTGTTGTAATTTAATTAATATCGATAAACTCCCTTTTTTCACCAAAAAAACATTTAAACATTCAAAATATTATTTGTCATTTTTATTATAATAATAAATCTCGCAACACTTGCCCATATGACAACGTTACTTTTTTTAAATACGTACAGAGATACTTTAAAACATTAAAGCCGTAAAATGTATAAATCAAGGCTCAACGAAAGAAAACATTGAAACATTGTCTTAGGGTGTTTTTGTGTGTGTTAATTCGTCTTTAAATTATTTTTAGCTCACAGCCTTTCAGATGAAATTCTGCTTATATTCATCCTGAATTGACTGCTCAGACGGGTTGAGAACGATCTGCATTTCCAATCAGTTCCTCGAGTGAAGTGTTCGAGGCACCGATTGCATCTATTGAAATTTAAATCAGATTCACAATGAAACGCTCAGGGATCTGGAAGAGATTTACAACCACCATTACAGTTTCTATGGGAAACTGTTTCTTCCATTAAAATCATGCGATCATGTAAACGAGGCTTACCAGAGGGGGAAAAATTACGTGCGTGTACTTCAACCCAGTTCTTATCAAACTCGGAAAAAACATTCTGCTCAGTGTAAACTAAAATGTAAGGAACACTTCAAGAATAGCATCAATCCCTTTGCACATAGTAGCCTGACTGGGGGGGGGGGGAAGTGTTTAAGCAAAAAACAAAACAAGAACAAAAACAAACGTTAATGTATTAATTAAATGTAACATTTGTATAAACCCAAATCTACACACAGTGATTTTTTTTTCCTTTTGTTTTGCTTAAACGGGATGAACTTAAGGTCCAAGTCTGTCAAATTCAATGTCAAAACAGTATCAAAAGTATGCCTTTTGGACAATGCAGTTAGGCCGACAAGTAGCAAGTAGTCGTAGGCTGTGTACGAGTCAGCAACAAGGGAAAGGAAAACTTAATACGCTCACAAGCGCCAGCAGAATGATAAAAAAAAAAAAAAAGCTATACTGACACGTACAGAAAACAAACCGAGCAACACAATACCAACTTTAATCAGCATTTGACTCCCCTACGTTTTCATTCAACACATTTCCATTCTGAAAGCTGTAATTTTCTGCAAGCGAACCCCTTGAATGATCATTACCTTCGAGTTTAAAAAGTCGCAGAGAAACCAATCTGGCTGTGTCCTGCAGCAGGCGTGTGCATGGGATGAATCAAAGCGAGGAATGCGAGCTCCCTTGGGGACGTCTCCTCGCGTAATACCAGCACGTCACTAACTCCACTTTTAAGCTCTCAAAATCACTAAGGCAGAAGAAAAGTCAGAGGGCTACAATCGTGCAAAACATGACCCTTTAAAAACCCGCTCCTGTGTTATAGATCCCACGTGAAATGCTGTGCAATGACGACAGAAAAGTCAGTGAAAACTTTGTTTTTCCACCAAATGCTTCTATTATTATTAGTAGTAGTAGTGGTAGTAGTAGTAGTAGTAGTAGTAGTAGTATGATCTTATTCTTCAGCAATGCCAAACTCCAGAAAACGAAATGTGTAAAAGAATACGAAAACTCCAAAGTGAAAGCAGATCCGGTAGATTAGAAATCTCTCCATGCACGTCCTTCTCCTTCGTGAAACCTTCTTGTAATCTCAAAACTTTGTCAGGTTTACAAAGCTCTCTTTTTTTGTGCTCCACTCACTCCTCTAGCCCCCTCCCCTGCTCAGTGTACGGTCACTCCCCCAGCCTGTAACCCGAGATGTTTCCTGAACTTGGCTACCCAAGGCCCGCCTCCACCAATCACGTCGCTTCACTCGTGTCTGTTTAACTTCGTGGGATAGACAGCACCCCTTCTTTCCACTGGCTTGGCGAGGCTCGTTGTGCTGTACTATAGATTAAGGGTTTTCTTTTTTTTGTGCAATTCTTTTGCTCACAGAACGCCTCCAAGTGGCTCAATTTGTTAGGGATAAAAACAGAGGAAAGAAGTTAACCCATTACCTGGATCTGTATTTTACAACTATGCTGCCTAACCGACGTTACATAGTTTTAAAAACATTACGCTTTTATCCCTTTTGCAAACTTTGAATTTTTGGTTCTGGTGAAAAGTTCTTCCCCCCCATTAGAGACAAATTATAAAACAATATTAAAAACACTGAATTATTTGCCGCATATTTAATTTAATTGCATAACTGATAATTGTTGCAAATTATTATTATTATTATTATTATTATTATTATTATTATTATTATTATTATTATTATTATTATTTTACCCACTGTATTTTGCAGAAGATTTCAGGCGTTAACTTTGACACACACTATAGAGCAATAGAAAATATATATTGAGGGGATTGCAAAAACGTTTCGAACAATAGACTTTGTAATTATCCTTTTAAAATTGTGAGGCAAAAGCTTTAAGACAATGCACACACTGATAAGTGCATATTTTGCATACAATCTTTAGGCAAATGAGCATTGCACTTGTAGGGCAGGTATCTACTGTAACACAGTTCTTCTCATTTCAAAATTATCATTAAAGCCATGAGTTGCAGCAATCCCCTAACAAGCATGCATGTAAACTCTGGTTTAAGTTATGTTTATATAAAAACAATCATGTCCTTGCCACAAGTAATACATACTCTCTCCAATAATGTTTGAACATTATGCAGTGGTTTATTTCAACTAAAATATTACAGTTGGAAATTATGACTAGCTAGTCATCATCGCTAATTGTTTGTGTATCCAGACAACAACCTTCCAATAATCTGTGCAAAGCTATTATATAGCACCTTTAATATATATATATATATATATATATATATATATATATATATATATATATATATATATATATATATATATATATATATATATATATATATACACAGACGTGCTCAAATTTGTTGGTACCCTTACAGCTCATTGAAATAATGCTTCATTCGTCCTGAAAAGTGATGAGATTAAAAGCTATTTTATCATGTATACTTGCATGCCTTTGGTATGTCATAGAATAAAGCAAAGAAGCTGTGAAAAGAGATGAATTATTGCTTATTCTACAAAGATATTCTAAAATGGCCTGGACACATTTGTTGGTACCCCTTAGAAAAGATAATAAATAATTGGATTATAGTGATATTTCAAACTAATTAGTTTCTTTAATTAGTATCACACATGTCTCCAATCTTGTAATCAGTCATTCAGCCTATTTAAATGGAGAAAAGTAGTCACTGTGCTGTTTGGTATCATTGTGTGCACCACACTGAACATGGACCAGAGAAAGCAAAGGAGAGAGTTGTCTGAAGAGATCAGAAAGAAAATAATAGACAAGCATGGTAAAGATAAAGGCTACAAGACCATCTCCAAGCAGCTTGATGTTCCTGTGACAACAGTTGCAAATATTATTAAGAAGTTTAAGGTCCATGGAACTGTAGCCAACCTCCCTGGGCACGTCCGCAAGAGGAAAATCGACCCCAGATTGAACAGAAGGATAGTGTGAATGGTCGAAAAAGAACCAAGGATAACTGCCAAAGAGATACAAGCTGAACTCCAAGGTGAAGGTACGTCAGTTTCTGATCGCACCATCCGTCGCGGAGGACTCCAGTTTTGAAAGAAAAACATAAAAAAGCCAGACTGGAATTTGCTAAAATGCATATTGACAAGCCACAATCCTTCTGGGAGAATGTCCTTTGGACAGATGAGTCAAAACTGGAGCTTTTTGGCAAGTCACATCAGCTCTATGTTCACAGACGAAAAAATGAAGCTTTCAAAGAAAAGAACACCATACCTACAGTGAAACATGGAGGAGGCTCGGTTTTGTTTTGGGGCTGCTTTGCTGCGCCTGGCACAGGGTGCCTTGAATCTGTGCAGGGCACAATGAAATCTCAAGACTATCAAGGCATTCTGGAGCAAAACGTACTGCCCAGTGTCAGAAAGCTCTGTCTCAGTCGCAGGTCATGGGTCCTCCATCAGGATAATGACCAAAAACACACAGCTAAAAGCACCCAAGAATGGATAAGAACAAAACATTGGACTATTCTGAAGTGGCCTTCTATGAGTCCTGATCTGAATCCTATCAAACATCTATGGAGTTGAAACTTGCAGTCTGGAGAAGGCACCCATCAAACCTGAGACAGCTGGAGCAGTTTGCTCAGGAAGAGTGGGCCAAACTACCTGTTAACAGGTGCAGAAGTCTCATTGAGAGCTACAGAAAATGTTTGATTGCAGTGATTGCCTCTAAAGGTTGTGCAACAAAATATTAGGTTAGCGGTCCCATCATTTTTGTCCATGCCATTTTCATTTGTTTTCTTATTTACAATATTATGTTGAATAAAAAATCAAAAGCAAAGTCTGATTTCTATTAAATATGGAATAAACAATGGTGGATGCCAATTACTTTTGTCAGTTTCAAGTTATTTCAGAGAAAATTGTGCATTCTTCGTTTTTTGTGGAGGGGTACCAACAAATTTGAGCATGTCTGTGTATATATATATATATATATATATATATATATATATATATATATATATATATATATATATATACACACAATCTGCAGGTAGCCTTCCTTCCACATTATGAACTTTAAGGTAGAATAGAACAGTTTAAAAAAACATCTATTCGAACATTCATGTTATTTTTTTTACATCATTAGTGATTATTAGTCTCACCTGCAACACCTGTGTGAGCTTCCCTGCTGACAGATGTGCTGGTTAAGTTAACTGTAGCTGCTAACGAGATGCATCATGTCTGCTGTTGTATTTATTTATTTATTTTATGTTTAAGGATGCCATCATTATATGAAGTACTGAATCACAAAGAATGTGCATTTGTTTTAATTTGAGGTGTTCCTGAGGCTTGCAATCACATTGGTCTCATCCTGATGATGCTAAAAGCCCTTATGGGATAATGAACTAAGGCAGCTTGAAATGAACTTCAGCAGATAGGCTTGTGTCTAGTAACCTTGCTGAGCTAAACCTTTCATAAATTTGATTTGTAATATCTAGATCCTGAGATGACACGTGATCCTGACATAATGGTTTGAAATGTCTAGATCCTGAGGTCATTATATCGCGATTGCCATATAATACGTTTCTATCATTTTTTTCAATTGTCCTTAAATAAGCCACCGTACCATTCTAACTTTAAAAAGCAACACAATAAGATATTGTTTTGTTTTGTATTAAATACATGCTGATAGGAGAGATGCTAATAGGAGGGCTACTATACTATTCACTTTAAAAGATCAGCCTAACAAAACTTCCAGCACAATTGGGTCAATTCCTATTCTTAACAATGTTAAGTGAGTAACTAATGTTGTTTTTTTATATAAGGGAAAATGAACACCAGGAAACTTACTAAAAACCATTATTACTGACCTGCTATTGTACAATGTTCTAATCAGAATTCAAGCATGTCTTTATTTTTCATCTTCTTTACTATGCATTCCACCACTCATTGACAATGTGATACTGTAGCTGTCGTATTTCTCACATAAAATAATTGCAAAAAACAGGAAGCCAGCACCCTATTCACCCAGCACCTCTGAATGCTTGTAGACGGGAAGCATTCCACTCACAAACGACAAACACAGACGGGTATTTCTGTGTTTCCAATGCAATTTAGCCGTGAAAGGACGGACAGGCTAATCAATGTGGCTTGGTTTACCCAAATGAGCCCCCATTCAAAATAGCAAGCTCTCAGAGAAAAGCGAAAGGCGTGTATGGAATAGGAAAACAATTCTATCATCAAGTTTAGGCACCAAACTATCTCAGCAGGCCTAGGGAGCCATTCACATCATTTGGGCCTTTTGAATGAGGGGGAGGGGGGATAATCTCTTCACAGTTTTCTCTCAAAGTAGCTGGAGCCCACTTTTAAAAAGTTCGATTGAATAAGAATGGGGGCTGCTAATAAGCCTATTAATGAAGCCCCACAGTGTGGTGTGAATGGGAACAGGCTCTGAAGCTCAGGACCAGTGGCAGTAAAGCCATCAGGCCTAAAAGGTGACAGTTTGGGCTGGAATAGGAACAATAACTCCAGGGTTCCAGGAACATAAAGGAGAGACAGGACTGCCATTCACTCCATCTCCACCCCCAGCTGAGTTCTATTTTCCTCGCCTCTTCCTTTCTCCTTTCTGAATGTCTTCAGTAGCGCTCCTTCTCTCATCATAACCCATTGAATCCTCCCTCTTTTCTCCCTAATTTGGTCAAGGAGCATCAATGAAGGAGCCAAACACTGTCGAAAAGGAGAGGTCATCGAAGTGCCATTGCGTTATGCAGCACCCCACAGCACAGGCAACAGAAAACGCAACCTTCAACACAATGATGAGAAAATCCTTTTCAGAATTCTTTAAATTAAAAACAGACATGCTTGTATTAAAACTGTCAAATAACAGCCTTGCTTCTGCTATCTGAAAAGTCAAAAGGCAACAATATTTCATCTATAAAACATTTTTGTATATGGTTAGGTGACCTGGATGGCTGGTGGTGACATCAGACCCGGAAGAGACAGGACACAGTTTGGTGAGTGAATGCGCTGTTGACCCAGTTTATTATAACTCACCAGAGGTCTTGATATCTCCAATCTCTCCGTCTCAGATCTCTCTCTCTCTCTGACCATTTCTTAATCACTACTAATATTAATCTCCCTGCTCCTTCCTTCGCTACTGATACTGTTATCTCCTTCCGTCCCAAGAATCTGCTGAATCCTCTGAAACTTTCAAAATGTGTCTCTTCATCCCCTCTAACTGGTACTCTCCCGTCCTCAGTATACTCATATCATCAACACTGTTGCCCCACTTACAACCAGAACCGTCAAGAAAGATCAAAACTGCCCACGGTACACCCTCGAACTACGAGTACTTAAGTCTGCCTGCCGCAAACTTGAGCGCAAGTGGAGGTCATCTGGACTAACAGTTCACAGAGAGATCTGGACCGACCATCTCGCGAGCTACAAGCATGTGCTCACAAAAACCCTCCCTCGACCCGGCTGACTTATCTAAATTCTGTCCCATCTCCAATCTCCCTTTTCTCGCCAAAACTCTTGAAAGGGCTGTAGCCAGTCAGCTGATGAAATATCTCACGGATAACAATCTGCTTGAATCTCTAAAGGCTTCCAGCCACATCACAGTATCTCTGTGCTTGTCCTCCTTTGCCTAACAGCCGCTTTTGACACCACAGATCATGGCTTTCTTCTTGACCGCCTTCAGAAGTATGGTGGGATCTCTGGAACCTGTCTCTCCTGGATGTCATCTTACCTATCCAGACGCATGCAGTCTGTTTTCTATGCTGGATGCAGTGGTGTCGCAAACCCAGTCATTTGTGGTGTCCCCCAAGGATCTGTTCTTGTGCCCCTTCTCTTCAATATCTACAGCTTCCCTTACCTCATCCACCAACACAGCCTCATGTTTGCTGACGACACCCAGCTCTACTTAAAACTCAACCCTGGAAGCCCCTCTGCCATGGTCCGGCTCTCAGCTTGCATTCAAGACATAGAGGCCTGGATGTCTGCCAATTTTATTTTCTGAACACTAGCAAATCTGAAATCCTTCACGTAGGATCTAAAACTCAACTTAAAAATCTCAATATAGCTGCCCTGAACCTCGGAAACTGTCTGCTGCTGCCTTCCCCCACAGTAAGAAGCCTTGGTGTACTTCTTGACAGCAACCTCTCCTTTGTTGCCCACATCTCCTCTGTGGTCAAATCTACGTTCTACCATCTTCGAAACATCCCTCCCGGATGCGGAGATACTCTGTCATGCATTTGTCTCCTCTCGACTCGACTACTGCAACTCTGTATATGGTGGTCTCTCGGCACACACCATAAACCGACTGCAGCTAGTTCAGAATGCCACTGCCAGGATCCTTACCAGATGTAAAAAACATGATCACATCACCCCCCATCTTGCCCAGCTGCACTGGCTACCTGTAAAGTTCAGGATTACTTTCAAAACTCTCCTGTTCACCTACAATGCCCTTCATCTCACAGGTCCTGAGTACCTCCTCAACTTGTTGACTCGCTATGTCCCTGCCCGCAAGCTGAGGTCCTCCGACTCTGGCCTGCTTGTTATCCCCAAGCAAAAGTGCACCACACTTGGAGAACGCTCGTTCAGCTTCATGGCTCCGACTCTTTGGAACTCTCTCCCAGCTTTGGTGTGTGATGCTCCCACCGCCACTCACTTTAAATCAACTCTCAAGACCCACCTGTTCTCTCTTGCTTTCCAATCTTTTTAAGCCTGATATCTGCTATTAGCTGCTGTGTTGTTGCTACTATTTCATCTATTATGCTACTATCATGTATTCTGCATTTTTCACTGTATTTAATGTATTATGCATTATTATTATTTTTTTTTTACTGTATATCATGTATTATGCATTTCTCTGTATTTAAAGTATTATGTATTTTCTTGTGACTACATCTTGTATAGCGCTTTGTGATGGTGGTCCAGTATTTGAAATTTTTAACACTTGGCTAACACATATCTCAACTAAGCAATTAACACGCTTGATTGTAATGCGTTTCCTGGTTCCTTAATGGATCCTCAGTTTACGTATAAAACAGAGTGATAGCAATTAGATGCATTTATATCATCAGAAATCACCTGACAGTAAAGGGACTCAGTGTGCGCACCCATTACTTAGAATCCATCACTTGTACTTGTAGTCATACTCCGAAACCAATACTCCTACAAATACTCATACTCCTAAACCAATACTTCTACGAATACTCATACTCCTAAACCAATACTCCTACGAATACTCATACTCCTAAACCAATACTCCTACAAATACTCATACTCCTAAACCAATACTCATTCAAATACTCATACTCCTAAACCAATACTGCTATGAATACTCATACTCCTAAACCAATACTCCTACGAATACTCATACTACTAAACCAATACTCCTATGAGTACTCATACTCCTAAACTAATACTCTTATGAATACTCATACTCCTAAACCAATACTCCTATGAATAGTCATACTTTGATTCACCTGGATAACGTCACCGGAAGTGGGGAGGGTTAAAACCAAAAGTGCCATTAAAATGTATCTCTGGCCCCAATTTTCCCTCAGAAAGTGACCATACAGTGTTTTAATGGAAATTATTTAAACCTCCATTAACATCAATAATTGAGCTCACATGGAAAGGGGTCCAAATACACCCCAATACATAAACGCGGCTGACAAAAAAAAAACAACATAAAATTGATGTATATTTAAACAGTTCTGTTTTGAATAAATGTTGTATTAAAGTGCTAAGCATTTTTTTTATCAACAGTAAATTCCTTTAAAATGCCACAAACACAAATATAAACTACAAATGTAAGTATTATATTATTTTATTTGGAAACTAGTAAAAAAAACTAAGAAACAAACATTTTGTCAACACATGCGTTCCATCCGCCTGGCCTCCTCACTCACACAACAGTGAATGATGCTTCGCTCCACTGTGTCCGGGACTATCACAGTGGTCCCTCCTCTTTCCACATGGATTGGCTCTCTGTCGCTAGACTTGAGATTGACAGTCATCACCGCCCTATTGGAGCCAGGAGCGGATTCAATGCATTTTTTTTTCTTCAGAATAACAAGTGATAACAAAATGACTTGCGTATTGTCTCAGAAAAAAAAAAAGATACTCGTTACAAATACTTGTGTGTGCTCAGACTGGGGCACACCCCTGAAAGGGACAATATAGTGTCGGCTTCTTTCTGACTACTGATAAAACTTTCGCCTTTTATGCTCTAATGATTGTTTCTATGACTATTTAACCAATATTTTTGCCAAAGTCCATGAAAGTCTAAGTTAAATTCTGGTCTACCAAATCTCAGCAATTTCAAAAGTAGCTTTAGTCCACTTAAAAATGTTCCCCCTTTCTTCTTATACAATTAATTAAACTACATCAGTTCAATAAAGTCACTGACTCACTTCCTGAATTAAATTGGAAACAAATGTTTTTAACTGAGAGGTTACATAAAACATTTGTTTTACATTTTACTTCAAATCACCAAAGCAGTACAATCCTATCATTTACTGCTGGCAGACAGTCATTATTTAAACATTATGGCGTAATAACCTGACTTGTGCTTTTAAATAAAGGACCACAGTATTTAAGAGTTTTCGCTGCCCAAAAACATTAAAAAACTTGACAGTCCTGCAAAGCACAAACTGAAACAATTACTTGCAAATGTAAATTTAGAAAAAGAGGTGACAGTTGTTTAACGAATGTGTGTTTGAAAATCGGACAATCTCTTTATGCAAATTGTTGAAGTTCACAGTTCCTCAAAGATAGCCTTGTTTATCTAGCAGCTCAACTGACCTAGATGTGTATCTAGCAGCTCAGCTGACCTAGATGTGTCTCTAGCAGCTCAACTGACCTAGATGTTTATCTGGCAGCTCAACTGACCTAGATGTGTATCTAGCAGCTCAACTGACCTAGATGTGTCTCTAGCAGCTCAACTGACCTAGATGTTTATCTGGCAGCTCAACTGACCTAGATGTGTATCTAGCAGCTCAGCTGACCTAGATGTGTCTCTAGCAGCTCAACTGACCTAGATGTTTATCTGGCAGCTCAACTGACCTAGATGTTTATCTAGCAGCTCAACTGACCTAGATGTTTATCTAGCAGCTCAACTGACCTAGATGTGTCTCTAGCAGCTCAACTGACCTAGATGTTTATCTGGCAGCTCAACTGACCTAGATGTTTATCTGGCAGCTCAACTGACCTAGATGTTTATCTGGCAGCTCAACTGACCTAGATGTTTATCTGGCAGCTCAACTGACCTAGATGTGCATCTAGCAGCTCAACTGACCTAGATGTGTCTCTAGCAGGCAGAGGTCGTGGAAAGGGTTTCCTTTGATGCGTGTCAATAGCTCAAGCCACCTCCAGAAAACTGAATGCATTTTCAAGGTGCTAATGACGGTGACCAATTGACACCTCATCCAACTCTCAGGAGGCTTCTTTCAGTCATGGTTCAGAGCTGGGTTAAGGGCACAGCTCTCCCTCACACAATGAACTTGAAGAGCATGTCAGACCTGAGAAAGACAGACAAGTTCAGAGAAACAGTAATGGACAACCAGAGAAACAGTGATGGACAACAAGAGAAACAGTGATGGACAACCAGAGAAACAGTGATTGATAACCACTGTTCTGGGTCAACCTTTTCTTGGACTATAAAATGTTTTAACTGTTTAATATCCTATTGTGTGTGTGTGTGTAAATGGGAAATGTTACTACTGTAAATTTACCAGACTTACACATTTTTTCAACCAGTTTCAAGAAAAAAGTGGTTTTAAATAACTATCACTAGATGTGCAACTGTCATTTCTGTCCCCTCTGATACATTTTATACCATATACTAGAGTTTCAGCTTTGTGACTTTCCTAAGTTTCTCTTAAAGGGAAAGTGTATTTTCTGTATACCTCACAACCCTATAGTGCAGCCCAACTGAGCACAGAAGACGTGTAAATGCCTGTTTCAGGATCAGCCTTAGAATATTTTCAAATCTCCCCACCTCCCCCTCAGGCAAAGATCATCCCAACACTGTCCGCTCCACTTTAACCAGCTTGACTCAGAACATCAATAGCTTCATTATTTTAAAATATTTGTAACACAGCGGGGAGGGGGTTAATCCTCCCTGCCCAATAAATAAATAAATAAATAAATACGTGTTAATTGTTTGTTTATTGTTTAATATTATTTGTTAATTGTTTTATTGTTAATTATCAGTGCACCTGGCTATTATTGTAAATTAAGAGCCAGATGCAGGGTATATACGGAGAGCATTCAGTCTGCTCAGGCTGCTGTGTGAAAAGCCTGTTTGATTGTGTGCTCAGGCGTATCAAGAGCAGTTTTTGTTATTCGTTAAGAACTGTGTGTTTTTGTTGTGTTTGTTTTAACAGGAAAACAGCTTAGCTGTCCAGTTTTTAGTTAGGTTCCTGGACTGTTTAGTTAGTCCCTGAGGAGAGCTAGGTTTTGTTTTCGTTTTTTGATTATTTTTGTTATTAAAAATAGCGCATAAGTGCTTAAACTCCATTTCTATGTGTACTGGGTCTGTTTGAAAGGGGCAAAGAACGTGAGTGAGTAGCTGCTTGATCACAATTAGAGGCCTCTGAGAGTAGGTTTATATGTCACATTTTAAAATTAGACAAATGTTTCTTATCTTAATGATCTAAATGTATGCACCAGACTTTCTGTCAATATTTCACAAGCAGGATTAAGGTTGGTGGTATTTAGATCATCAAAATAGACAACATTCCCTTTATTTGTTTAAACACAGGAATTGAGAGGGGAGGAAAGTACTTCAATCAAATGGACAGCACTTTGGAATGACAAATAACAAGTACAAATAATAAAGCCACTCGTGACGCAGTGATGTTATGCTAAACAAGAAAATGTTTCTTGAAGACTTAATTGCTTCTTTCAGTGAATCGAGTTGTACCAGCAGGAAACTCCAGCTAAATAGCATCAATAACAAGTTACACTTTAAAATAGATTTTATTTCCCTGTTAGTCATTTCTGCTGACAGTTAGGTTGCAGACATGTCACAGAAGAAATCAAGAAAGCGGGCCGTAAAGTTAAACATTAAAACTAAAATGCTGTGACTGAAAATAGCACCAGTCCCTGGAGTGAATGAAAGTCAGTTCATTTGACATTGAATGACCACGGAATGACAGTAAGCTAAAAAGAGAAACACATTTACACAAGCCACAATAATCCTGTTTTTATTTGTAATCTGGAAAGTGATAAATCATATCCTATAAATCAATGTGAACCCTGAATTATTCTTTAAACGGGACCTCTTTCCAGAGTCCTGGCTGGCGAGAGGCTAAAGCAACCTTTCATTAGCCTGAAATTCTTTGCAACTAAGTTACTCTTGATTTATGTTGAACAATAACAACCTTTTTTTTTTTTAAACAGCTTATCAGAAACCCAGTTCTAATAAGATTTATATTTTGTAGGACAGCCATAAGAATAGGAAACACACAGACATAATAACTTCCTTGTATTGACACAACTGTCTTAGAAATAACTTATTACTTGATGCTGCAGTTTTACACTAAACTATAAATCCTTGGTGTCTGTGAACAACACTCTTCTAGTTAAAATATGTATGGACTTTATTGTCACTTGTGGTGAAGCACATTTATACAGAGATTTATATATATATATATATATATATATATATATATATATTACCCAGCTTTTATTTTGTTATCTTACATTAATTTAAATCCATGGACAGAATGACCAGGGCTAATTTCACTGTTCCAAATCACGCTGCTTTGCCTAGGAAAGCAATTCTTCCAATTCAGCTGTTAAATTTAGGTTTTAACATACTTTCTTTTCCATACATTGTACTTGGTATACAAATAGAACATTCGTGGAGTCATTCTGTGTTTATTACACCCATAAGGATGGCTGTAAACAACCCTTTGGGGGCTCATTTGTGGAATAACTACAGGATGCTCATGGTATGTCCAGTATTCATCCTGCCCCACTCTATAGAGGAACTTCCTATGCAGCACATATTAACACTGAATGAATCCATTAGTTTTGCATTTAGTTTGATTGGCTGATAGTCAATATTTTACCATGCATTCACACAAGCTGTCTGGCAGAGACGAACTGTTCACACCGCCTCTGCCAGAACACGTTCAAACCAAACAATAACAAACAAAACGGTGTTTTTAACTCAAACACAAAATACATTTCTCTTTTTAAATCATAATATATAGTTTTCTTAAACACAAAGCAATACATTTAAATCATACTAATACAGCCAGTCACCCCCTCTAATTATGTGCAGGGCTTTTCCTCTGCCCTGCCACACTCCACAATAAAACTTTTAAACCGTTCAGTAAATTGGCATATCCCATTTTCTTTCATCTGCCCGAATGTGGTTCTAATCTAGCCATCAATGACAAGCTGTCAGTCTGAGATAGGACAGTGGGCGATTGCAACATTATCTGAATAATAACTTAGCCATATCTGCATCTTGTTTCAACCTAGTTTAAAACTGATCACACACACACACACACACACACACACACACACACACACATTGTAATAAACAATTTAATTAATATGCAAATTATAAGTGGCTTGCTTTGTAACAAAAACAAAGGTCGTTTCAAGTGAACTATGAAAACAATTACGCAGTTGTGTACCTGAAGATCATTTAGATTAAAAAAAATATTAAATCAGGCAAATAATTATTGTAATTCTTATTTTATTTAGTACAAAGCAAGCCCCTATGCAAAGAAGCTTCATTAAACTACTGTGGCTTGCTTTATATGTTAAATGTTTAGTGTTTGTTGTTCATTCATTCATTCATTCATTCATTAAAGAAAAACTGTCTGTGTTGATCTACAGTGTGCATATTTCAAATCAAATCATATATACATAGAAATCTGTTTGATATGGGTCTCCGGTGGCTCACCCAGTAAACGCACTACCATGTGGAGTGCAAGGTGAGTCAGCAAGCAGGAGCTCTCTGGTTTGAATACCATCAGTGCCGAGTTGCTGAACAATTCAAAGCAGTGACATCACAATCAGCTAACTACCCCAGTCATTAAACAGTAAAGCAGAGTAACATAACTATGAGAATCTGTGTATGGCTCCCAGCCCCGTTCGTTTACTTATGCTCATACCGATATTCCTTCATACACAGATGGTCAAGTAAGCCTGTAATATGACAGGTCTGGATCTTCTCAATCAGAATCAACATGAACTATCTCTATCTCATGAACTGTCTATAACTCCTCTCACAGACAGGTATTTTCTTGCAGTGGGCCTGCTATGGTTTTGTGGTTCACTTTCCTCAGGACAGCCGCTCTGCCTGCTGGGTCAGTGAGTCTATGACAGAGCTGTACAGGCTACCAAGTTCTGGGGGGGTGCAGCTAGCTACTGGAAGACATTAATATGTGACAGACCTCACATTTCAGCATACGCCACATTTTCTTCCCCTCTCTGACTAAAAAGTTGCTTGTAGGAATGAAAACCCTGACAGGGGCCCTGTCAAAGCTGAAACCTTTATTAATTCAAGTGCTGACTGATGTTCAAAAACAGCAATGAACTGTACAGAACGTAAGCCTGGGGGCTTGTGTTAATAGTACAATAAGTCACTAATACCACATCCTGCCCATTTATTATGACACATGGCTTTCTTTCTTTCTTTGAAAAGCCTTTTCTGAAGGAGTCAGGCCAACTCAAACTAGTTACGTTTTCTTAAATGATCTAACAATGCAAAAACGCATACAGCTGCTTTGATAAATTCTATTCTGGAGGAAGAAAAAAAATCTATTTTTTTTCTGTTTCATACCAACAAAGTTCAAGTGTAATTAGCACCCCACTGTGACTTGAGGGTCACGGGATATTTGGGTCTTCCAAGGGCTTAAAGAAAACCATATGTACAGAACAAGGTGACCAGAGGTTAAATGTGTTGACCAGTGCTCAAAACCTCTGACCTAATTTCAGCAGAAAAGTCTGTTAGTGGTAACTGTATTCCCTCAGTACAGAATGCTGCCTGTCTGGATCTAGCTCTGGCTCAGCACAGTTTTTAAACTGCTACAGTGAAGGCTGTTTTATACCATGGCAGAGAGAGGCACATTGCTTCCACTCCACTATTCACTCACTTTTACAGGGGGTTATTCAATTGATCTGAACAGCGGCGTTATTTAAATCATTACATTAAGCACTAAACTACAGTACTACTGCCAGTAATAATAATAATAATAATAATCTTCTTAATATTAATAATATTAATATGACTATTACTACTACTAACAATAAACATATTATTATTATTATTATTATTATTATTATTATTATTATTATTATTATTACTACTACTACGACTACTACTACTAATAATAATAATAATAATAATAATAAGATGACTACTACTAACAATAATCATTTAAATAAATAAATACATAATCTCTGGTATGGTTCTTCAATGGTTTAGATCCTATTTGTCTGACAGAGAAGAGTTTGTGGAAATGGGAAGTTTTAAATCTGAAAAAATGCATGTGTTAGCTGGTGTCCCTCAGGGTTCTGTTTTGGGACCTCTCCTTTTCAATATTTACATTTTACCCTTTGGTCAGATCATTTGTCATCATGGAATACATTTCCATTGTTATGCTGATGACACACAAATATATCTGCAGGCTAAACCTGGGGTAGGACTGAATGTTTCTGTTCTACATGACTGTTTGTAGGAAATTAAAATATGGATGCAACAAAATTTCTTGCAGCAAAATTGTGACAAACTGAGGTGATGTTAATTGGCTCCTCAAAACAGCTTTGCAAAGCCAATAGCATCAGTTTATTAATTGATGGTGTGGAAATAAATTCTACTGCTACAGCAAACATCTAGGTGTAATTTTTGAGACTTTTGAATCTAATGTTAAAAACATCACAAAAATGTCATTCTTTCATTTGCGTAATATTGCACATTTAAGACCATCTCTGTCAATCTCAGATGCAGAGAAGCCTACATGTTTATGTCCCCTCCTACATGTTTATGTCCCCTCCTACATGTTTATGTCCCCTCCTACATGTTTATGTCCCCTCCTACATGTTTATGTCCCCTCTGGTGCCCTGCAATCAGCAGATCTAAATCTTCTTGTGGTTCTTAAAGCTAGGCTGAGGTTGATGGGTTATGCCCCGTGCCTTTGAAACTCACTGCCACTCACTGTAAGGAAGGCCCCTTCTCTTGATGTTTTTAAATCGTACTTTTATACTAAAGCTTTCTAAATTATTATTTTTTTAATTGTATTGGTGTTGATTTTATTTTTGTTTTACTGGGTCTGTTGTATTGTTACTGTTGTACAGCGCCATGAGATCTCATGAAAGATGCTTTATAAATTCAATACATTATTATTATTATTATTATTATTATTATTATTATTATTATTATTATAAAACCAATTAATTCTCATATGAGGTAATTACTTAACTCAATAAGCTACAGAAAGTTATTTAAATTTAAACAACATTTCGTTTTTTTAAGTTTTAAAAAAAAGAATGCACACTGTTATGATTTGATATTGCTTCACTTCTTATATCAGTTGCAAGCATAAGGAATGGAACTCCTTTCATGACATGTGGCAGTATACATTAAAAGAACGCCATGCGTGCCGGATGGGTATTTTTAATGAACTCCTCTACGCAGAGCTTATTTAAACACACTGTAATTACAGCATCATTCTCTTTGCACTTCACAACGTACATGTTTGTTCCTTTTCCAATTTATAAACAATAATTTCAGCTTCCAACCCCTGCAACAAATACAAATCCAGATCAGAATTCAACTGGAGTTTATGACTAAGAAAGAGCTTTGGTTGCTCTATACACACATTCCAGCTGAAATAACAGCAACCTTTTTCTGATCTCAGGATCCAAACAGCAATTATGAATGAAGTGGAAAATGTGCTAACATGGTTTACCCAGAAGCCCATAGCCATTATGAGACACAGAGTATCCATGTATGAGAGAGCATTGCCACGAGTATACAGGTTATAAGTGTTGAAAAACCCATACACAAATGCTCACCGCACTATAATTCTAATTTATGCTGCTTTACTTTAAAAATATAGGAACAGACTCCAAATATAACTGTTTCTCGTCATAACAGCAGGTGGAGATGACACTCTGAAGGCATCTCAGCTGTTTATAATACATTAAATAACCTCAGAACTTTCATTGACCAATCAGGAAGCGGCACTGCAGATGACCACAGAACATTTAGATAGAACTCTTAAAAAAACAAAATGAAAGAAAGGGGTTCATGTAGCATCCCAGCCCTCTGGTAGGGATTCCATTCTCATATCACACACTGTCCCATGCAGTATTATCTATCTGTTCAGGGTTCTACTGCTTAATTATTCTACAGCAGAACTGACTGTCCCACTTACTTTATCTATGTATTCCAGAGTGTGTATATCCTGCGATAAACCCAACATCATAAAGGCTTTACCTTTAAAACGCCAGCACAGCTCAGCTTCCAGTCACTGAATAAAACTGACACCAACCTGCACTTTCAAAGGGCCTGTCTATAGAATTCAGAAATACTATTACGACTACTACTATAATAATAATAATAATAATAATAATAATAATAATAATAATAATAATAATAATAATAATAATAATAATAATAATAACAATAAAGACGTATACCAGAACTTTGATTTGACATTAATCACATGTGCAAAAAGCGTACTTTAATGTTTGTAGATTATTTTCTTATTATCTTTAAAATATTTGAAAACATCTAATTGGCTCTATTGTGTTGAATGCATTACTCCGGTCCCACAGCGTTTAACTTCCTGCCTAGTCTCAAGTCTCATCCTTTGTCAACAATATTGTCTTTGGCGCTGATTGTGAGTAACCCTGAAAAAACATCTCCCTCACTAGTATTAACAGGCCTCAACAAAGGCGTTTATCCACTCAGGAGTCGGTTTGTTTCCTTATACAATTTACCAGCATTTAAATATATCTGACATAATGATACAGTGTGCATTGCATAAAATAGCCACATATAATGTATATCCATGAATGATTTAAAGTATGGGAAGAATGTTACACATATTACCGGTAGATGTCTGCAGGAATTAAGGAGATGGCTTAGATGACACGCCAAAACTCGTTTGAAAGTAAGTACAAATTTCATATCAGGTTTGACATGCATTGTTACATTTTGTATGACATTATATTGGCTCTGTAAATCTCATGTAAAAATCATTGCTTTTTTCAATACCTCTCCTGTTTGTAGATTATTTTCTTATTATCCTAACATTCAACAAGCAGTTCTGAAGATACAGGTAAAGATTTAGGATTGTGGGACCGTCTCTAAGATAATGCAAAACTATTGGATAATCATTTTTTTAGACGTGTAAAACAATATAAGTATGAGATACAAAGCAAAGAGTTTTGCTTCCCTGTGCTACAGCACAGATGGCAGGGGACATTATTTAACTTCCCCCTGCTGCAGGCAGTCGCAGGCCTTTGCCTGTTCATATTCCAGAATGACAAATGACAAAAAGTCTTCATGAAGGGAGGAAAGTCTTCACATACAGTGAAATCTCACTTTAAGGCAAGTAAACAAACTGCACAGTCAACAGGGTTTCTAATGAAGCCGAGAAGGGAAATTACAGTAGAACAGTAGAATGTGCTGAACAGTCATTGATTTATAATAAGTTTTATGTACAGCTGACCCTGTGTCTCTGGGTAACAGAACCACTCAGCATCACTTTGCAGTCCTCTTGCCCCCCCCCCCCCCCCCACAAACAAAGTGCTCATGAGAAGACACTTTTTTTTAAAACATAAATCATATTTAACTTCATACTCCATATCCCTTAAAATGGGCCATTTTTCATTTTTTTAAATTATTATCACACTTTTTTAAACTTATAATTGATAATTAACATCAAAGTCCATGTATCCATTTTAAACGTTTCCATTTTCTGTACCTCACACATACACGCTATTGTGCACTGTTTTGAAATCCCTGACCTGAAACCACTCCACATTCCGCTGTCCCCATGGTACCCAGCTGACAGTGAGCATGGCCTCTTTCCCAGCTCCCTCTCTGTATAGCATGTGTACTGCCAGGACCACAGCCCCGCCCCCTCTGGAGTCAGAGCAGCATGCAGCTTCATTACACTGAGGGAAGCTGAAGGAAGCGTTCCGTACGCTCCGATCCCTCCCAATCTCATCCTGAAATCCTAGTCCATGCATGTGTCTAGTTTAGAATATTGTAAGGTGCTGTTCGCTGGAATACCTGCCCAATTAATAATCTCCAGTTGATTCACTTTAAGTTTTGAAATGCAAGCTAAAAACCTATTTTTTTATTTGGCTTTTCATCAATTGTCAAAATGTTTTGCAGATGCAAGCATCTTATCACTGGTGTGCTTTCTGTTCCCTTGGAACAAATGGTACTCTGTAAGTTAAAATTGTTCTTGTGGATCTGTACCTTTTGTACCTTATAGTTTCTTATAGTTTTTCCTCAGTGTACTGCAGACAACTTGAGGCCCAGTCTCCTCCTGTACCAAATCATGATCAGTATGAGATTTTGGGGTTGTTCAGGTCTCAAAATGACATTATGCTCTTGGTTGTAATATACAGTATCTAGAGAACCGCTTGCCCAACTATGACAAAAACTGCTAAGGATCACCTTAGTTACTGAATGCATCTTATCATAGCTGGACAAATCACAGGGAAGATTGAGGGACTTTCATATGTATGGACCAATGAGGCGACGACTGCTCAATAGTGCTCTACCTTCAGAGATGTTTCAAATCTAAGAAAACTTATAAGAATGAAAAACTGACCTGATTAACGATAAAAAAACAAAAAAAACAAGAGGTACTTATTAAGAAAAATAGATTTTAGATCTTAAGTTACTCCACTAGCTTAACATTGCCTGAAGCCCAGAGACTGACTCTGCAAGCTGGTCCGTGAGGTTTATAGTAAAACAATCACCAGCAGACATACTTTCGAGTGAGATTCATTTTTGGTGAGGTATTGCTGTAATAAAGACAGCTTATCCTGTGACAAGGGACAGAATGATGGTATCAAGTGAGATAATTCTACACAGGTTTTGTATTTGTGGTTTAATGTCATCGAGGGGTCTGTATGTATGCGTGTATGTGTGTGTATACACAGTCAAACCCGATCAGGAGTTCATCAATAACCTAACAAACCAAACGACCTCGTACACATTGAAACCAATTGAAGTTGTTGTACTTTCCTTTTCTTTTAGTAGTAGAAGCCACTTGAGAGTTGTGATCACAGGCATTCAGAATTGCATTCCTGTTTTTAACAATCTCTGAGATCGTTGACGGATGTGAAGAACATTTGTAAATTAGAGTTTGTTTGTTTACTATGTCAAAAAAACAGATGATAGTTTAAATATAGCAACCTAATGCTAACCACACTAATGCTAATCAGAACTTGAAGTCTGATAGGCCTGCCTGTAAAAATGAAAGGTTATATATTGAACAGGTAGTTTTAATATCCTTGGTTCAATCGACTAGGTCCTGTATAATAAAGTATACTGCTCTGTAAGGCTAGAAGTGATTAGGTACCAGGAAGCAACTTCGATAATGTTGTCTTTGAAATTATAGGAGTATACAATACAAGCAAAGCAAAGAAAAGGGGTAGGGGGCAGTGACAGCATTGCTCATGAGAATAACAGGTCATTGCAATCTTTTAAAGCAAGAACCCATGAATTGTAAATGGCTCACGCACATTATGTGGTGAAGGGTTGATTAGAAGCAGAAATACAAATGTAACCAGTCAAGAACCTTTAACCCAACTCTCGCAGGACCAACAAGGACCAATAGACAGTCCAATACTGTCATCACTCAGGTTATACACTGCACTTCACAAGCAAGTCAAACATGAACTCTCTCACGACCTGTTTCTGTCAAATACTAGCATTCCTTTTCTAAAAAGCCCTTTGGACCTAATTATATTAAGATTCCTTCTTACCTACCTTACAGGTAATCCTGCAGACATAAATACATTCCCGATAAGTTGCAATAACAGTTTAAAACTTGAATTTAGGTTACCCTGACCTCTGTAGCCCATGTTAATTCCCATTCACCTGCATGGGATTTGAAATGCTGGAAGGACTTTTATCACAGCGCTTCGGAACATTCCTCAGTAATTCCTCAGAACCATTCGGCACCTGGAATTATAAAATGTATTGAGCTGGGTGACACCACAATATCAAAGCAAATACAGACTACCCTTATAGAAGTTTAACACAGTATCTGTGCTCATTAATATGTTAGTTTTCCCATAGTTCTACTATTAATTTACCAGGTTTTTAAATATGCTTACCATGCTTACCTATTACATGTTTTCACTATGGCTTATTACACTTTACTATGGGAAACATTTATAAGGGTATTTCCTATAGCTTATTAAGCTTTGATTAATTAAAATGAAATTCCTCTGAGTAGCATGTAACAAATGTTGGTTTTTAATGAATGTTTTCACACTGGTTCTTGGTCCATACCCAGACTGTTCTCTCCAGTTCTGACTTATGTCAACTGTTTTAATCTTTAATACAAATGATTTAAAATCGCAATCCTTTCTGAAATTCAACTGACAGGCCAAACAGGTCTAAAATTGTAAAAAAAGTTTTATCTAATTTTTTTTCTTCAAGTTCAGTAAGAATTGTTGCAGTGATAATGAATATCACCTTAGCTGCTTCTACAAACAAACCAAAAAATGACTTCTGAAACAGAGTCGCTGTACAGCATCTAACTTGCAAACTTAGTCTCTAGAACAAGCTGAAAAACAAACTGTTGTGTTCAAAGATATCAGCGACAGGTAGGCAACAGTGATGACTGAGACAAGCCATGTGCCAATTGTCACGTGTGTGGTATTCAGCAATTGCAATATTACCAGACAAAAGCATTTCTGTGGTGGGTGTGACAGCCTCTTGTTACACGTCGAAGCATGCACCTTTTCAAACGCATGTTGGAATCAAATCAACTGCAAAGTCTAACCAGTTTACTAGCACAATACCTCAGCTATCTGGAATGAATGGAAGCATACAGCCATAGATTCCCTGGTCTGAAGCATGCATTTGTTAAATACACAGTATCTACTCCTATTAGCTCAGGGATTACATTGCTATTTGTAAAATTCAGTGGGCAGAAGAGAATGGTGGGAGGAAGCAGTGAGAGGCTGAGCTTATTTACGTGCACTGCAGCTCATCTGTTGCACTCCAATGGAGAAACAGAAAAATCTGATTCTGTTTTCACAGATTGTGCTCACTTCAAGACTGACTCCAGCTACATCTGTCCCCAGCCTGATCAGCCTTTTAAATAATTATTTCAGTTCTCAGCCCAAAGATGTCGACTTACTCCATACTGTTAAGAAAAGTGAAATGCAACACATGAAACAATACTACAGTACTAACTAAAAACAGCAGTTTCCTTTAGTATACTGCAGTACATACTAAAGTATATTATAGGAAAGTGTAATAGTATTTTTATATGGGTTAGAATTGTAATTGATCTTTTTCTTGTCAGAAATAAATGATCTTAATAATTTGGAGTAACCAGAAATCCAGCCTTACTTTCTTTATTTCCTGCCTCACCCCATTTTCTTTACTGGTATTATTACTCCCAATGGACAGAAAAACACCCACAGAACTGCTGATCTCACACCATGTTTGTCAGTGTTTTTAATTTAGTAACTATGATTGACTGGTCGAAGCTTGAATTACCAGCAGCACTGCATGAAGTATTTTTGCTGATGCTTTTGCCCAACATGTATGAAACATGACAAGTTTATAAATAGCTGGTTACAACCAGGAAATGCTTAAGGAGCTGACAAAGTGAACCCTAGTCACTAATTCAAGTGCTGCACAGAAACCAGGACCACAGGACAGTGGAGGCAGACTTAGGGTATGGAATGGGTTACCTAGTCATGTTACTGAAGGAGACACTTCTTTACACAGAGTGGTGAGGGCATGGAATGGGTTACCTAGTCATGTTACTGAAGGACACACTTCTTTACACAGAGTGGTGAGGGTATGGAATGGGTTACCGAGTCGTGTTATTGAAGGAGACACTTCTTTACACAGGGTGGTGAGGGTATGGAATGGGTTACCTAGTCGTGTTACTGAAGGAGACACTTCTTTACACAGAGTGGTGAGGGTATGGAATGGGTTACCTAATCGTGTTACTGAAGGACACACTTCTTTACACAGGGTGGTGAGGGTATGGAATGGGTTACCTAGTCGTGTTATTGAAGGAGACACTTCTTTACACAGAGTGGTGAGGGCATGGAATGGGTTACCTAGTCGTGTTATTGAAGGACACACTTCTTTACACAGAGTGGTGAGGGTATGGAATGGGTTACCTAGTCGTGTTATTGAAGGAGACACTTCTTTACACAGAGTGGTGAGGGTATGGAATGGGTTACCTAGTCGTGTTATTGAAGGAGACACTTCTTTACACAGGGTGGTGAGGGTATGGAATGGGTTACCTAGTCGTGTTACTGAAGGAGACACTTCTTTACACAGGGTGGTGAGGGTATGGAATGGGTTACCTAGTCGTGTTATTGAAGGACACACTTCTTTACACAGAGTGGTGAGGGTATGGAATGGGTTACCTAGTCGTGTTACTGAAGGACACACTTCTTTACACAGAGTGGTGAGGGCATGGAATGGGTTACCTAGTCGTGTTATTGAAGGAGACACTTCTTTACACAGAGTGGTGAGGGTATGGAATGGGTTACCTAGTCGTGTTACTGAAGGACACACTTCTTTACACAGAGTGGTGAGGGTATGGAATGGGTTACCTAGTCGTGTTATTGAAGGAGACACTTCTTTACACAGGGTGGTGAGGGTATGGAATGGGTTACCTAGTCGTGTTACTGAAGGACACAGTTCTTTACACAGGGTGGTGAGGGTATGGAATGGGTTACCTAGTCATGTTGATGCTTAATCACTAGGATCCTTTAAGACCAGACTTGACAAATATCAGCCAGTTACTAGGAGCTGGACGAGCACTGATGGGCCGTATATTTTGTTACGTTCTTATGTTTTGGGGGGGGGGGGGGGGCAGACAGGCTTGGGTGCTTGGGTTGCCTTACTTTGTTTATTGCTAGAAAGTGTTTTGAGTAGCTTTGATTTTGATTTTGATTTTGAGCTAATATATATATATATATATATATATATATATATATATATATATATATATATATATATATATATATATATATATATATAGTATATGTGTGTGTGTGTATATATATATATATATACACACACACACATATACATATATATATATATATATATATATATGCTTTTATTCGATATTCCCATTTCTAAATAGAGATCCTTTTTACTTCAATAATTTCTTAAAGAGAAATTTAATAAAGTTAAAAATGTAGGAATGTACTGTATCAAGGAGGGAAAAACTAAGATAACAGATTCCAGCCGTTTTCGTTTGACTTTTCATTAAACCATGATCATATTACAACAGAGGCAGGGTTTAATTGTCTGCCTTCTGATCTAGCCTGTATTAAGTTATGATTTATTTGGACTGAAACCAATTCGAACAAAACCGAAATGACTAAACCACAATTTCAATCAAGTGCAATTAAAGCAGCTTGAAAACCTGAGAGAGATGGATTGTGAACAGAGATTCCAACACTGGGACTCATTTAAAATATATTAAGAGATATTCATGGTTCAGTTCCAGTCAACTTTGACCAGAGTAAGCTGGAAAGGGGGACCTCACACTGTTTTTATTTAGTTGTTTATGCTCACTGAGGAATCAAATCTGACCTTTAAAAACACTCCACATTTATAAGCTCTCCTTCCCCAGCCAGGGAATGAATATTGTAACTTTTTTTTCACACTTATGTGTAAGTTAAATTACTTTAATTAGAATTTCTTATTTTGTTTTATTAAATGTACTGGCACAATATCATCCACTCACCACTTCAGAGCAGTTTAAAAGTGCACATTTTCTGCCAAATGCAGAAAAACAACAGTAACGTTGACCCCAGTTTAAACTTGGTTTTCGTTAAAGGTTATTTTGTGTTGTTTCTGTTAAAATAGTCATAGAAAAGGTACTTGCCTTTTGTGTTTTTCAATTGAAAAACTGGCAAACTGTGCTGGAGGTTCAAGCCTGGTCACATGACCAAACCTGGCCCTCAGAACAAATGAAAAATATAGATTTTTAAAATACTTTGTAAATATTTGTAAATAATGAAATATAATGGTATGTTTTGAATATAAAAGGTCTTGGTGAGCACGAAATGGAGGCTGTGTGGTCCAGTGGTTAAAGAAAAGGACCTGTAACCAGGAGGTCCCCGCTTCAAATCCCACCACAGCCACTGACTCATTGTGTGACCCTGAGCAAGTCACTTAACCTCCTTGTGCTCCGTCTTTCGGGTGAGACGTAATTGTAAGTGTGTGACAGAGCAGGGCTCTGCCTTTGGCAATACTGGCAGGGATGGAGTTAAATTCTCCTCCCTGCCCAGGTTGATTGCGTCAGGTGGGAGCAATCAACCAATTAATTATCCAATTAAATACTCAGCCTCCCATTTGAAGGAGAGTTCTAGAAGGAGAGGAAGCAACTGGTTTTTTCATTTTTGCAAACCAGTGAAGGCAATGCCTAACCTGGAAGCCGTAAGTTTTGTTTTGTGCTTATTATCTATTATTTCTGTTTAAAACCTTTTTGTTTGGCCCTCGTGCCGGTTTATTTTGTATTTTTGTATATTAAAGAGCTTTATTTTTTAACTTTCCACACTGTCTCTGATTCTCAACCTCTGTCATCCTGTCACAAAGTGACTCTGCAGCTGATGCATAGTTCACACACCCTAGTCTCTGTAAGTCGCCTTGGATAAAGGCGTCTGCTAAATAAACAAATAATAATAATTATCTCTTTTGGATGGGTTATATTTTGTTAGATATGGATGTTTTGTTTTTCATGGTTTATTGTTTAAAATACAGCAAAGTTTTTTAAAAAAAAACAATGCTATATGTAGGGCTTCTGTTTTTTGGTTTTTATTAATTTAATTTTTCAGTGCTTATTTTTAACTATTTTTGAGTTAAGTAAATCTTTTTTTTGGGGGGTGTGGCAAAGTGGTTTACAGTGCGCAGGTGTGGATGTGACACAATGCTTAAACGATGACAGACAACAAAGTTCACGGTCCAAACAATCCTTTATTTGTTTATAATCCTGGTCGTTTGGCGATCGTAAATAATAATCCCTGGCAATATACAGCAATGTGTACTGCACAGTGAAACCACAGGGTTCAGTCCTGAAATAAACACAGTATAAACACACACAGAACACAAACACAATCACAAGTCCAGTGTGAGTGCTATACGTGCAAGTGGTGAAATACGATTTATAGTGAACAGACAAACGACAAACAAACAAACACAAAACACTCACGGTTACAGCGATTCTCTTGCAACCATAACAAAGGAACAGTTCTCTTTGCCACATCCCCTTTTGTACCTTCAGCCATGCCCCCTTAGTTAGCGAGTGCAATCGCTTTTCCTCCAATCCGCGATTGCCGTCTGGGGCGATGGCTTGGTGTACTCTTGCTCCGCCCCCTTTCTAGATGGCCGACTTCCACCTTTCGCTGGAATGAACTGCCAAACCATCCAGTCTGGGGCACACTGTTCCCTTTACACAGCACCCTCACAGGTCGGGAGGGAGATTTATAACCAATATCCATTCTTTCTCTGTCACACGGGGCTTTTTCTTTTTATGTACTGTATGAAATTATTGTTTTCAGTTAACTTTCCAAAATGCTTGGGCAGCTTTAACTCGACAGTACTTGTACTCTTTCCTTTGATGTCTTCCACAATGAAATGCTTATGGTCACGGGGCACATTCTTCTGGGGTTCTTGTGTGTAGGCATTTGTTTACATGTTGCCACAATTTGCAATTCTGTTTTGAATCCTCTGTATCTTAACTGTAATACATCTTTAAATCCCGCGAACAATTCCTAATTGTAATCTCATTTTAAATCTCGCAAGCAGAGTCTCCAAAAGAAATGTAGGAATGTGCTGCCACTCAGTAGTCGGGGTGGGTTTAAAGTATTCAGAATGAATCGATGATAGGGACATTGCCCAGCTGCACTGGGAAATGCTTTTTTTTTTTGTAGTATTTTTTTTTTTTATGGGAAAGGGGTGTTTCCGGTGTTTTCCGGTGTTTATTGGCTATACACCGATTTTATTTTTTGAGCTGACCTTTTAGGTCATGTGACCACTGGCTCCGCTCACTCCACTGGCTCCCGATCACCGCTCGCATCCAGTTCAAGACTCTTGTACTCGCCTACCGATGCCTTGACCAGACTGCACCCAGCTACCTCATCTCTCCGTACACCCCCACCTGACCTCTCCGCTCCTCATGCACTAGAAGACTGGCTGTACCTCCTCTACGCTCTCCTGCCTCCAGAGCCCGCTCCTTCTCCACCCTCGCCCCACAGTGGTGGAACAACCTTCCTACGGATGTCAGAACTTTAACTTGCACTTATCTGCTCCCTATTTTACTGTACTTAATCCTGCACCCAATCTGTAGTATTTTGTACTTCACTTGCACTCCTATCTAACTCTGATGTAACTATCAACTCTGTTATCTGTTTTTGTGATTTATAATAAGGTAGTGTGTACTGCCGGGTTATTATAATCTCAGCTTGGCTTTGCAGTCCTCTCACCCAAACCGCACAATTAGAGACACCTTACACACAACACGCTAATTTATAATATTACCCTTATAAAAGTTAGCAAAAGCATGGCAAAGTGTAATAACACATAGTGAAATCAGGGTGAAGCTCAAAGAGGTATGGCAAAGCTAATTAAAAAATATGGCAAGCCATAGGAAACATAGTATAACCATGACAAAAGCATAGGAAAACTGCAAAATTACTGTGGTAAACTTTGAAGGAGGATGATTCCTTTTGAAGTTACAAATATAGGGATTTGTTAAAATCTAATCATCTTTTTTAAAATAGGGTTAATAGGGATACAGTAATTACACACACACACACATATATATACATATATATATACATACATACATATATACATACATACATATATACATACATACATATACATACATATGGGAACCAACTGGCTGTTGGAATGAACATGCAAGTCGGCCACAAATCAGCCTTGACTGGCATCCTCTTTCCTGGCATGACTTGAGACAGTGGCGCACTAGAGAAATGTGAAGTATGCGCTCATCTCCCAGGCAGCAGCGCCAACCACAAAGTCCAGAGAGATGTCTTATAACATGGTTTAGGGAGTATGAGGCACGAGAGAAGGCATGCTGTCTGCACAATAGAGTCATGACTGAACACAACTGCTGTGTACCTACCAACCCTCCAAATCTAACAAAGCACTTAGATGAAATGTGTATCATACCACCATCACTGACTGGAAGACTTGTCTAATTATTTGCATTGCTTGCCTTGTGTTACTGCAAAACTACTTTCCTGACTGCAGGTAACATGCATCATGAAACAAAGTCACACGTGTAGTTTTGCAGTAAATCTGTCCATGTTTTTATTACCCTCTTTTTCTCATGGGAACCAATAGGATTTGGATTGAAAAGCAATTATCCTTCTGAAAAGAAAAACAACATCATCATTTCACTGGTGAGCATTGATGCAAAATGACTTGTAAATGTATAGAGCTATTGTAGCATAAATGGTTAGGAATGGATACATTCAATTAATCTAAGCATTGCAGGGCAGTAACACTGCTGCTGTTAAATTCAATTATAAATGGAAAAGGGGTCAAAATCAAACATCCCCGCTGAAAACATGTTAAAGCATAGGTAAGAATCGTGAAAAGAATAGGAAGGTATGGTAAAGCATATTAATAAACATGGCAAACCAGGGTAAACTATGGTAAATGCATAGTATAACCATGGGAAAAGCATGGGGAAACTGCAAAAAATACCGTGCAAAAATACAAAATACAAAAATTATTTTCAAATTGTATGCCCAATGCACAGAGATATTTAACCTAAACAAAGGTGTGTTTTCAATACAACTTAATAAGGGGAAGTGGAAAATCCCGGCCATAACTCTTAAATTGTTCCACACTGCCTCCCACACTCCACTCACCTGCCTCCTCTGGGGAGGGGAGTTGAAATGTGCAGCAATAAAAATGTACCTGTCATGGCCTGGTCCATGAATTATCCAGAGGCCCCAGTGGATCCTGTAACAGATGGTCCCTCAGCCTTGGCACAAGCTGCTGTGTCCTGAGGGGACCCTCTCTGGCAAGCGCTCACAAGAAACGTTTGCAGAATTCTGAATGGGGGGGTGCAGGGCAAGCACAACTAGTAACAATTTCCAAACACCCACCACAAAGCAGCAAGCCTCACGGAGAGATGCAGTGTATACGAGAGTAGCCTAACTCCCATTTCAGGACAGCCAGCTGGATCACCTGACACCACAGACACTCACCTCGGCTTTAAACACAGCACCCTGGCGCCCAAACCTTAAAACACTTGAGCCGCTAACAAGCATTTCTTCACAATGAGTTCCTTACTGTTTTGCTGTTTCATTTTCCACATTTATTTATTTATACTTCCTTTTTTTTATCTATTTTCTACTTTCTGTGACATCAAACCATGTGCAGCAGGTATTAGCACCACAGTTTTGAAATAACAAACAAACAATCCAACAAATAAATAAATAAATACATAAAAAAAAATACAACATCATGAAATTAACACATCTACAAATAAAATGCCTGCATCAATTAACAAGAAGACCACTCAGATATCTGGATACTCAACTCAACACTGCTCCGAAACACACTGAAAGACAGTGTACTATAACTCCAAGAACAAATATGAATGTTCAAAATGTATACATTTATTACAATAGCCCTGATGTCCCATATGATTTAAAACTAGTTCTTATTTATGAAATTAGGCTTTTTAGCCTATCGATAACCTCTCTGTACTAGCCTATATATAATCAATATAGTAAATACATTGTATGAGAAAAGTTCATTTTTAAGGGACAATCGGATTTTACTTACAAGTGAAATATTTACTATGGTAGCTGTTTCACCTTTAATGGAACTACCTTGTCTAAAATGAACTTGACACATTCTTATTTTTCAATGATGTGTATTATTTAGCATTATGAGTGATACATAGTAAAAGATGATACTGTATAAAAATGTAAAATGACCTTAAAATGAGCAGAATTGATCCTACATAGGATTCTGTACACCTGGAAAAAATAGACTTGGAGATACTAAAACTGTTAATAACTAAAATGATTCAGACAGTGTAGATTAAGGAAGAATTGTGCTACTTGAATTAATTAATGTAAATTAAATAATCTGTCGGCTTCTGTACAAGGTTTCAGGTGCCTGGGTATTAGCAATGACCAAGAAAAAGAGAAGGAAAGCGGTAGTACCACTTAATACAGCAGGACACAACTGGGTGTATATAATATAGCAATGTGAGTAAGCCTGGAGGAACTGCCACTGTACTTCAGTGACAGGGTTTAAGCTGCAGCCAAGGATCTCGTTTCAGAAAGTGTGTGTCACGCCACAATCATTTACTGTGACAACAAACAGCTGGCCAAAACACACCATGCAGGCATTTGTCTTCTGTATCTGCGGCCACCTAACACTTCACAACAAACACACCGTGGATGAATCTGCAATCTTACCAGTGTAGATAGCAGCCTGGTGTGAACACACACATCACCACTCATGAAGAAGAAGACGACGACTCTACATATTAAAACACAGCACACAAAACACACACACTACACACATTCATAAAAGCAGATCTCCTACATAGGCTGATATTCCAAGTTAAAAAGATGCATTTTAAGTGACTATCACAAGGATGGGAGTAAGGGTGACGTCAGACCAGGAACTGAATGGATTCCACAACGGACTGGGGTAATGAAAAGCGTTGTGGTGCATTTATTAACAAAAATAAACGGCACAGTGGCCAAACGAACAGACATACTGTATATGCTCACATACTGTTACATACTTTATCTGCACCTGAATACATATTACAACACTTGTGCTACATAGCCCAATTTATATCCTGTGCACCAATATATATATATACACCAACATTAACACATCACATACAACATATAACTCAAAATACGCAGAGGGGCATCCAGTAAAAGGCGCTCCGCCACATGGAGTGCAGGATGAGCCCTATAGCCTGGAGATCGCAGGTTCAAATCCAGTGCACAATTGGCTGAGTACCGCCCAGGTAGGGAGGGCTCAGGTCGGCAGGGCAATCCACGGTTCACCGCGCACCAGCGACCCCTGTGGCTGATGGAGCACCTGCAGGTCTGCAGTGGAGCCATTCAGATCTGTAAGCCAATGCATGGATGCCAACACAGGTGTTACATGTTAAAAGGATTTAGATCCAGTTAGAATTTGAGCAGCCGAGTTCTGAACATATTGTGGCCTATTGAGAGCATGTTTTGAAGCACCAGCAAGCAAGGCATTGCAGTAGTCAAGATTAAAGCCTACAATCTGATTGTGCCCTGTAGTTCAATACAGTACAGTAAAACCTTGATTGTCCGAACACCTTGGTAATTCTGAACAGCCACTTGTTAACCTGTCTAGTTGTGTGCTGTGCTCTTCTGCCCTGGGGATAAGAAATAAAAACATAAGAAATAAAAAAGTAAATGAACCAACATAATATAGAAAGGAATAGTAGATTGTTACATCATTAACTATTTAGTAAATTACATCACAAACACGTTAATAGATTTAAATAGAGATAAGTGAGTGTGCTTACCATGGCATCAACAGCCTATAAGTACCTTAGCTTACCAGCAGTGCTATGGTGTAGCACTCAGAAAGGCTCCTTTTACTTTAAACCGCTTGTGCAAGTGTGATATAGGGAACCAAATATTAAAGAAGGGGAACCTTTTTGACTGCTGCACCCCAACACTTCTGTAAACATGCCTCTAAAAATATTTGAAACATAACCAAAGCTGAGGGAACACAAAGCCACGTTTTCAGATGCAGTGGCTTGAAACCTGGTTCCAGGACACCGGGAGACCTAGTCTGAGGCAACTTTGCTGTCTTAAACCCTAAGTCTCCTCTGGTGTGCCGTGCAGTGGTCTGAAACCCAGTCTCCTAAAACTAAGTTCCAAGCCACAATGTAGCTTCATGTTCTTTCAGCTTAAGATACTAATTCTAATAAGGATGACCAACCAATAACTACAGCCCTTTTCATTGTGATAAACATTCTATAGGTTTTTAAAATGTTTTTATTTACTTTAATTCCTGATTCCTTCCTGTGCTGCTAGACCATCAGCCTTAAACAAAAGATAGCACAGAAAGTGATTATTTACCAGGAAGCTGAAAATAGTCAGCACTCGGATATCCGTTACCCAGATACACGTCAGTCGCGTTTTACCTCCCTTGTATTAAGACTAAAACCAATCCTCATTATATATATATAACAAATAAATGCACTTACTTGTTACATGCGATTTCTGACTCTGTCAACAGTTTTCTGATACAAAGCCCATTTCTTCAGTGTTAGAATTTATTTGACAATCCTTCACAGCCCGTGTTTTTTTTTTTTCTCTGCATTTCTGTGCAGTTACACAGGGCTTCCTCCAGTTTCACCTGATGAAAATGCAGCCAAAACAAAGCAACGAGACAAGCTACAGTAATGTAACAGTTAATCATTAAACAGTTTCAAATACTGTGTATTTTTTTTTAAATCTGTGATTTATATCTTTAGTTGTTTTTGTGCATTTTCATTTTCAAGGGAACTGTGACATTAAGGCCTTATCGAGCACTATATTCTGCAATTTTGAATACTGACTGGGTACTGTTTGAATTCTGGAAACTATGTTTTTTTAATCTTTTGCTCAATTGCATTCCCTTTTACGTTGTACGCAGTTCTATGAATGGGCAACATTTTGCTTTAATTTTGCTGTTGGGTTGCTACAATATAAATATTAAAAGTATGTATTGTATTACAATCCATGTGTTGTATCTTTTGGCAAGTGCTATTTTCAGAATCATATTGTTCTGAATTAAAATGCTTCTTTGTTGAAAATATAGTACTGTACCAACAAAACCAATACAGTACATCTACATGGAAGCCTACTTATTTTACACAGTCCTTCCAGATATGCATTTCTGATATTGTATCTTTTTTGTGTTCCCTGAAAAATGGACAAGGGTTGGAACAGGCCAAAATGAAATAATTAAATGTGTCACATTTGTTTAACCGTCACTGAAGTCAAAATTGTATAGGGTTGGATAAATAAGTGCTGACTGTATATCAGCTGAAATACCTGCATGCTGTGAATTACATAAAGAAAAATCAAGCACAGAACCAGAAGAACACCAGAAAAAAAAACAGGGAGCAGTGATAATGTTACAAGAGCTAATAAAAAGGTAAGACTTTTAAAATCTTAGTTCTCCTGAGTTCTCCTGTGTAATTACAGGAATCTTTAGCAAACAACGTCCACGGACAAGCAGCAACATCAAGAGACATGAGGGCTGTGATCACCAGAAGAAGCTAGCAACTTAACACTCCCAAACACCCACTGACATTGACTACATATTGCAAAGTATAATAAAGCACAGTGAAAGCTTGGTAAAGCATAGGCAAACATTACAAAGCAGAGAGATGAGTGGTAAAACTCATTTAAAACCAAGGTAAACTATGGTAAATGCATTTTATAATCATGGCAAAACTGCAATATTATTGTGCTAATTTACTTGGGTAAAGGTCCACTGCCAGGCCTGTGTTTAAACTATTTCCTGATTCAATGCTGGAGTTTTTCTTCTCTCCCCTCACTGACTGAATGAAGCGAACGTATAATATAAACAGAACGTGGTGAGATGAAAGAGAAGCTGTGAGCCACAGGCAAGCAGACCACGCTGGGACTTGTCAGAAGACTCTCTCTTTGTATCAAGCGCATCCTCTTATCAGATGGTGACTGGAGCAGGCTGGTGAGTGCAGGGTGGGGGACTTTCAGTTTCTTTTAAATAAACATCTGAACAATGGAGCATCAGTGGAAACTGTTGATGTCTTTAGCATAGCTCTGAAACATCAAATTAACTCTGACAAGATATCAGAGCAGCAAATTAAACCACAGGGTTGGTATTGTGGACCTCAGGGGGAGGAGGCAGACCTACTTTGATAATCCTTGTTTGTGCTCTCTGTGCTCAAACAGAGGTCAAAACAACAGGCAACCCTGCCACTGCTGCCATTATACACCAGCTCCATTCACACAGGCAACCCTGCCACTGCTGGCATTATACCCCAGCTCCATTCACAGAGGACGCAGCTCTTTGAAATGGGCCTGACAGTGAAATATTTACTATGGAAGGCGTTTCACCTTTAATGGAACTACCTTAGGGTATATTTGCGTTATGAGATGATATCGGTTAAAGATGGCGCTCATATTATAAAATGCAATGGAAGAATGGCAATAGTGGGCCTCCATAGGATTTGATACATGTGAAAAAAAGTGTCAATAGTTCCTGCCAGTATACCCTGTGGTAGTTCCATTAAAGGTGAAACAACTTCCATGGGAAATATTTAATTTGTGGCGGTCACTTGTAGGCAGATTTTCCATCTTGTAGACCCTTGTCCTTCAGTTACCAGTTTAGGTGTTATTTCTTTTTTTATGTCATATCATTTTAGTTGCCTCCTCATACAGAACTTCCATAACTTGTAACACTTGTCATTCAAATAAATGTATACTAAAATATAAGTGATCAGTTTAGTAAATCTATACCTTGTTGTAGTCCAAACCACGCTGGACTAATTAAAACCCACACCATGCTGGGAGCAGCTAGATTTTCTTACCTGCCTTATAGCAAAAATCACTGCAGGAGTCTCCAATCACCATTGACAGAAAGGGTTCCAAAAAAAGTTAAACCTGTCCTCTCCGATTTACCCTGGAACATATTGATCTTGTTTTCCTCCACTTCAAAGAAGACTTTGTGATTGTAGTGTGCTTGTTACCGCAAAAGAAAATAAGAGAATTTAGCGGAAACAGGGAGCATTATAATTGGGCTCCAACCCAACCATATTGTGAGCTCCCCACACAGGTTCTGTGAAGACTTTGTAATTGACCTCATAATGACGTTTGCACAGCTACAACTCTTCACAGGGGAAGGGAGTCTCCATTCTTGATACTGTAATGAGCTACAGTATAGGTCCCATCCCGATGTCTTTCTGCTATTCAAAGCCTGCATGTAAATAAAGAGACAGCATATCCCACACTGTGCAGGGCTTCAGTGTGAATCACACACAATGCCTCCTTGTTGTATGTTTAGGAGGTGCAGGGCTTTTCTGTTTTCTACCTCATGCTAAGCTTCTGAAAACACAGTTGTACAGAGGGATACTCCATCATGCTTAAGTGGAAAACACACAGGCAAGCATAAAGGCATAGTGTAAGAAAACAAACACTATAAAATAACCTTTCCAAGTTTCCCATAGTAAAAGCACAGCAAAGTGTAATAAAGCATAGTACAGTAAAGCTCAATTAAACATTGTAAAGAATATTAAGGTATGGTAAAGCATATTAATAAACATGGCAAACCAGAATAAAACTATGGTTAATGCATAGTATAACCATGGGGAAAGCATGATAAAACTGCAAAAATACTGTGGTAAACTTTCATAAGGGAAATCACAACCTAAATAAAAAAGCAAACAGATAAATATTGTTATTTATGCATGGAATAATGGGCAAAATATCCCCCTTTACCTTTATTAACACGTGACCAGTGAAATAGTCTAATATCATAGAGCTGGTCCCAATAACAGGAGATCTTCAGGTTGTCTTCCAGTTGAAAGAATTGAGCTTTAATGGAGAGCTGGTCCTAATATGGGACTGGCCACAAAGAGGGAGGTTTCTTTATTTGAATTGTTATGTTATAGAAGTTTGCAGAACATTGCATAATATTACTGTCAACAGTGGAGGGAACGTAGCTTTCTGAAGGGGGAGAGCAATCTTTTACAGTTGCTTTCCCACGTACAAAGTGATACGTATAGCCTATAGTCTCCACTCATGGGCTCGATTGAATAAAAAATTACAGCACTCACAATAATATCCTGGTCTATGGCAACATTCAAGCAAATATTCTTTATATAAATACTAAAATAAACGTTCTTATTTCAGTGCTTTAATTCTGAATTGGAGTTGCTAATGTTTAATTAGGGTCATTCAAATACAATTGTGGCCCTTGCATGCTAATCATGTCTGACCATCTTTCTGTCACACTCCACATGGTGCACTCGATAACTGCCTTGATTTTGTACCAATCTTAACCAAAGTTTTCTCACACACTCATAGCCTCTTCTAGACATTTTGGATTGCATTTAGTTCTAATCCAATAAACTAGATTTTATACAAATATTTTAACCTTTAATGTGCTGTGTGATTATGAGATTATGTGTGTACACTAGTTTTAGTGTCTGTGTTTGTCCAGTGTTAAACTGGCTAATGAAACTGCATATTGTAATGAAGAACTAGCTAGTCACACAACAGAAAAAAAAACTCCCCTAACCCTCAGTAGCAGGGCAGTAGCACCTGCACATGTAATTTGTAAATATCATGTGCTTTTATATTTTTTAAAAAAGTATGTGTTTAATATGGCAGGGCTGGGGTTAGCATCCCCTCCCTGCTACAACATGTGTGGAATGTGGCCAGGTGTTAATTGATTCACTATACAAGAGGAGCTGGGAGACATTTCCCGGGGTTGTACTCCCAGTTTTTGCTGTACTGGGAAAGCACAGTTTGGGCACCAAATTATTTTGCATTTTGTTGAACTATTTTGTTTGTGTAAACCTAAAAAATAAAAGTGTGCAGAGAAAGCGTTTTGAATTGCAATCCCTGTCTCCTGTCTCTGCTATTCCTGCCATTACCCTTGACTGACCGGCTACCCTATCACATACAATTATGGAGATTTTCCCTTTCCTAGTAGAAATGCCCTACTGTAGCACCCAAAAGATACTTCATTCTTTCAAACGCAGCCTTGGTAAACAAATCCACAGACGAGACAGATAAAGATAAAGTTTATCTGTCTAAACAACAGGATAAGAAGCTCCCGACGATGAGAAACAGTATTCACCCGCAATACAAACCAGCGCCTCTTTCATGACAGCGCTTCTTTCAAAATGATGGAAACAAATATGATTGTGTTTTTCAATATATCCTTCTGCTGAGCTGCCCAACCTTTTTGTACCAGAAGCATGCAAATAAATAAAAGTGTTTAGTAAAAAGCTGACATTACTTGCTATTACCTGAGACTGCAGTGTCCTTGCAGCCTATCAAACCCCTTGAAACCTTGAATGGGACACTTCTATAGAGCCCTACTGTGGATCTCAATGAGCTGTATATGGATGGGGCACTTCTATAGAGCCATACTGTGGAGCTCAATGAGCTATATATGGGTCAAGAGACATCTGCTGTTAGTTAAACATTACAAACCTAGACCACTCCTACAAACAATCACTTTACTTGTTACAGAGCAGCGTGAGACCACTAAACTCAATTAACTGAACTGAATTTGAACCCAAGACACCAGAAGTCTCCCACATTTCAATTTAAACTAATTAGAGTTCCAGGGCCCCCCCTCCCTTCACTCCAATCCATGCCTATTCCGAGTAGAAAGTGACCATTGAGGCATAAAGAAAGCTAGTTATCATCAGAGTGTTAAATAACATTTCACACGACCATCCAGCACTTCAATCAACTGGATCGCACATACCTCCACTTTTATTCTGTTGTTTTTAATATTGAGATTGCAAACATACAGTTTGTCCTCCAGTATGGCCATCCTTTTTTAATTTGAGCGTTATTCCCCTGAGTAGCGTCTATTACATGTTGATGCTGATTGTTTTAACAGTGGGGTGGAAACAAAAGGTTCTTGGTCCGTAGCCCAGACTGTTTTCATTTCTGAATACAATCAAGTTGAAGAGTTTGCAGGGGAAATGAAATGTGTGGCAAAAGGTATCCCCCACATTAGAGTTTAATGCCTGTATGTGCTGTTACAAGTCAGAAGTCAAACCATATTCACTCACTTTTTTACAGTCCCGACATGCTACTATTGAGCCAATGTAAAGCCGCCTTCAATATTAAGGCAACAGCTGTATTTAGTATTCAGGTCACTATCTGCACTCCCAAATGTAGAAAAACTATGTTCAATTATTTTTAAAAAGACCAACAAGCTGTAAACTAGGAACCATTTACAGGAGTTTGCATTCAAGAAAACATAAACCTTACTCGTAAGACCACCCAGTATGCCTTAGCAACAAGGTTTCCATGTATTTAATTAGCTAAAAATACAAATATTTATACAAGGAATGATATCGCACTAAAGGTAGTATTTAAAGAATATAACATTTTCCAACTTGTACTACTGTACAGTATGTTGACACATTTATGACTCTACCTGTGAAAACACCACCTTCCCATCAAATATGCCAGACACCTATATAATTAACATCCCAGCAGCACACCCTGTGAGTAGAGCAGCTCAACACAGAGCTCCCTGTGCTCCGGATACAGCAAGTCTGTGTGTAATGACACTTGTATCAACTGATCCTCCAGTGTGTTCATGTTGATGTTTATATCACAACTCACATACTACTGTGACTGGTTAACCCTTAAAGAGTAAGTAGCGGGGTTCCAAAAAATATAGCGCTACACGTCCTCATGTGTTGCTACAACTGTTTAAATAACGTACCTGTCATTTTTACACTTATACTGCTAGTGTAAGGATTATTGTCCACATTGTCAAACAGGTAACACAGCAATAACAATCCATGACGTGGTACGGAACAGAAAAGCCAGAGCACTTGTTATGGTTTTTTTTTTTTTTTTTTTTTTTTTTAAATCACTCTTACAGCAATTATTTAGAGGACAGATCTCAAACCCCAGTGCACTAGAGCAGCCATTTTGAAAAGTACTTTGAAACAGACTTTAAAGTTATGTGTCAGTATACTGCAAATAATCTCAATGTAGCCATTTTGCAAAGATTTTTGCACATTTTTTATAAACGCAGAATTAGAAAAGTGTCTTGCTCGTAAACATTTCATTTTTTCCAGTATTTAAAACTGTAAAAACTGTTTGCACCTAACTGTTGCACCTAACATCACAATACCTAGCACCTACTGGGTCCATGTATGGTGGTTTACACACTCTGTGTGAGCTTTTTCAGCAGTCAATGCCTTATAAGCATGTCACTGTTTCTGCTCAGGTCCATTCATTCCCCCATTGCTGTTCAAGTGAATGTACTGAAAGCTACCAGATACCTTCCACTGGTGTAGATTTCTCCTGCTTGTTTCATTGTATACCATATAGACTTCCCCAGGTGAGATTGTTAAACCTCTGGGTGCATGGGCTCATTTCTGTACATAGTAAAGCATTGCTTTAAGGCCACCTCAGTAAAAAGATCTTCTCACACTTTTTGACCGTCCCGATTGACCCATCACCATCTGCAGTCCCAAACGTATCAACCTTCTGGTAAGTTACCTCTGAAAACTACCAAGTGCCTCTGTTAAATGGCACATGTAACTCATCTGCACATTTGATTTAGAAAAAAAAAATTGCAATTTGCTTAAAAGCTGTAATAAACTATAATAAATGTTAACCAGTTATAAAGATTTTGAACAATCAAAAAGCTATGGTATTAATTACAAGAAGTGTTATGTTCCTTCAGTAAGGCTACCCCCCTATTAAGCCACATTTTTTTTTGGTCCCTTGACTGGCTTTATAACAGCGTTTCATTGAACCATGCCAATTGTTATGTGTACTTCCCACGGCCCTCAGTAGATGGCAGCACAAGCATCAGTCTGAATTGGGTCTCCATCAGCCCCAGTTAGGATTGTGTAACGCTGACATTCTCTCAAACTCACTCTGATGTAATGTGTGTCCGATGCGAAAGATATACAGCAGTGTTAAACCTCAAACTTCAGAAAAAACAGCCTGGTAATTATTATTTACCATCAGGGAAATATTGGAGGTAAGTGAAGAAATATAGGAATATAAATGACATACAACTTTATAGATATGGGTCAAGATTCTCAGAAAACATTGTTATCTCTTTGAATTGCATTTTTCATAACGAATAGGTTATTTATCAAGACATTGGTTAAATAAGACTGTCGATAAGTGATTCTAATAATAATGAGCTATTTGCATACTAAAAGTAGGATGGCTAGATACTCATGATAATCAGAAATTAATTACATGCATCTGGTCTGTTTGTTAGGTTGTTTGAAAAAGTATTAATATCTGGTAAAATTACAACAACATTTGATAGTAATAAACTGGTACCTTTTCATAGTACAAATAATACACATAGTGAGAATACCAAATCAGAAGTAAATTAACCAGTTCAAGATTTTAAGATCACATTTTCCATTGATCTTGCCAGTGGTGGTCAGAAATCAGGACTAAAGGACTAAGTTGGAAATTAAATGGAGACGCACTTAGGACAGAGGGTAGGAGACATCTGTCCACACAGAGAGTGGTGAGGGTATAGCATGGCTACCTAGTTATGTTGATGAGGCAGAATCACTTGGATCCTTTAAGTTTTGAAATCAATTAGCTAACTAGGACCCAGGCGACTACAGATGGGCTGAATGGCCTCCTCTCGTTCGTACGTTTTCTTATGTTCTTAATCTGTGTAAGATCCAGATTGGTTTGTAGACTGCAGATGGAAGCAGCAGTAGGTAGGCAGCCCTACTTTGGTATTCAGACTGAGTTTCATGGTGCAGGAATTCAAAATCAGGTTATCAGGCTTTAACACCAAAGTAAGACCAACAACGGCAAACCCAACATAATTCATACCACTCATGTAGGTTGACTGGAGTTATCCATAAACAATGTGAAACACAAGGTCTTTGCTTCGCTGCTGCATTGACCTGTAACATCAGAAGGTCATGGATTTCAAATGTGCTCTAGAATATAAATGGGATATTATCATATACCCCACTACGCATCTTGTTGGGGACTACATGCTAAATGGATGTGATGCATTTCAATTGCGAAAGCAATTATAATTTAAGTGTTTTCCACCACAAACAGTCGTATGCTTCACAGGAAAGCAAAGGAACGTGACTACAGAAGGGTGAAGTTCATGAAAATATGCCTAATTAAAACATGAATATTGGAAAAAAAAAAAATTATATACTATAAACAACGAAACTCTGTTAAAACTTTGTGAACTGGGTCATATATTCCAAAATTTATGTTAATGAAACTGCTAATGTTACATTATTTGTAACTAGTTTATAGCAAACAAAAAAATGCATGCAAATGTGCCATCTTGACAGACAGACAGACACACCGACCGGTTCTTCTATATACAGTTCCTCCAGATTCTGAGGCTCTCAATAACATAAAAAATGTCCTAAACCAGTTCCACCTCAACTGTAAGTTGCTCTCTACAAGTACTCACTGTAAATACTTAAAGACAAACGGACAGGCACCTCCTTATATTCTGATACATCTGTAAGTAACTGAGTCAAGTGAAGCTGGCATTAGCTGAAACGTATCTACTTGACCACTTTTCTTATATTTGTACCTTTTAGCTATGGGCTCTCAATAAGTTCTGCTTTAGAATGTCCTAACGGAGTTTCAGCACAAGTGGATAAGCGGTTCACTGGACATATGTAAAATACTTTAGTGCAACACACGTTCATACAGGCCCCACTATATTTCCTTGTTGCCTGCTGAGATAACTAGGAAATCTGACAACTGCTGCTTTATCAGTCTCTGTGTTAAATTAATTCTTAATATTGCTGGGGTTAAGCATTAGGCATGAAGAGACGTCTGCCCTGCAATCATACCCTTCCCCTTTCTCTCTCCCTCTCCAGTCCTGATCCATCGTACAATAAGATCTTCCTTTCAGTATTAGGACAATGTCCAGCAGGAGTACATCATAAAAACATCCCGTCAAGCACCAGCCTCCACCAGCTGGGTCTCAGCTTCCTTATCTGAGATTGCCTCTGCAGCTGCGGACTGCATTTTTATTGCCGCCTGACAATGGGCTGAATTGTCTGTCCCTAGCAGTTGTTTCTCGGTGGCTGCAAACCTCGGGTACAGCAGCAATTCATCACCCACCTCCCCCGAGACCATGACTGTCACCCCTGTTTACCAAAAACACACAGGAGCTCTATCAGGCTGACACACCTGTCTCAGCCTCTGGAGCCCCTGTGCTGCTCAGTCAGGTCGGTGAGGAAGGGACCGGATCATCATTGAAATGAAGCCACATTGTAAAGCCTGCAAATAACAGATATGAAGGCAAATGCATTTGCCTGTGGTGGAGAGTAAATTATTCTTGCTTTATGAGTGTAAGGTCCACAGTTTTTGGGACATGTGCATTTGCATTTCATGTATGGGGTCGGAACAATAATCAATTAATGTGTCATTATCAGTGATATAATGCTGATGATCTTTCAGCCAATCAGTGCATGTTTCGCCTGGGCCACTTCATAGAGAAACCCAATTCATGACATCAACTGTACCATGCTTTATTTTCAATAGTGCTACCTTTTTGGAATGCCTTTTATCTACAAAGTCAATTCAAATGATGACATTGCAATCGGCTATCTGTTTTAATGATAATGTAACACAATTTTTGTTCCTGGGTAGTAAGCGTTATTTCCTAATTGCTTATGCCTCAAAAGTATAGAAAACGACTATTATTCCCCACAAACTTTGCTTTTGTGACCAGGACAGTGATATTTTGAAATTTACCTATTTCCAATGAGAAAACGGGCGAATTTCTGTCTTTTTGTTCACATAAAGTCAGAAAAAAACAACATATGAATCCAAATTAACATGTATTTATACCAAAGTAATACAAAAATGACTACAAAAGATTTAGAAGTGAGTAGTTTTTTGAGATTTACGATTATACTGTAAATCACTTTCACGAATCAGCCCCCAAATGTAGTCTCCCATCATGTTCTCGTTATACTGTCCTTGGTAGCGGCGTTCAAAGTCCAGTATATCCTGGTGGAAGCGCTCGCCTTGCTCCTCCGAGTACGTTCCCATGTTCTCCTTGAATTTATCAAGATGAGCATCAAGGATATGGACTTTGAGGGACATCCTACAGCCCATTGTCCCGTAGTTCTTCACCAGAGTCTCAACCAGCTCCACATAGTTTTCGGCCTTGTGATTGCCCAGGAAGCCCTGAACCACTGCGACAAAGCTGTTCCAAGCCACCTTCTCCTTACTAGTGAGCTTCTTGGGGAATTCATTGCACTCCAGGATCTTCTTTATCTGTGGTCCGACGAAGACACCGGCTTTGACCTTTGCCTCAGACAGCTAAGGGAAGAAGTCTTGAAGGTACTTGAAGGCTGCCGACTCCTTATCTAGAGCTCTGACAAATTGTTTCATAAGGCCCAATTTGATGTGCAGTGGTGGCATCAGCACCTTCCGGGGGTCCACCAGTGGCTCCCACTTGACGTTGTTCCACCCCACAGAGAACTCGGTCCGCTGTGGCCAATCCCGCCTGTGGTAGTGCGCCTTGGTGTCCCTGCTGTCCCAAAGGCAAAGATTGCAGGGAAACTTGGTAAAACCGCCTTGGAGACCCATCAGGAATGCCACCATTTTGAAGTCTCCTATGACCTTGATGCCATCTCAGAAAAATGCAGATATGTATCCACTTAGGCAGTTGGAACTAAACTGAACTGGTGGGCTTAAGGCCCCTGTATTTATACTACTATTTATATTACTGGAAAGTTCTAGAAAGTTCTAGAAGTTACTCCAAGTTTACTCAGCACTGAATCTATCTGGAATGTTCTGGAAAATAGATACATTTCAAAATATCACTGTCCTGGTCACAAAAGCAAAGTTTGTGGGGAATAATTACAATTTTCTATACTTTTGAGGCATAAGCAATTAGGAAATAACACTTACTACCCAGAAACCAAAAAAAAATAAAAATTTGTTACACGGTGTAATACACTAAATAAAGCTTGGTTGTGAGAAGAACAATAATCAACAATAAAGCAGTATGTGAGGGAGGAGACCCTCACATTTGTCTCAGTATGTATCTGGACATTTTCTGCAAATGTTTTTTTAACTGTTTGTGTATTGTGTTGCTGAACCTTGGGTCTAGTAAGGAAAATAATAAAAACAAAATTCACTTATCTGTTGTATCAGGACTGGAGGCCTGTGGTTGGGAGTGTCCTGAAAAACAAAAGAAAGGTTAATCAAGAGTATTGTTTAGATAGCTGGTTTGGAAGGGTGCACACTTCCAGAACAATGTATTGCAGTACTATTGTTAAGATAAACTGTAAAATGAACAACAGTTATTTTAATGTGCATGTTTTTTGATATGCAATGGTTTAGGTAACCTGAGTTGGGTGTGGTGGTATGGTCCTCCATCTTGACAGGAAGTGGGGAACCAGCCATGTTGGTGAGGGAATCTTTTATTGACTTCCCTGGGTACTGACTTCCTGTAGCAGGGCAGTACCTGTAGAAGGTATTGAAAGGGGGGATAGCTGATTTTAATTAAGTTTCCCTCTGCTTGTTTTAAAGCATAGTTTTAATGCATGTGTTAGATTAATGATTAGTACATATATATATTCATTGATTTGTTTCTTTTTGAATACTTTATTTATTATTGATAACTGTTTGCTGGTTTGTTTTTATATAACCACCTGCATAATGGTTTATTCTGGGGGAGGGGTAGGCCTGGAAAGGTATAAAGGCTGTCAGTTGGTTCAGTCAGGATCATCTTTTTCTGTAGATCAGAGGGCAGTTTTGCAGCTCTAATGTTGGACTCAGTTACTGAAGTCAGTACCTGTGATTAGGTGACTATAAATAGTTATTTTTGGTTTCCACTTTTTCTTTCTTCAAATTGTTTGATATTTTGTTCAATTAGCTTTTTGTTTATCATTGTTCTTAAATAAAAATAATTGGTTTTACACCAAACTTCTCTGTGATCTGCGTGCTTCCCTGCAAATCAACACCAGCCGCTGGCTGCACTCTCCAACACAGTACATAATAGTGAGCATCTGTGTATGGGTTACATCTACGCTCGTAGTACGGTAAACAAATTACGGTGTTCGGCTTAGTCTGAGAAAGATCTGTTATCTGACCTTTCAACCCTGCCAGCCCCGGCTACTCTATTGAATAAAGAGCGAGAGAGTAGGTGTGGCTGGCAGAGTTGAAAAGTTAAATTGCTTCATGATTTCAATGGAATGAGGGAGACTGTTCAGTTCCAGCACTTTATTTTCAGTATGTTCCAGACAAGTGCAAAGCAGCTCAAAGCCAGGTCTGTCAGATTGAGAGAAAGATAGTAATTTATTATTATTATTTGTTATTTGTTTATTTAGCAGACGCCTTTTTATCCAATGTGACTTACAGAGACTAGGGTGTGAGAACTATGCATCAGCTGCAGAGTCACTTACAACTACGTCTCACCCGAAAGACGGAACACAAGGAGGTTAAGTGACTTGCTCAGGGTCACAGAATGAGTCAGTGGCTGAGGTGGGATTTGAACCGGGGACCTCCTGGTTACAAGCCCTTTTCTTTAACCACTGGACCACCCAGTAATACTGTGGTATTGGAGTAACAGAGCCCAGAGACGCTCAGAATGATGGCAGGCATACACAAAGATAGTAATTCTGTGTGTGGTAGTGTCCCGCCCCTATACATTTGTGCGCCGTTATTATGATTTATTGTATTATGATTTATGTAAATATATGCTTACGATTGTAAGTCGCCCTGGATAAGGGCGTCTGCTAAGAAATAAATAATAATAATAATAATATGACGGCGAAAAGCCTATATTATTATTTGCAGCACAGACGAAAAGTCGCAGCCATTATTTGTTATTGTTTTGTATTTTAATTGCCTCATGAGGATGTGTGACTGTCAACTACTAGCTGACAGTCACACAGACTTAGTAAATCTGTGCAGAATGTGACCGAGGGATAATATAATAGATAGCTAGTTAGTCCCTCGGTCACAAATATAAAAGATCTGCAGTTTGACTGCGTGGAGAAGGGTGTTCGAGAGTGGAGAACGAGTGTGGAGGAATTTAATTTAAAAAGACAACAATTGGTACGTATGCTGGTTTCCCAGCGTACCTCTTGTTACTGTTCATTGTCTGTTTGTTTGGCCAACGTGCCTTTTTGTTTGAGTGTTTTATTATTTATTAAAAGCACTGAGAGCCATAGCATCTCAGTTTCGACGCACCATTACTTGTTTCATTTCCCTGGTCTAACGTCACCCCTGCAGCCATCCAGATCAGACTGTGGTGTTGGAGTAACAGAGCCACTCAGAGTGCTGGAAGGCATACACAAGGGAGAAACTACATGTCATTTAAAGCTACTTACTCTTTAAACAAGTAAGAAATCTGATTTTAGAAAAAATGGGGATTATATAAATCCCCTGTTTGCAGGGTTAACAGCACTCCAGAATTCTGATCTTTTCTACAGGTTTAAACAAAGAACACCCTGTTCTAGTAAAAAAAAAATAAAAAATGTATAAATCCAAGTTCTTGAAACAACTCAGTTCAGAAGCTGACCTGTGACAACCCACAGAACATTCCACTCTTTTCTAAATTAATAATAAAATAAATATGGAATTACTTTCCATGTGAAAATCCCAGTAGTACCTGTATTGAACTGAGATCCCCGGACACAAACTGATTCTCAGATTGGAGGAAAACCCAGCTTTTGAAACCAATTCCCATTTAGATTCCATGTACAGGAAGGAGAGAACTCATGTATCCCTGCTTCACGTCTAATTCTCTTATGGTAATACAGTATGTTTGGCATTAAGCTGCAGTCTCAGAGCCAGAACAATAACATATAGTTTAATGGAAACAGCCTAGCAACTTCACATTTGGGAAATGAGCAGATTCAAATCAGCCTGAATAGCTGCTAGGCTTGTCGCTACTGCTTCAAGCCTTTCTGCATGTCCCCCAAACGACTTATTCTTGACTACTGCCTGATTGAAGCAACTGCAGCTAACAAAATCATTCCATTAATCTTACCTCTTCTCAAATGAGCAAGTTTTTAAAGAAACAGATGCTATAGTAAACATGTATTTTCATTTTAAAACATGGTATTTGTTACTACACTATGTTAAAGGAAGTTTCTATTTTTTGTGACTCACAGGAAACATATTATAATTGCATTTCCTGGGTCATTTAAACCTCAACATTGTCTTCTGGGTCATATGCATGTTACTGACTGAAAGCATGTCAGTCAATAGAGAGTCATTGAAGGGGTGAGAATATCTGAGACATATAACTAATGGGAGTTCATTGCAGGTAAGATTCATGGAATTATGCAATCACTCTAACTTTTCATTCAGATGCACAAAAACAATTTAAAATGCTGTGGCAGGGCTGAGGCCCTGCATGTGTAAATACTATTTTTTTTTTTTTTTTTTTAATTTAGTCGTTGCCAATTCGTTTTTATTATTTTCTCCCCAATTTGAAATGCCCAATTATTTTTAGGCTCAGCTCACCGCTACCACCCCTGCGCTGACTCAGGAGGGGCGAAGATGAACACACGCTGTCCTCTGAGGCGTGTGCCGTCAGCCGCCCGCTTCATTAAACTCTGCATACTCACCGTGCAGCTGCCTCAGAGCTACAGCGTCGGAGGACAACGCAGCTCTGGGCAGCTTACAGGCAAGCCCGCAAGCGCCCGGCCAGACTACAGGGGTCGCTGGTGCGCGGTGAGCCGAGGACACCCTGGCCGACCTAACCCTCCCTCCACCCGGACGACGCTCGGCTAATTGAGCGCCGCCCACTGGGAGCTCCTGTCCACGGTCGGCTGTGGAATAGCCTGGACTCGAACCGGCAACGTCCAGGCTATAGAGCGCATCCTGCACTCTAGCGAGTGCTTTTACTGGATGCGACACTCGGGAGCCCCTGCATGTGTAAATGTGTAAATACTATGTTTAATTTTAAAGTGTTTGCAAAATAAAGTTTGTGTTAGATATGGCAGGTTAGAACTCCCTACCTGCTTAATTGAACTTCATGCACTAATTGATTATCAATTAGCTCTGGCTACATGCCTTTAAAACGGAGCTGAAAAGCTCTCTTGGCTCTCCATTTGTTGTTCTTTGTCTAAGCACACTGTCTGTGTGTATGAATGTGGCAAAGTGGTTGCTGATTATGTACAGGTGCAGAGGTGATGCAGTGCAGGAATAAACAGACAGAGATTTGTAATCTGGTATGGAAAATAGATGTTTTATTTTTGTTATAATCCAGGTCTGGTGACCAAATAATAAACTCTGGTTATACACAGCAATGCGTAAACCACGGAGAACAGTAACAGGGATTACAGCCCTAAACAATAAACACGGTATCTCTCCCACAATGTACAACCACGGTCACCAGTCCTGGGTGCGTGCTGTAGTGCTCGTGGTGGGTGATACAGTTTAAAGAGTGACAAATAGTGCAGTGCTGTTCCGGGTTCAGTGCTGGCTCTTAGCAACAGCTCTGGAACGTGTTAGCCGTCTATAAACACACAAGTAACAATTATAGACAAGACAAACAAACACTCACGATATGCTTAATACACAGTGCACGGGTCCTTCAGGGTCTATTTCGAAACCAAAAGCGAAGGAAAAGATTTACAATTCTCCAGTCCCTTTTATGCGATTATGCATGACCCCTTGGTAAACGATTGCTGCTGATTCTATTGCCTGCAGCTGCTACCTCGTTTACCTTCCAGGTCAATACATTCCCGCACTGGAGTCTCGTATTTTTCCAGGCTGATGGACTTCCCGACCCAGGGAATGAACTGTCAGGACAACCTGTCCAAAGCCTTTCCCTTTCGCTACTTTGTACCCTCACAGGTCGAGCGGTGTTTCTCTCAGTGGATATCCACACAGTAACAGAACAGTAAATAAATCCTCGAGGCCTGATTGGCGTTTCAGCATCAGCCTCTGTGTCTCTCTCAGTGGATACCCACACAGTAACACAACAGTAAATAAACCCTGGAGGCCTGAGCGGAATTTCAGTGTCAGCCTCTGTGTCTCTCACAGTGGATACCCACACAGTAATAGAACACCCCTGTTACAGATGCCAAGAAAATTAAGCCAGACATTTTGGATAGTCTTCAAACTTGACTCAACTCACCTTTACACACAGTGTACCACTTTTAATTTTAAAATCTTAATGCATTGAGCTGTTTTGAAGAAAGACTGCCAAAAAGCAAATCCATTCACATGCATTTGAGGGTCACTTTGTAAACCATCATTACCTCTGACACTCCTAACTCAACAGCAATCTGTCTCTCTTTGCAGCTTTAATGCAGGTGCTGATCTCACAGCTGGCTGAGAAGCCAGTTAGACGCATTAGCAAACACAAGACTTGATTTTGTCTCTCCTTCTGACTGTCTTCTTTCAACAAATAATCCACCGAAAAAACATTTAAAGAAATCTGCCCATCTTGCTTTATCTGACAATGCTGCCGAAGATTTCCATCAAGCCTCTGCCAATCTTGCTGCTTCAACCTCCGCTTATCCAGTTATGCCCGCTGCCATTCTTCTTCGCCGCTCTAAACGCATCAAACCTCAGGATGATTCTCCAGCGTAACTTTTTTACAAGGATTGGCCCATCCACAAACTCGTGAAAGCTCTTTTCAAAAAAGGATCCCCGGGCTGCTTTATTTGTTTCATATTGCCCCTGCAGTGCAAGCTTCACTCGCTCATGATCCAGCTACTACAACCCCTCAGTTTTCAATTTCATCTGATCCTTCCTCTGATTTGCGTTAACAGATTTTTAATGATATCAAGAAACTCATTCATCCTCTTTCCACCACAATTTCTACAGTATCTGAATCGCCTGGATGCGCTAGATAGCAGGATCACTCGCTTGGAACCAGCAGCCATTACTTCCTCATCAGTGGCAAGTTTGTCTCTCCCGCTGCTTTAGCCACGCCCAAACCTGCTCTTGAGTTGCCAATCTTCACTCTAGCCACTGAAGCAGAGGAACCTCCTCTGCTTCAATTGTTCTTCGTCACTCTCTCCTCAACTGAGACACAATTTATTGACGGTAAAGACGTTAATTTGGTCTCTATTCTTATTGCAATTTCAGAATTTCTGGATTACAGGGTAGTTGACTGTGGAGAGCTGTCTGTTACTCTAAAATCTCGTGCTCCTCGGCTGTGAAAAAACGTACTCTTGGAGAATTCGTGCTTACATTCTCTGTTTTTCGCAATGTCCTTTGTGAAGTTTATGCTGAACGACGACAAGAACTGGACTCATATTTATTTAACATTGTTGTCCTTTTGGTTAGATATGGCAGTACAATTTTTATGAGTATCATAAAGCTTTTTCAGCCAAAGCAACATCTCAGTTAGCATTGGACAATACACTGATTGACTCTCAACCTGATCATGATCTTTAATAGATTCTTCAGTGGTCTCCATGCTAACGCTTGTGGAGTTTGTGCTTCCACCGCCCATTCTACCTCTCTGTGTCCAAAGACAGCCTCTTCTTCAGTCTCTTCATCAGCCTCAAATTATTCTTGCCCTGCTCTTGACAACACACTATTTACATCTGTGCAGTTTGTGAGGTGACGCTCATTCATGTTCCATCTGCCCTCTTTCATCTAAATGAGATTCATCTTTACTAATCGCCTCTACCCCCATCAACATCCTGGCTCTATGAGATGCAATTCAATATCACACTGATTGTTTTTTTTTTTGTTAATTATCTAATTTCTGGCATTACTAATGCATATTCTACTGGTTTAAAAGCCATCCCTTCTATTACTTGTACTTCCAATCTGCTGTAAAGGAACCAGAAGTCGCTGATTCTCATCAATTCCGAGATCTCAAATGGATTCATGGAGGGCCCGTTTTTAGCCCCTCCCTTCCCCCAATTCTGCATTAATCCTATTGGAGTAGCTACAAGGAAAATGTCAGGCAAGAAGAGCCTCATCATTGACCTCTCTGCCCCTCGCGGCTCTTCTGTCAGCAGCATTAATTCTCTCATTCCATTGGATCGGTTTTCTCTTCATTACATCACTATATCTGATGCTACCCATTCCATCAGAATATCTGGACGGGGTTCCTGGTTAGCTAAAGCAGACATTTCCAACACCTTCAAAGTCATGCCTATACTCCAGCAGCCCTAAGATCTTTGATTCAATCTCAGAAGCCCTCTGCTGGATTCTACTCAATATTAATCACATCCCCTTTCTGCTGCACTTGGACCACTTTCTCCTTATATCTCCTTGTGGCAATGTGCCCCGCCCTTGTGTGCATATTATGTGTTGTATGTTGCGTGCGTGTGTTAATGTTGGTGTATAGATTGGTACACGGGATATAAACGGGTCTGTGTTTCACGTGTATTTAAAAAGTGTAGATTTGTATTTAGGCACGAGGAGGGCACAAATCACTTCACGTGCTGGTTAAAAGTAATATGTGAGCACGGGGTTGCACAGAATTAATTCACGTGCTGGGATTCAAGTGAATAATTAATTAGTAATTGAATCCCAGCACAACAGTATATATAGAGACACGTAGCATTCAGTCAGGGTTGGGTGTTCGAGAGTGGAGAACGGGTGAGAGAGAAGGAGAACGTAAAAGTGAAGTAAAATAATAATCTATAAGTGTTTGTACTCGCCGTGTTTGTTTGTCTCTCCGTGCACCATTTGTTAAGTGTTTAGTACGTTTTGTTTGTCTATTTATTTTGGCGCAAGTGCCGTGTCCTGTTTTGTGTTTAAAACCTTTTATTTTCTGTTCTGTTTATTAAATGCTGAGCGAAAGCATTTGCTCAGCTTCACCAAACCACACATCTCTGTCTGTTTATCTCCTGCTTCTGGTCTGACGCCACCTACTCTGGCCGTCTTTGTGACACGTGGTGTCCTGCGTGGGATCTACAGCGCCTCCAGGACTCAGGCCAGAGCAGGAACCGCATTTTTGGATTTAAAAAAAAAAAAAAAGAGGGAAAAAAAAATGGCAGAAGACGCCATCAAAGTGCGGGAATGGATGCTGGAAAATGCTGGGCTGGAGTCCCAGTCTATACCAGTAGTCGTCCGGTTCCTGCGGTTTATGGATAGGGAACGATGGGAGGCTTACGAGAGCGAACAGACCGTAAGCACCTGGGAGGAAGGTGTGGGGTTGGTCCTCAGCTATCTGGAGGCAATTATAAGTGGAACAGCAGCCCAGGTAGCAGGTCCACCAGCAGAGGAAGAATGCCTGCTGTCCCCGTCTCCACCAGCAGAGGAAGAATGCCTGCTGGTTTTGCGTCCACAGCCCGAGCGGGAAGAGCCAGAGCGTCCACAGCCCGAGTGGGAGGAGCCAGAGCGTCCACAGCCCGAGCGGGAGGAGCCTGAGCGTCCACAGCCCAAGCGGGAGGAGCCTGAGCGTCCACAGCCCAAGCGGGAGGAGCCCGAGCGTCCACAGCCCAAGCGGGAGGAGCCCGAGCGTCCACAGCCCAAGTGGGAGGAGCCCGAGCGTCCACAGCCCAAGTGGGAGGAGCCCGAACGTCCTATGCCTGAGTGGGAGGAGCCTGAACGTCCACAGCCCAAGAGGGGGGAGTCGGTGCGTCCACAGCCCAAAAGGGAGGAGTCGGTGCATCCACAGCCCAAAAGGGAGGAGTCGGTGCGTCCACAGCCCAAAAGGAAGGAGTCGGTGCGTCCACAGCCCGAAGAGAGGGAAGTCGGGGCTTTCACAGCCCTAGGACCCAAGCTGCCAGCAGAGGGAGAATGCCTGCTGGTTCCACCTCCACCAGCAGAGGGAGAATGCCTGCTGGTTTCCCCTTCAAAGGCGGAGCCACACCAGTTCCCTGCAAGAGAGGCAGAGCAGCACCAGTCCCCTGGAAAAGGGGGCGACTACACGCTGCTCCCACCTCCATCGGCAGGAGACTACACGCTGCTCCCACCTTCACCAGCAGGAGCAGAGCAGCCGGAGCTGCCTCTGCCTCCGCCACCTACACCGGCAGGAGCAGAGCAGCCGGAGCTGCCTCTGCCTCCGCCACCTCCACCGGCAGGAACAGAGCAGCAGGAGCTGCCTCTGCCTCCTCCACCTCCACCGGAAGGAGCAGAGCAGCAGGAGCTGCCTCTGCCTTTATTTTGGCGCAAGTGCCGTGTCCTGTTTTCTGTTTAAAAGCTTTTATTTTCTGTTCTGTTTATTAAATGCTGAGCGAAAGCATTCGCTCAGCTTCACCAAACCACACATCTCTGTCTGTTTATTTCCTGCTTCTGGTCTGACGCCACCCACTCCGGCCGTCTTTGTGACACTCCTCCATCAGCCTGTCCAGCTGAAGTACTCTTAGAACTCAGGTCTCTCTTCTCAGCAGTCGGCATCCCCCTCTCAGAGGAGAAAACCATCTGTCCAGTTCACTCTCTTGAGATCCTAGGAATAACTTTGGATACTATTCGATTTGGAAGTCAAAGGAAGTCCCTCCATGTAATCTATATAAGGTTGCCATATTTTATAAAATCTTGTTTCTTATTGTATAAGTAATTTTTTTCTAAATTTCAGAAAACCACAGTGAAACCGGAAGAGGGGAGTCTAGCTTCCACTTCAGAGTTATACATTGTTTAGCTATAGCCAGTGTCAGGTCAATACATTTTATTGCATGTTTACTTGTGAGCTGAACTCCAGAAAAGTTCATTAGCAGACAGAGCTGAGGGTCTACCAGGAAAGGGATATCAAGAATCATCGACAAAGTGTCACAGACCTCCTGCCAGAACAGCTGAAGATTAGGGCATTGCCAAGTGGCATGTAGAAATGTACCCTCCTCTACCCCACATCTAAAACACTGATGATATATCAGAGTTAAATTTTTGTAACTTTGAAGGGGTTAGATAAAGTTGGTGCAGCAAGTTGTATTGAATTAGTCTGTATCTAGAATTAAGCATGGAAGTTAATGCTTCCTCAGAAATCTCCTCGTCAATAGAGACTCCCAGATCTGTCTCCCACCTAATCCATGAGGAATGCAGGTTTGGTTTTGGAAGCTCTTGCATGACTGTATTATAGACTCTGGATATAAATTTACAAGATGATTGGTCCTAATGAAACAGAGATTCAATCTTTGTCATATCGGGCAACCTCAGCTGACCTTTTAATATTGTTTTAATGAAATTTCTCAGTTGTAAAAAGCAAAAAAATAATGTTTGTTGGATAGTTGAAATTTTTCTCTTAATTGTTCAAAGGACAAAAGCATACCATCCTGATAGCACTGTTCTAAGCAGCTAATCCCCATCTCATGCCAAGATTTAAAAATTTAAAAAATCACTGGCAATAAGTTGTTATCCCATATAGGGGTCTTAGGTAACAAAAACCCTTCTATATTAAACAACGTGTGTAAATTGTACCAGAGCTATATTGAGTTAATTATCAATGGGTTATTTGTTTTTTCTTAACCACTTCAACTCCAGATGTAAAAATGAAACCCCTTCCCAGGTAACAGATTTTGAAAATAATAATAATAATGTTTTAAAACCTGTAATTGCTATAAAATGTTAACATATGGTGAATAAAACATAAATAAATGACCTAAACTGTGTTTTTCATTAACCCTTTATGATCTTGTGTACTACATACCCATGTTCAATATAGAGATAAAAACAAGTTGTTTTATTTTATTTTTTATTTTTTGTTTGAACAATGAAAACAAAAACACTGCTAATAACACTAATAACAATAATCTGTAAACAGTAATTATCAAATAAAAATCAAACGTGTGCAATTATCGACTTGCTCTGTGCCATTTATTGAAATGTTCAATACAACAGAACCCGGGGTTGCCTTCGCAACCACTGCATATTTTGCTTGTGTCCTTTCTTTTGTTTTCATTTTCGTAGCAGACCCTGCACCTTTTTTGCGGTCTCTGCTTCCCTTGTGTTGGAGGGATAGTCACAAATGCGTGTACAGGGCTACTTTGTGCACGCATTGTGATGGATCTGGCTGCCGCAGATGCCTGCTTCATAGCCTTGGACCCAGTACTGTATTTTGATAGTATTTCATCACAGCACTGCCATTTCAAACCAAACAGCTTCCCGTTTGCAGCTGGCTTACCTGTAAAGTAGCTGCATGCTCTTTTGTTTGTACAGTCACAAAGGTAAGTGATTAGCTTTTCGGGAACAAAAGCCAAAAAGCACTCCAATGGAGAACGCAAACTCTCAAGTTCCATGGCGGGGTGCACATCTGTGTAAACAGGTGCAAAATCGAATGATGGAGGACTGGCATCATCGTAGGGATCAGTAATAAACACCCAGTCCCTTGCTGTTCTTGGCTCCACATCCTCTTCATCATCATGATTGGTAAGTGATAAGTCAGCATCACTGTCGCTGGTATCGAAATCCTCTGAACCAACTTTGAAATCTTCATCACACCCATTGTCGCTCTCCACGTATGTTGACATGTTTAGGTTTCGCTAAAAACTATATAAATTACAACTAAACAAGTAAAACTAATAATAAAACAAAAATTAAAATATAAAACACTATATATATATGTGTATGTATATATATATATATATATATGTGTGTGTATATATATATATATATATATATATATATATATATATATATATATATATATATATATATATATATATATATATATACTTGTAAAAGTTGAATGGTTTCCCGCAATATATCTGTCTTCTAAACGCCCACAGGTAGATTGGAATCTCTACACGACACACAATTGGATACAAATGTCACCTGACCCTCCCCCGACTTTCATTGCACATTCCACAGTACTAGCACTGCCTCAGGAAATTATTATTATTATTATTATTTATTTATTAGCAGATGCCCTTATCCAGGGCAACTTACAATTGTTACAAGATATCACATTATTTTTACATAGAATTACCCATTTATACAGTTGGGTTTTTACTGGAGCAATCTAAGTAAAGAGCCTTGCTCAAGGGTACAGTAGCAGTGTCCCCCACCTGGGATTGAACCCACAACCCTCTGGTCAAGAGGCCAGAGCCCTAACCACTACTCCACACTGCTGCCCTACTCCACACTGAAACCTGAAACGCTAGACTGAGAAACTAGTCATAGAATAGAATGGGAAACTAGACATACGCACTGTAAAGGAGAGTGGTCTGAGATGGCCCTAGAAAGGTATTGTGCATTCATAACTCTATGAATTAATGGTGCTGAAAGGAAAAAGTAATCTACGCAGGTATGAGTGTCATGAGGGCTAGAGTAGAAAGAATAGTCTGTGTCCTGGGGATGAACATGTCTCCGAATCCCCTTTTAAATTCAGATCCTTTTAAAAAGGAATGTGTCAGTTTGGCAGATTGTGTCATTAGGTGAAGCAGAAGTGTATGATCTATCTAGAATTGGATCCAAGCAAAAATTAATTATCATTAACAAGCCCCTGCAATCTGAGACTTTCAAAAACAGGTCTTGAACAAATACATGATCATAAAAATTGGGGGCGTATACATTTAAGCAGAGTCCAGGGTTCTGAATACAGGGTTGCCTGAATCAAAATGTATCTGCCTGAAGGGTCAGTAAGTGATTTAGTAACGCTAAAAGGTATGAATTAATATCGCTACTGTGTTAAAAAAGGAAGCATATACCTGTCTCACCCATCTATGAAGCTTCTCATGCTCTCTATTGGTAAGGTGTGTTTCTTGCAGGAACACAATATCAGATTTTACTTTAAGATATGTAAAAACCCTCTTCCTCTTCACAGGGCTATTCAGTCCTTTCACATTCCAAGTAACCCAGTTAACCTGTTTAGACATACTGACCAGCAATAACAAAAACCTGATCTGTAATGAGTGGAAGCCCCAGGGGAATAATAATAATGCTAGTGCCTCTCCGAGTTTCCTGAGCAAAGGTAATGCAGCTCGATAGTGAGCATCTCTCATAAAAGAATAATAATAAAATAATTTAAAAAAAAGCAAGCAAGAACACACAGAGCACAAATTACCCATCCTATACTGAGTTATGCAGCTGCCAATGCACAGCTTCAACTAGCTAAGTGAACATAGAACAGGAACTCCCATCTAGTCCCAGAATTTTTCTTTTCTTTTTTTCCCCTTCCCCTATCTGCTTACATACACCCAAATACAGATATTTATATAAACCTATCCTCTTCCTGTACCTACACATATATACATACACATATGTACACACATACACACACACGCAAATCGCTACATATACTATACTCTGACTACAGCAACTCCCTCCTGGCTGGCCTCCCTGCGTCCGCCACCCGTCCGCTCCAGCTCATCCAGAACTCTGCTGCCCGCCTGGTGTTCTCTCTGCCTCGCTTCGCCCACGCTACTCCACTACTCCGCTCGCTCCACTGGCTCCCAATCACCGCTCATATCCAGTTCAAGACTCTTGTACTAGCCTACAGATGCCTTGACCAGACTGCACCCAGCTACCTCCAGACCCTCATCTCTCCCTACACCCCCACTCGACCTCTCCGCTCCGCCTGCACTAGAAGACTAGCTCTACCTCCGCTACGCTCCCCTGCCTCCAGAGCCACTCCTTCTCCACCCTTGCTCCGCAGTGGTGGAATGACCTTCAGATGTCAGGACTGCCCAGTCCCTGACCACATTCCGGCGCCTCCTTAAGACTCACCTCTTCAAACAGCACCTGTAGAACTCCTCTGTTTGTATCCTTGGACACTATCAGCCTTCATGTAAATGTGCTTTATTTTGCTCTTATCTGCCCCCTATTTTACTGCATTTAATCCTGTACTTCAGAATACTGTAATCTGCCAAGTGTTTAACCTGTAGTACTTTGTATTTAATCATATCCTGATGTAACTATCACTATTTAATCATACCCTGATGTAACTATCACTATTATCTGCTGTATTATTGAATTGTAGTTTGTCACACTTATACTTTGCTTGAACAAAAGTTATTGTATTTCTTGCTCTTATTGTATTACTTGTATTGTAACACTTGAAATGTATTTGCTTACGATTGTAAGTCGCCCTGGATAAGGGCGTCTGCTAAGAAATAAATAATAATAATACTCTATTAAACATACACATACATACACACACGCAAATACATACAGCAGCAACCCCCCCCCCCCCATATTGTCTCCTTATATACACAGACATGCACTGGTATATATTGTAGGTAGGTACAATAATCATATTTCTATTGTTTTAATTATAACGTCTATATTCCTTAATTGAGCATATCTATGCCTCAAATAATCATTTAAATAGAGCGTATGACTCAAACGTAATAAAATAATCTTAGTTAGCATCCAACACCTTACGATTAGAGAAAAAAACAAAATAGGACTTGGGTCTCAACACAAATTATTGAAAAAACATACTGAAGGAAATAACTATGCCCCGTATAGCCTGCATCATACGAGGCAAGAATTCTAGTAAAATAAATGTATCAACTTGGTGCAAACAAACAAAATCGTATACATACTGCATTTTGGCACATTGTAGGCCAGTGCAGTTGCTTGCCTGCTGTAGTTAAAACAGTGGCCGTGAAAACATTGGTCTGCTCTACCCGCCGTTGGTTGGAAATGTGTAGTTTCAAATAATTTAGCAAAGTCCATCCTCAAGATGTCACTTCAGCTCAAAAGTTAAAAAAAAAAATATGACCCAAGTCCTGAGGCTGTTGTAATCCATTTAAGCCACTGATTAATGAGGAGATCTGTTCCCCGACTAAGCAGGGGGTAGATCGTTGAGAAAGCTGGAAACTGCTCGTGGTGTTCCAAATAGTCTCCTTTGTCCCTCGAAGTCCACTCTCAGTTTTGCGGGGTGAAGTACCTTGAATATTTCTCGATCTAAGAGTTTTTTTCACCTCATCAAGCTCCTTCCGACGTCTTGCCAAGTCAGCACGTCAGGAAAAAACATCACAGCCTTGTTTTTATATAGCACTTTCCCCTTCTCTCTTGCTAAGCGTAGGATTTATTCCCTGCCCTGATATTTCAGGAGTTTCATGATGACAATCCTAGGGTTTTGATCTGGAGCTGGTTTGGGTATCAGGGCACGATGAGCATGGTCAATTATCAGTGGCTTCCCAAAATGTTCACTGCCCAGTACTGTCGGTATCATTTCAGTGAAGAAAGTGATCGAATCTGTACCCTTGGATCCTTCTGGCAAGCCCACAATATGAATATCAGTGTCTGTTTCGGTTTTCTAAGTTGTCTGTTTTATTTCTTAGTATTTCGTTTTCTTTGATTAAAGTGTGTACCTTTTTTTCAACTGCGCCATGCTGTCCTCAGTTGTACTGATACGACTCTCGGCCTCTGTTAGTCTTGATCCAAAGTTTTTTAAGCAGTTTTTTAAGCCCTCTATGGCTGAGTGCAGTTGTGTTGTTTTCAAGCTTAATTGCTCTGCAAGATATTTATTGCCTTCCTTGATTTTTTTTTAGAATATGCGATAAGCTCTCTTTCGGCTGCTAAGTGATCTTGTTTTCTGGAGTGCTGGGAGTATTAAAAGAGTAGGCCCCAGAGTTCGAGTCCTCATTAGTATGTAGTTGCTTTGGTGCCGTAGGTTTCTGTTTTTCCCTTGACATGCTGCAAGCATCAAGCAACAGGTCCCCATATTATATTTGTTTATAATTTGGTATTGGACAGAAAAAGAAGGTAAAAAGATGAAATGGTAGCAGAGAGCTCCTTACAAATGTGCCCGTTCAACACTGAGTGAAAATAACATTTTTTTTAAACACTTTAAATTTTAGTAAATAAAATAAATTGCAAAAACTAAACAGACGTTTTTATCAAACCTTTAAATTAGGTACCTTTGTATAATTGAATATTTTAGAAATGCAGTTATTTTTCTTGGTCATCAAACAAGAAAGTGCATGTCTCTTATTATTCCCATTCATAAATACCTGAAATGGAATCACTTTTGAGTAAAACCAGTACAACGTGCACAAGAACATAACTCTTAAATCCAAATTTCTGAACACTGTGTAACTAAAACGTCCAGCCGTTACCTCCCACGCTGAACTGTCATGCACAAAAAAGACAAATGCGTGCAATACAAAAGAAAACTAGAGCCTTGCATAAGTTATTTTTTTCGCCACTACTCTGTACAACCAAATACAACTTGCAAAATCACATTCAGTTGGCTTGCAACATCGCCTCCCCCCCCCCCCCCCAAAAAAAAGTCGGAGCGCAGCTGCGCCACTTAACCAAAAAAAAAATTATGAAAATAAATGCAGCAAAATTTGAATCAGCCAAAAAACTTTTATTATTATTGTTTTCCAACAAAATATATTCTAGCATTTAAGACTGTGAACGTGCCAGTAATCAATAAAATAGCAGTATATCCAAACATTTTAATAAATCAATTACCGGTATGTAACAAGATTTATCAGTTTGATTAATAACTTGATTTAGTTAATATTGAAACATACATGAAAGTACTCAATATTTTAAATACTCAATATTTTAATAGCTAATTAGTCACAAAAACGTATTCATCATAGGCATCAATTGAATTTTTAAATGAATGTTATCAAGTACAAAAGTTAGTATGAAAACATTTCTACAAAAGAAAAAAACCATTACAGAACCTCAAAGCTGAGCCCATGGTACAAATGCATTCAAACTCCTGTAGCTGCCTTTTTTGTTCCTTATACATTGCAAACCGTATACTTTGGTAGCGGATTCAACATATTGTATATTTATTAATACTGAACACACTGTTTACATCTGCCAGCAGAGCGATCACATGACCTTAATTAACACTGCCCTATTGTCAGAGCTCTCGCTTTACATCCCGCCTACAGGTAGGCAATCTGTTAGCTCTGATTTGTGAAATTCTGCTTTGATTGACAGTCTGCGAATACTCCCTTGCTACACTTTATTTTTCTAGTTACAGCTGCCACCGGCGACAGCTTTTCGCCATTAATAGCAAAAAATACATAGAATGTCATTGCACCTGCGGCCCACACAAGACCACAGTTTGGGAACCCCTGGCATAATCTACCATCACTAATATATGCATATACACAGAATCGGAAGCTGGCAAGGGGCCTACAATGTCCATTGCAATGCGTTCAAAGGGAGTGGAAATTATTGGCAGTGGGACCAAAGAGGCAGGGAGCACTCGACCTGGCGCTACTCGCTGGAAGTCTGGGCATGTGGCTACATATTTCAACACATCCTTATGAAGTCCTACCCAAAAAAATTGGGCCAATATGCATTCCCTAGTTTTATCAGCTACGAAGTGTCCCAAAAAAGGGACATCATGTGCAAGCCTCATGACCTCGGAGCGATAAGACTCATTAATTGTGTTACAGGCTTTCCTGTGCCCTTTGATAATGAAGTGTGGAAATACTAGCCGCCCAGCGCCTTCAACATCCTTACCTTCAATAGACCGGACCTGTCCCCAAGTGTGCACCAGTGTGGAATCGTTTTTCTGGTCCCACACTAGGTCCACACTTCGGTCCCACATGTCCGGTATATTGAGAAGGGCTGGAGTAGCCCCTGCCCTGGATGGCCTAGTAACCTTGCCCACTCGGTCACACTGCGTACCGACTCCCTTTCATTGACGTTTGATACCAGCCAAGATTTCTCCCACTAGACCCCAGCCCCAGATGCACCTTTTCATTTTTAGATACGTCTCTCTTTCTTTGTTTTTCCAGGCCGAAAAAGGGAAGAAAACAAGTCAGCTTGTCAGGGAAAATCTCACCAATCGTTTCCCCTTTTCTTTTTTCTGCTACGTTTACATGTACGGTCGGAATTACTGGGTGCGGTAGACTTTCCACCACCCCCACTATGAGGTGACGCTGCATCAGTCCTACCCATATATATATTTTTAGTAGGGGGTATGTCGCTGTATCTCCATGGATACAGGAGATCGCCATGGATACAGGAGATCACCCAAGACAGCTGTCCGAATTAAGGTCTGCCTACACCCTGAGTCCACTAATGCATGGGTACTCACCTTACCGACAACCATGTGAACAATACAAAGTCCCTCCCGACCATTTCCCCATCTCTTACCCGCTTCCGATGCCAGATAACATGTCACCACGTTGCACTTCATGGCTGAGCAGCACAGCTGGGCGATATGTTCTATGTGGTAGCACCTGGAACAGACAGGATGGGCAGAAGGCACTGGTGTTACATATCTGTCCCGCTGCGGGCCAGGGGCATTGAATCTACCCCTGCTGGAGCCAACCGTCGCCTCCATGGTAGGGAAGTTAGGCGGCCCATTGAGGTCGGTGGCTTGGGAGGTCTGGATTCCATAGCGAGGAAGGATTGTGGTGGAGGTGGAGCCAGTCTCCTGCTGCTCGGTTGGGCAGGAGAGGTCAGTAGGCTGGTCTTGAAGGGGATCAGGGAGACCTCAAAGTCCTCTGCCACGTCTTGCATTGCCTCCTACTCAGTTAGTATCCCCCCACCCCAGCAGACTCCTCTCATTTGTAAATGTTCATATATTCTCATGTTCTAATTGACCTATGGTCCGAATCTTATCATAATGAACTGTGGGAACCAAACTTCAATTTCATAAAGTAATGATAATGTGTAAAGCTTTAACATTACAGAACTCTATATACTATATTTTATATTCAAATGGTTACTGTATTTTATTGTTAAGGAATATTAATATGCCATATTCTCATATTAGTGCAAACCAATGTCTGCTTATATTTAAGTTGAAAACAATCACAAAACAACAATAACCATAAAGTTTCATAATATCCTGCCGCGAAAAAAAAAATATCCTGATTTCGAAACAGAGCAATTATGAATTTACTGAAGCAAGCAAATGCTTGAAAGGGTAATCTGTCTTGTGTAGCACTATTAATCTAAGGAACGGATCCAATAATATCAACAGATACAGCCAGAAAACCTTTAGTGCTTGAAGTTTAGCAATTAGTGCCTTAAAGAAGTACTTCCCAAGGCTTTAACACCAGTGTCCTGGAATACGCAAGTAAATGTGACTTAAACATCACCTACATCCATCACATATCCATAAAAAAATGAAGTTAAGCATGCATACGGGGGACAGACTACTTCTATAAGTTAATATCATGACAAGCGTGTCTCTTATGTGATGTGATGTCACTTATGCAGTTTTCTTTTGATCAGTTCTGGCTGCTGAAACGGGATGACAGCTACAGGAAAAGAGGTACTGGAATTCTGACAAGTCCTGAACGCTGCCTGGTTGATTTCTCATGATTTATAATCTCAATAACCAGTTCCAACACAACTGGACAAGCGGTTTTCTACATACTGCATGCGTGATATACAGGGGCCTTTAGTATACACCAGGTACTGGGGATATGTTGGGGATATTAAGGGGCTTTTGAGAATGGAGTGAGAGTTAGGAAAGCGTTATTGGAAGCACTGCTTATCACACCCTGTGTCACTCGGTTCCCTCCCTCCTCTCCGCACAGTCCCTGGATAATAATTCTCTGTCTCCTAGGAAACTATCAGAACAGCCTAATGCTCTGTGGTCTAATGCCGAGCTCTGTGTCACTGCTCTCCACCACATAGCAAAGCCACAATCCCTTGAGCTATGGAACAGCACCTCCCTGAGCGCTGCACTAGCTCGCTATGTGAATGGCATTTGAAGGAGATGCATTACCATGGTGGATTTTTACAGCTTACAACTTGTCAGAGAGCAAACAAGTCGGAGCAATCCCCAGCCTGGCAATACACCAATTACAGCAGGCTTGTTTTTTCAGGTACTTATTTACCATATTTGTTAATGTAGAACAGCAGTATGAAGCCATTTATTTAGACCTCCAATGAGGTAGGTGCGTTTTGTGCAATAATAATCAAGGATTTAAAAAAACAGGTCCAGTTTTCACTGCACTACTTATCATTGTGGAGTTGAACTTTTTTATTTTAAATACATGTCGGTGCAATACTAGTTTGAAAATCGACCTACTAGACTTTCGGCTGCCATGCAAAATGTGTTCCTGCTGTGCCACGGTAAAATGGCACTTTTACATCATTCTAATAAAATATTTGGTAAATCATTTTACAAAAATACATCAAACTGTTAATAGAATCAAAGAAAAAACACTCCTGTGCATCGATGACATATAAATCGAGACAGGAAATCAGAAGCCTATAGCAACTGCACATCTATAATTTATACCTGCCTCCATTTAGCCAGGTTCAAAAAGATGACCCACAAGGCCAGATAGACAATGTGTTTTATACTGTAATCTTTTTCAGGTGCAACAGAATTAAAAGTTCCTGCCTGGTACCTGATCACTTCCTTTGTTTTGTTTTTAAAGGAAGCAATTTAGATTGAGACCTATTTCTATTTTGTTGGTATTGCCAATAATTTTGGCGATTATTTGTGCTTCAAAAATTGTAGAAGGATGACTGTCCAGCTTATCTGTTGGAAATGCCAGCTGAGACTTGTACGGTTTCATGGTTTTGATCAATAGCGTTGTACTTGACAATCTCTACTGGTATAAATAACCCGTAAAGTGAAAAACCACTTAAAGCACCAAAACATTTTAACCACATGAAAGGAGACCAGTGTAAAGTTGCTCATGCTATTAAGAAAATGTCAAAAAATAGTTTGTTCATGACTGTACATAAAACAAGGACTGTGGCATGTGCATGTATGCAGGAATGGATAAAAAAAACAAAAGGAAAAAAAAGGATTGAAAGCCTTGGTTCGTAAGCACTCCTTTTAAACTAACCGATAACAGAGAGATGCAGCTTTTATAGGCAGTAAAACCTTGATATCTGAACACCTGTTATTTGCATTGTCCATTGGTAACCTGTCTTGTGTGTTGTGCTCTTCTGCCCTGTTGTCATAGAAAATGCACTATGCTACCCTCAACCAGTACAGTACAGTACTATACAAAACTATTGGTACATTTACTGTTGAATTTTCAAGACTGGAGTAAATGCTTTGAAAATATGCCCCCGGGTTTGTATTATATCGTTTTTGGAGGTTTCTTGATCGGGAAGAATCATATAAACAATTTCACAGCGGCAATTTGATTATCCGAACGCTCCCTGGTCCCAATTAGTTTGGATACTGGAGGTTTTACTCATAACAAATAAATCAGGCGATTTGTGCAAGCATGTGCTACATATAGCAGGTGTCTCTAACTTAATGTCCAACCTCTGTATGTATAATCACTGTAGAAAAGGTATCATGCCTGTGCTGTGCAGCCCATCACAGTATCAAGTGTCTCTCAACGCATTTCAAATGTCGCTCAACATGTTTCAAGTTTGCTTTTTGTCAGCTCTGGGAAATACTGTACCTTCACCCTTATCCTTGCCTGTTTCCTGCCTGTGGCTTGGCCTGTTTGTTTTTGTATTATTACCTCTGACACATTCCAGCAGGAAGCAGGGCTGGCCTTTCTCCTCCAGGAGATGGGGCGTCGCTGGGTGAACATAATTGGACATTGAAAATTGGAGATAAAAATAGTGGTAAAATAATTGGGCACACGAAATAGCAATACAGAATATATTTAATCTGTAACACTGAAAAACTAGGCATATTATACCAACCATTGCTCACCAGTTATTGAGGCAGGTCCAATTTTTATTGAAGTTCATTTCACCGACCCTTGTACAACTATGGCCAAAAGTCTTGCATCACCCTATAGAATGAACTAATTTTGATTTCTAAAGTCGAATGAAACCTGCTGAATAATGTTACGTGAACATATTGAATTTCATACTGCTTTGCAGTTTTCCATATACTTAAATTGACAAAAATAGAAAAATTTGATATTTCAAAATCTAACATGAAATACTATACTACTATTATGGTTTCTGGCACTTTTGCAATATAATTTAGTATTAGTATTATAATGTAGTTTATTTGATAAAATATCTAAATTATGTTCATTATATATATATGAATGATGCAAACATTTGGCCATAGCTGTAGGTAATGCTTAGCAATTGGCATGTTTAAGTACAGCTAATATGTTTACTGCAGCCAGTCTGTGTTGGGTTCATGTATTTTCTAAGGGCGTGCCACCTGCCATGTTCATTACTGATTGCTAACCTCACAAATAACATTGTTTTAATCAGTGCCACCTGATTAAACACAGCACAGGTGACTCTTTTCAACTTAAGGTGCAATAAGACTTGAAAAACATTCCCTCACAATCACTTTATTGTTTAGCTGTTGGTCTTTTAGTTTTTCAGACATATTTTCACTTAGACTCAGATAGATCCATTACCCTGACACACCACTGTGAGTTTGATGGAAGTACTTCCCATTACTTACTGTGTCACAGCTAATAGGGACCGACAAGCAGCACAGAACGTGAGTAAAAGGTTTCGGTGGGGTCCTGTAACACCTGAAACCTTGTAGAAATGTGCAGTAAAATAAAATAAAAAATTGCTGGAAAATAAAGCAGATGTTGTGGGGTTTTTTTTTGAGCTTACACATTAAACCTGGTAAAGGTCTGAAATATCAGTTATCTTTGCTTCAGTTTGTGTTTCAGGGGGACAGGTTAACGTTTACTCTGGGTGTACCAGCTGTACCTAGAGAGAAGCTCTAAGGAGGCCACATGGGTTCTTTAAACTTCTGAGTTTTAGAAAGCCCCCCCGAGATGTGATGACTGGAAACAGAAAAGGGTCTAAAACAAGTCTAAACAAGAAGAGGAATATATTAGTTAGGATAACAGTGAGATTTCAGAGCTGCACTAAGCTGCTCTTTAAGATCATGGCACAAGGGACGTGATTCAAATGAAATCAGATATCCTAGACAACAAGTCGTATTTGATAATCTACTGTAAACCAGATTATAGGTGAGAATCGGAATTAACAGCATTTGAAAAATATGTAAACAGAGAATATGAAACTACTACTTGAGTTAGATTGGGAATGCTACTGGCCTCGCACAGCCAGGACATGAATCTGCGCTCCCCTGACTGTATGACTCCACGCGGCCTTTCTTGTTTCGCTGCCTGTTTTGTACCTTACCTTTTTGTAGACTGTGAGGACTACAAGGGACAACCAGTGCAGAGCTACCCTCTCTGCATAAAAACTGAATGGCCACAGACCCCTGCACCGTGCTGCATGACGCGGGCACCAGCTGCACGGAGGAATATTGTGCAGAGTGAAAGTGTACGGGAATTGTTTACTTGATTTTTTTTTTATTTTCCCGTGAACTTAACCATTGCTAATTTTGTTCACGAGTTTTCTTAGTTTTTTTATTTATTGCAAAGTATTTTAACCTGGATCTAACCATTGCTGGCTAGTCCAGGTTTTTTTTTTGGGGTGCAATAAAAGCACCCTTGAGGGGTTTCTTTTGATTGGAAAGCAGCTGTGGTGATGTAATTTCTATTGCACCACCCACTAAATCCTGACACATGGTGTCTTCGTGGGATTGGATTCTGAAATGGATGCCCAACAGTTTGCTGCATTCCTGGCAGATCAGGAGCGCCTCTGGGATGAAGAAGAAAAAAGAAGGACCGTGCGGGAAATCCAGTACCAGTCAGCGGTCCTAGATCAACTGGTGGCACTGAACATCTCCGGGGAGATGTATCGGTGCTGGTTCTGGGAATACCAGCCGCCGTCATGCCCCAAGCCTCGGGTAGCGGCTCAGTACCTGGCAGTCTACGGAGCAGATTATACAGCTACTGGTGGTGGAACAATTTTTGTATATTCTTCCCCCAGTGCTGCAGGAATGGGTTAGACGGCATGAGCCTACAACATTGGAGACAGCGGTCCGCCTGGCCGAAGCCTGTGAAAATGCCGCCACCATTCAAGTCCCATCACCTTCTTCCCAAATGGACCAGCCAGCGCCATCACCGGGTCCCAAGGTGGGGCCGAAGACCACCCAGCCCCGTCTCCAGCTTCTAAGGGGCCACAAGCTCGACTCCCAATGAGTGCACCGCCCTTCCCAAAATGGAAGGCACAGCTAGCTCCCAGCTCAGGATGTGGTCAAACTGTTATTTTGGCTCAATTGTTGGAGGATGCGTCTTGGCGGACAGAGGTTTCTGTTGCTATCTCCTGCTTCCATGGGAATACCAAGACATACCCGACCACGAAATTTAATCTGTCCATAAGGGGATACACTTGCCGTGCTTCCAGGGTGGAACTGGCCAAAATACCAACCAATGGTAGCGAAACAGTTGGTGGCCTCCCCGCCCAAAGACGTAGGTGTTGTGGGATCAGAGACGGGAAGAGAGACTGGACAAACTTTCCCGTTCAAAGCTGACTTGTTCCGCCCCGATTTCTGCCCATGAAAAACTAGAAAAGAAAGACGGACAGAAAAATGGTAGGGGATGCTGATAAGACAAGGGTGGTGTAGTAATAGTAGTAGTATTTAAACGACAATGAAAAACATCAGTTTATGAGAAAAGGAAACTGTAAAGGAAACTGACAATTGTAAATGCAGTAATGTGAGTAATAAACTGACTATTGTGATTCAGCAGTTAGTCCAAACAATTTAACAACAATGTATGATTGTAAATAAATATAAAACTATAAAGAGAATCCAGAAATAGGAAAACAGGGTTTATATACTAAGTTGTTTTCTGAATAATAATAATAATAATAATAATAATAATAATAATAATAATAATAATAATAATAATAATAATAATAATAATGTAGGCTGGTAAAGTTTATGTGTTCTCTTCAGAGGAGCCGGCTGGGTTTGTGAAGTGTATAAACAATGTCCAAACGAGATTTCTCTGTTCAATATTCTTTATTTCCTTGGCACAGGTTTGTTGCTTTTAGTTACAGCAATAGAATACAGAGCTCAATGACACTTGCTCAAAGTACCCAGTGGTAGATCTTTCTCCCTCATCCCAAGACACCGCCAAACTCCCCATAGTTCAGCAGCCATGTCACAGTGCGTAAGGTCTTCCAGTTAAAGCTACAATAGCATTAGCTGTGCAGTACAAAACAGAGTACCAACAAATCATTTTTTTCTGTATTAATTCTACACTAATAACATTAATCAAATAATCAGAACAGTGTGAATACTGTAACCTGGCCAAAACAATAGAAAATACATTACAATAGCATCAGTAATAAAACAAATTTAAATGCGATGGATGCAGTAATTGTATCAATTAAATATGCGGTTGAAACCAAGGTTAACTGAGATTAATTTGTTTAATCTCAAGATTAATCGAGATCAATCGCTAGACAACCCTAGTAATAACATGATTTCGCCTATAAGGTATTGAGGGTATCAGATCCTAGGGATATATGAGAGTGTCTGTCAGCTTGAAGTGTATTTTTATGTCACACATTTTGCATATATTGTATCCTTGAAAACCACTAATTCAGTTCTTATGAAACGTGGTATTAATGACACTTACATTTGTCCATGCATCTTGCACTACACATACTGTAATCAACACATATACAGACAACACTTTCCAGCCTAATCCATTTATTTACGTAGAGACGTAGCGAGACAGCACTTCACATTCACAAAGACCTGAGCTCCGTATTCAGCTGGCAATCTCTACCAGCCTGCAGAATGACAGGGTCGTGAGCCTGATAAACATATTAATGGCTGAAAATTACAGCATGAAGACCTGGGGTAGACCCCATTCCCACACTCCCCACTCTTATTCTTCAGTAACCCCGGCCTGTCATTATCTCCAGTCGCTATGACAACACCATGTCACCCTGGAACCCTCCACCTCACTGGCTGTGACTGGCCCAGCACAGGAGCCATTAGCCCCCTCTGCGCTTTCCCCCTACTTCCTCAGATAGCCTGACAGCATTATGGAGACGCCATTGAATCGAATGCCTTGAATGAGTGAGACAAGCAGGGAACTGTCAGCCCCTGTGAATGGGGGCTCTCAAAGGTCATTGGGTTTTATAACTGCGTCTAATCCATTCATTGACAATATTCATGCAAATAACACTCCGCAGATGGCTTCCAGATACGCATTCAGGTAGTGAAGACATTATGTTTTCTTGTTCCTTTTTCTTTTTGAAGGTCTATTAAAAAGCATGAATCCACTCTGAAGTAATGAATCATCAATTTAAAGATGAACTTCCAGTAGTTTTGATATTAAAAAATACAGCTTTGTTTAAATATACAGTATACTTGAGTAAAAAAATATGGTGTTTTTAGTGCTTATATAAATGCAAGACCCTAAAGCAAATTGTGAAAAAGTGTTGCCTCTGAAAACTGGGATGTAGCATGATAGAACTCCTTTTCACATGTGTTTTAGATAAATAAAACATTAGGATATATACCAGTAAATTAGAACAGTTTGCAAAATAAGAAATAAAGGACATTTAGAACTGTTCAATAAAGTGTTCACCGATTTAAATAAATTGGCCTTACGAAGACCAATTTAAATGATTAGAATAATGGTATTAATTTGTTACAAGACATTCCTTGGCCCTTTCAGTAGTCCCTTGACTAGTCTTAATAGGGAGATTGAACATAAAGTACAAGAAAAAGTACAAGAAAAAGCAGTGAAAAGTTTGAGTGGCAAGTCTTGTTTTCAAGTCATTAAAATTAAAACTAGGAGAAATGTAAACAGTATTAAAAAATGTAAGTCATTTTATTTGAAAGCAAGTCAGTTATTTCAACTTGTAAAAAAATTAAGGTCTTTGCACACAGGGCGATTCAGCACTTTAGAATTACTTAACAAAATATAACAGATTCTGAAAAAATTACATTAGCAAAACTGTTTTATTTTTATATACCATTTTATCAATAAGGGCCCTAAAAAAGGTCAAAACTAAGTGCAACAAAACATAGCGACAGCATTGTATTGCATATGTACTGTAAACAATGTAAGCACAGAGAAGTATGGTAAAGCAGATTTAAAATATGGCAAGTAAATGCATAGTATAACCATGGGAAAACTTCATGTAAAATGAGTACAATACATATACAAAGGAAGCCAGTGGGTGACTGTGCTGGGGTGTCTTCTTAGGATTTGTAGATTAGCATGATTGCAGTTTTATCTTACTTTTTTATACTTTAAGTACATTAAAAAATAATAAATAATTTTTCAAAAGGAGACTGTTAGAAATAAACACATCTGGTCTATTTTAATAAGCTTTAACAGATCTGAATCCAGCTGCTCTGTGTATGAGTCCTGGTGCAAGTTATTAAGATCTGCAAATGTTTTGATCGTTAAAACTAAGACCTTTCAACTTAAAATGGACTTCAGCACATAGCCTCTATACACTGCATGGAGCTGAAATGGGCTTCAGCACATAGCCTCTATACACTGCATGGAGCTGAAATGGACTTCAGCACATAGCCTCTACACACTGCATGGAGCTGAAATGGACTTCAGCACATAGCCTCTATACACTGCATGGAGCTGAAATGGACTTCAGCACATAGCCTCTACACACTGCATGGAGCTGAAATGGACTTCAGCACATAGCCTCTATACACTGCATGGAGCTGAAATGGACTTCAGCACATAGCCTCTACACACTGCATGGAGCTGAAATGGACTTCAGCACATAGCCTCTACACACTGCATGGAGCTGAAATGGACTTCAGCACATAACCTCTATAGCATGGAGCTGAAATGGGCTTCAGCACATAACCTCTATTCACTGCATGGAGCTGAAATGGACTTTAGCACATAACCTCTATAGCATGGAGCTGAAATGGGCTTCAGCACATAACCTCTATTCACTGCATGGAGCTGAAATGGACTTTAGCACATAACCTCTATAGCATGGAGCTGAAATGGGCTTCAGCACATAGCCTCTATAACTGCATGGAGCTGAAATGGACTTCAGCACATAACCTCTATAGCATGGAGCTGAAATGGGCTTCAGCACATAACCTCTATACACTGCATGGAGCTGAAATGGGCTTCAGCACATAACCTCTATAGCATGGAGCTGAAATGGACTTTAGCACATAACCTCTATAGCATGGAGCTGAAATGAACTTCAGCACATAACCTCTATAGCATGGAGCTGAAATGGACTTCAGCACATAACCTCTATAGCATGGCGCTGAAATGGACTTCAGCACATAACCTCTATAGCATGGAGCTGAAATGGACTTCAGCACATAACCTCTATAGCATGGAGCTGAAATGGACTTCAGCACATAACCTCTATAGCATGGAGCTGAAATAAACTTCAGCACATAACTTCTATAGCATGGAGCTGAAATGGACTTCAGCACATAACCTCTATAGCATGGAGCTGAAATGGACTTTAGCACATAACCTCTATAGCATGGAGCTGAAATGGACTTCAGCACATAACCTCTATAGCATGGAGCTGAAATGGGCTTCAGCACATAACCTCTATTCACTGCATGGAGCTGAAATGGGCTTCAGCACATAACCTCTATGAGCTGCCTGGTGCTAAAATGGAATAAAAATTATACAAGAACTGTTGTCATGGCACCTCATGATCAAGTTAATTAAACCCCAGATTGTGTGATTGCAGACTTACTATTCACACTGTTTGTCAATACTGGGGCACTAACACAGTCATTGTATTTCTTATTTTTCCAGACTGGCAATCAGTGGCTGGTCATTGAAAGAACTCTTTGAAAACACTTCCCCTTTTCAAAGCCTCCAGCCCAACCATCCAGCAAGAAAAACAGAGCTGCCCATCGTAGCGGCAGCTAATGCTTGCTCACCACTGTATTCATTGAAGTCATGTGATTTTTTAAACACATTTTTCTTACACTTTCATCTAAGCTACACAAATACAGAGAAACCAGGTGGTCTTGCTAAATAATGTTTTTAAACCCGTGAACTCAAGTAATTTTACCATAAACAGAAAATATTTCATTCATAATTGGATATTCAGAATTAGCATAGCTTTGATGTTAAAATAATGAAAATGGTCTGTGCAAGAGAGCGAATAAATCTTAGTCAACAATCTCCCTCCCAACCTGTGAGGGCGCTGTATAACAGGAACAGTGTGCCTCATACTGGATGGTTCGCAGTTCATTCCAGGGTCAGTCGGAAGCCGGCCATCCAGGAAGGGGGCGGATGAGTCAGTCATGGATTGGAGGAGACGTGATTGAACTAGCTATCAGATGGGGCGTGACTAAGGGTATTTTAGGGGAAGTGACGATGCAATCTGTTCCTTTGTTCTGGTTTTACAAAAGGACCAGGAAGGAGTAAAAACAAAACTCTGAGTGTTTATATTTCTTTTGTTAACCACTGTTTATTTGAATTTAGTAAATGGCTAACAACCGGGAGCTGTCACTGTTCCAGCCAGCATTAAACCCGGATTCCAAATTCTGCACTAGTCACCAATAATTGTGTATTCACCACCTGCACTGGAGCACCGCGAGAAAGGACGCAGAGCAATGCTTGTATTACTGTATTATTCTTTCAGGACTGAAACCATTTTGCTTAGCTGTGCAATTGCACATTGCTGTGTAGTTGCCAACATTATTATTTGACGGTGCCAAACCGTGACAACAATTAAAAGAACTGTTTGGACCGTGAACACTGTGTTATTGTCATTGTTTGAGCACTATATCACCTCTAGACCTGCACACTACTAACCATTTTGCCACATGGTCCTATTAAAACCCCTACCATTTCCGCAATCAGTTTTCAAATACAAAATCCCTTTATGTTGAAATTTAATTTTCATCCATAACTTCAAAAACCCTCCATTGAAAATGAAAAGTTGAGTTTGTGATAAACGTAGATAAAAAGTGAACCCAGTGTTTATCCTGTCATTTAGACGAGTGCCTATCGTGTTCATGAAGTAGTTGCAGAAGAGGTACAGCATGCCACATGATTCCCACCTGTGCTGTTATTTGATTTGAGCAGTTCTCAGTATGCCTCAACACATCCAAACTCAAGAAGAGTACTTTATGTGAATACCAGCGCAAACCACTCAATTCACTTTCCAGATGGTATTAAAAACATAAAAGACAAGATCAACACAGATTGTTGGCCTTCAAAAGCATATGAAAACACAGGCAACCATACAGCCTAATTACCAAGTAAAACTTTTAAGAAAGTCAAACGTTTCTGTTTCCATTATGTCAGATCATCTTTAGAAAAGTAGGAAATGTATTTTAAGTTAACAGCATTACAGGTCTAGTTTTCTAAAATTAAGTAAAGAACGTGTTTCTCTAACTTTGCAAAATGGTTATTGGAAATATATTTTTAAAAAAAGGTTATTTATTGAACTTTTGAGATTCCAAATATTTTCTGGATGTTGCTTTTTGATATACAGTGCATGAATATTTTAGAATTAGGCTTATGATTGGCGCACAAGTTGATTTATAATATGGTAGCTTGGGTCGTGCAATGTCTCTCAAAACAGGAAAAACTCTGGGACCAAATACTTAAACAGAATTATACTTTATCTTTTATGGCTTTTGTGGAGTTCATTGTTATCTATATATATCATTGCAACACATTGAGATGCAATCCTGAGGCCTCTACAAAATGCCTGCTGTATAAGGTCTTCTCTGTCTTCCGCCTTCCTGCTCCAAAACTCAGATTAATTTGTGACACATTAGTAAAGGCTTGTCAACAGATCTGACAAGCGAGAAAGCAGCTTCAGTCGGCATAGAGGCTTCAGTCCCCTCGTCAAAATCCACACCACATGCAGCAAGCTCTGAAACAAATAGGGAGGAGAAAGCTTGGCTGCAAACCAGCTCGGCCGACATGCACACAGCTATTCCAAGAGTTTGTGTGGTTGCAGATTTAGGAAGGCTTTGTTGGCAGTTTAAGGATAAACTCCCTTGCAGAAAGACACAATTGAAGCCTGGCATTGTAAAGTGGATTTCATCACAGTGCAATTCTCACACACAAAAACAAAAACAACAAAATAAAACTGCTACAATTATATTTTTATTATTAGATTTAAACAGTACGTTCCTTTCTTTTTTCTCACACAGATGTTTTTGTGTTATTTTTTACTTTGTTTACTTGGGAAACCTGCGCTGCATTTCACCTAAAATGCCCCTCTGTGTTCCACTATAAAGCAATACCAGCAATCCACACTTCTTCATTACTCATCCTAAACGGTGTTTCTTATGTGTCCAGAATATTGTAAAAGTTAGAACGCCAGTAAAGAATGAGTAAGCAGTGAGTATTAACTGCCCTCCACATCACCAGAGTTCAATAAACAGAAGGTAAACATCAAGTGTGTTGCTAAGTAATTATTGATGCAAACCATTGGCAGGAAGATGTGTTTTTAACATTGGTAATCCTCAGTTGCTTGGATAGATTTGCTGGAAAGATACATGTTTTTCGCTATCCAGATATTTGTGTGTTTAAACCAGGAACCATTCACATGGCCAGCCATGGTGCCACGGCGTACTGAATGGAGGGGAGATAGGTTGGATATGCAGGGTCTGCTGTTGGAAATGTTACTATCATGGCAAACAAGCTTGTCTCCCTACTGCAAAAATTACCATTAGGGACAGTAAACTAAGAGCTGCTTTCCAAACAGAAACTATGGAAAAATGTAGTAAACTGACCCTGCCAACTAAAGGGTGACAAGGTGATCGGCGGGCATTGCAGTTTGAATATGCACTCCATTAGATTAGAGCAGTCATTATCAGGTAGATTAGAGCAGTCATTATCAAGTAGATTAGAGCAGTTATTATCAAGTAGATTACAGTAGTCATTATCAAGTAGATTACAGTAGTCATTATCAGGTAGATTAGAGCAGTTATTATCAGGTAGATTAGAGCAGTCATTATCAGGTAGATTCGAGCAGTCATTATCATGTATTATTATTATTATTATTTTATTTCTTAGCAGACACCCTTATCCAGGGCGATTTACAATTGTTATAAGATATCACATTATTTTTACATACAATTACCCATTTATACAGTTGTGTTTTTACTGGAGCAATCTAGGTAAAGTACCTTGCTCAAGGGTACAGCAGCAATGTCCCCCACCTGGGATTGAACCCACAACCCTCCGGTCAAGAGTCCAGAACCCTAACCACTAACCACTTCTCCACACTGCAGTCATTATCAGGTAGATTCAAGCAGTCATTATCAGATAGATTCGAGCAGTCATTATTATGTAGATTAGAGCAGTCATTATCATGCAGATTCGAGCAGTCATTATTATGTACATTAAACCAGTCATTATCACATAGATTAGAGCAGTCATTATCAGATAGATTCGAGCAGTCATTATCATGTAGATTACAGCAGTCATTATCATGCAGATTTGACCAGTCATTATCAAGTAGATTAGAGCAATCATTATCGGGTAGATTACAGCATTCATTATCATGTAGATTAGACCAGTCATTATCATGTAGATTAGACCAGTCATTACCACGTAGATTAGAGCAGTCATTATCATGTAGATTATTATTATTATTATTATTATTTGTTTATTTAGCAGACGCCTTTATCCAAGGCGACTTACAGAGACTAGGGTGTGGAAAACTATGCATCAGCTGCAGAGTCACTTACAACTGCATCTCACCCGAAAGCCGGAGCACAAGGAGGTAAAGTGACTTGCTCAGGGTCACAAAATGAGTCAGTGGCTGAGGTGGGATTTGAACCGGGGACCTCCTGGTTACAAGCCCTTTTCTTTAACCACTGGACCAGATTAGAGCAGTCATTATCCCACAGATAGATGCTCTCTAAAGCACACAGGAGTATGAATCTCACAGGAAATTTCAAGTAGCCAATACAAAATATAACCTAAAAACACCTACAAATGTCTTAACACCCAAGAGACATTCAGGTTTACAACAGTTTTAATACCTTTCACAGCGCTTGCCTGTACAGCTATGGTCAAAAGTTTTCCATCACTAAAGCAGTGGTTCTCAATCTGTGGTCCGCAGGCTCCTTTCAGGTGGTCCGTGAAAAGGTTACATAATTACTGATAGCATAGTTTTTAGATCCCACTGCAAACCCAAATTTGAGAACTTTAAAACTCAGCTACAGATGCAGAAAGACAATGCATACATGGAGAATGTCTCCAAGTTAAAAAAAAAAAAAAAAAAAAAAAAGTCTAAACTCTCCATCATATATAGTTATGGAGTGTCTAAAATGTATTAGTTATTATGGAGTTTCCATGTATGGGTGTCTAAAATGTATTCGTTATTAGGGAGTTTCCATGTATTGCGCTCACGTGCAGCTTGTAAAGTAGCACATGACAGGGCGTGCGTTGTGTTGCATTAACATACGGCTGTAGTTGGGTTGGAGGCACGAAGCAAAGCAGTATATTTGTTGTAAACATTAAACTGGAGGTTTTCAACATTTCCATTTATTGTAATTAATTAAAATTAATGAAGCCTCCGTGCTGGTCTCAACCATTTCTTTATGTTTCATCAAATCAATAAAAACACCAGCTGCCCAAGCATTTTCATTTTCTTCGATTTCATTAAGTTGTTGACTTGTTCAATCTTTGTGTCTCTTGCTTTTTTTCCAACGAAGATTTTGCTTCTTGTAATTCTATGCACTTGTACGTTGTCATGCCTCCGAAAAGAAAAAATGTGATGAAAGGAATGTCACTCAATTTTAAAAACAATGTGTATATTTATTGTGAGTTTTATATGTTGCGTATTGATGATTTATTAATTGAGCTGTGCTTCAGCAAAAATTTATTCTGCTGTGCATTGTACTATTTTGCATGGTAAAAAATCCTCAACAGCCAATCAGCGTGCAGCATCAAAACATTCCGTTTTATAAATAAAGATTATAGCTGGAGACTCATGGCTCTGACTGTGCTGGTACCTCAAGAATGTATTGTAACTTCACAGATTATTAATGAACTTTAACAGGGTGAAGTGTTACATGTGTGGGTAGTCAATGGAAAATACTGACAGACACAGAGCATTGGTGTTGATATGCCGCTCAGGCACGCAGATTTAATTTTAACACCAAACTGACACTAGGGTACCAGCGATGGTAGACCTAGTGTCACATTTAACAAAGCAATAAAAACAAAGAAACAAAAGCTAAAAATAAAAGTTTTCCACACAAAATGACGAGCATTAGTCCCACTAAAGGAACGTCCCGCTCCAGGAACCTACTACTCTACGGTAACCCTCTTTATACTGTTTTGGGATCCACCTCCCCTAAGCTGACCTACTTCTGTTGTGTTATTTCTGAAGTCCTGGCCTCCCAGCGACTCCGGGCCATTCCGACGGTCCTGGCTGGGCAATCGCCTTCACAGGCCCCGTCTTGCAGTTAAAGGGCGCCGTAGTAGTCGTTCCCGCAGAGCGGACGCTTCCCTCCTGGATGTAAACAAACACTCACTCAGCGCCCGTCTGTACAGCAATGGCCTTGCAGCAGCCCCGAGCTGTAGCGCAGCTGCTTTTTGAGCTCTGCGCAGCATCCCCAGGCACGCCCCCCAGCCAATCCAGACCTCCCGATCACTTTAGCTCAGGACGAGCCTGCCACTCAAATGGTTGCTTAGCAAAGCGTCTCCAACTGCGCGTTGCAGCTGATTTTCTACAGGCACACACTTGCGCAGGAACCAGCGACCCGGTTTCCTGTCACATGAACATACATCAATTTCTGCTGTAATGATCAATTTAAAAATAAAACAGTCCATTTTATCTCCTCTCGGTAAATTCGTGTTCATGAAAAGTAAACTAGAACCGTTCTTTAAAACTCCAGTCTTAAAATAACTTTGCTCACAGAAACAGGCCCACCCATCACATTGAAACAAAGAAAGGTAAGTCTATAGTAATTCTTAGTATGATAGTGATTTTTTTATGTGCTTATTTTTCAGTCACCAATACTGTTATTGTGTGGTCTGTCGAGATAAAAAAAAAAATTCAGGTGGTCGGCTAACAAAAAAAATTGAGAACCACTGCTCTAAAGAATTCACAGATTTTGCTTCATAAAGTCGAATGAAACCTGCTGAATAATGTTACGTTAGCATATTGAATTACATACCGCTTTGTAGTTTTCCATTTTCTAAATGAAAAACTGCCAAAAAATAAAAAAAAATGTGACATTTCAAAATCTAACATGAAATACTGTACTACTATTATGGCTTCCAGTAGACTTTTGTGATATCACTTTATAGTTTATTTGATTACATGATGTAAAATAAAATATTTTAATTATGTTCATATAGTTTTATAGTCTCAATCCTAAAACTGTAGGCGATTCAAAACGTTTGGCCATAGCTGTACGTTATTGTGGCAATGTGCCCCGCCCCTGTGTACATGTGTGTGTTAAGTGTTGTATGTTGCGTGTGTTAATGTTGGTGTATAGTCATTGGTACACAGGATATAAACGGGTCTGTGTTTCACGTGTATTTAAAAATGTAGATTTGTATTTAGGCACGAGGAGGACACAAATCACTTCACGTGCTGGTTAAATGTAATATGTCTATGTGAGCACGGGGTTGCACGTAATTCATTCACGTGCTGGGATTCAAGTGAATAATTAATTAGTAATTGAATCCCAGCACAACAGTATATATAGACACATTTTCATTCACTCGGGGTTGTTGGGTGTTCGAGAGTGGAGAACGGGAGAGAGAGAAGGAGAAGGAGAAAGAAAAGCGAAATAAAACGTAAAGTGTTTGTTCTCACCGTGTTTGTTTGTCTCCGTGCACCGTTTGTTAAGTGTTAGTTCGTTTTGTTTGTCTGTTTATTTTGGCTACAAGTGCCGTGCCCTGTGTTTTTGTATGTCTACAACCTTTTTATTTTCTGTTCTGTTTATTAAATGCTGAGCGTGATCACGCACTCAGCTTCACCAAAACCCCAAGTCTCTGTTTATTTCCTGGCTCTGGTCTGACGCCACCCACTCCGGCCGTCTTTGTGACAGTTATCTAGCAGGAAATGACCACTATGTGGGAGGTGCTTAATCCTTGATTTCAATGAAGGCTTAACCCAGAGTTGACTGCATAGAAGACCAGCATTCATTGAGAAAAGCAATATTGTACAGCATAAATACCATTAACCACTGTTTGTAGGGGGAAAAATTCTGCTTTCCAAAAATCCAAAAAACAAAAGTATAATAATCATGTTTGAAATTTTATGCAATGCTGATGTGAAAATTACTGCAGACAGTTTGGAAAGTTACAAAGCATTGATCTTGGCAAAATAAAGACTTGCCTCTGAAATCAACTGTAAATCAGAGGTCTATTCCTGCAGACATTTCCACACAGTTTACTGCAGTCACACCCTTCGAGATACTCCTCACAAACAATAACATCTGAAAAACACAAAGTATTACGAGCTCACAAATAGCAATCGATTTGTGATTTTATTTACGATATTATACAATAGGAGTTCTAGATTAGTGGTGCAAAAAAAAAAAGTGATAATAAAATTAGACAAACTTATTAAGTAGATTTCTCAGAGGATATGCTATATTTAATATACATATATTAATCCCAAAGCAGTCATATAATGCAAAATATCATACTGCTATACCACATCAACCTTATTGTGGAATTCCATTCCGAGATGCCAAAACTAACACAAAGATCCTAATTTACTAAGCTTTCCTCAACAGACTAGGAATGTAGCATGACCTTTTTATTGCCTTTTCCCACCAAGCTTTTTTTTATATTTCCAGACAAGTCCTTAAAATGCTTTTATTATTTATTATATATATTTTTTACCAACTGTGGCCACTTATTTAGAAACGCAGTAAGCACAACAGAGCTGAAGCACGCCATTGAGCTGCATATAAGGCCTAGAAGCAGTTAGCTATGTCTTTCACACATGCTACTTCTGGATTAGTTCTTGTTTTCTTTATACCTGAAGTAATTAATCCTGTATCAAAACTACCTGTGGTGGCTGAATCAGTTCATTCATCACTTCAGCTAACTGGATTTTTTCTCATTTTTTTAAGAATATGTTTTGCGTTATTTCTTCAAATGTCATTTTAATTGATTTGGTAATTTTCCCTTACTACTTTATGATGTATGCAATTGAACTCTAAATAACCTGAATGAAATGCAAACATCATAAAAAAAAGAAAAGCTCATTTTAATAAAGTATGATACAAAGGAATCTTGCACCTTATAAAACTCAAATGCAGAAAAAAATTGGCAATCGGGTTTATAAAATAAAAACAAAAGAAAACTCACCGTTTAATAAAAAAAAATTACAAATGTTTCCATCAGTGAGACTACCAGCAAACATTTGCAAGTAATTTGGTGGTACGTTTAACTATCATTACAAAGTTAATATTTTAAATACTTAACCGAATTCCTCCAGTAACAAAACCATGCCATTATAAGGATTTGAACTCAAATTAAAAGCATCTTCAAGTCACTGAAGCCAATGAGAGGCATCGTGGGCTTGAGCAGGGTGTTTGTTACTGGCTGCATTCTTCTACAATGATTTAGCTTCACTCTCTGTATGGTGGAAGCCAAATGAAACAACAGCAAGGCCAACTCCTTTTTATATCATAAATATATATCTGTATTTGATTTGCATGGCAGTTCTTTTACAGCTCTTAGGTTTTTGCTAATTCAGCAGCTAACGCAGCCAAGCCGGGGGATTGTGGCTAGCGATATTTTATACTGCAATCATTTTAAAAATATACCCTTGCCAGAGTAAACTTAAAGGGTTTACAGCTCAATCTGAGGCCCTCTGTATTACCTGGGATGGAGGCAGTTTGTTTATCCTGTGAAGTGATCTTAAACATACGGCACAGGTGACCGTTCTTACTTGATTGGACTTGTAATTGGATCCACGATCATTAAAATAAATTTATTAACCCTTTCACTGCCATTGACTCAGACAGGGGCAAAATTATTTTTAACATTATGTAGATAGATTATGTTTACAATTAGGTATGCTTAAAATTCAAAGGTAGAGCACAGCACACAGTCACGCTAAAGAATCAGGAAGTGCAGCGAACATATTTCATGACTGGTGAAATATAATTTAAAGCTGCTGTTTTGTCATTTCAAATCTTTTCACAAAACAAACATTCAACTTTAATGTCTAAATCCCATTTAAAAAAAATATAAAAATAAAGGGCTTTACATAATCTCTGCAAGTAAAAAATTGCAGTGCCCAGTGTGAAAACACAACACGAAATAATTTTGTGGGGCGTGAGCTACGGCAGTGAAAGCAATTGAGACGCTTGATAGTAAGTTTGATGTGCTTGTCAACTTGAGATTGAAAAGAGCAGTTTTGAGGTTTTGTGCTTGAGAGGTATGGATAGGAAAGGGGGGCCCTGACTGATGATGATGATGATTATTATTATTATTATTATTATTATTATTATTATTATTATTTATTTCTTAGCAGACGCCCTTATCCAGGGCGACTTACAATCGTAAGCAAATACATGATTAGGGCTTGGCCTCAGGCCGGTTGCTCGTCGGCGCCGTCAGGCGAGGAAGCTGGTTCTAGGTGCGATTAAGAACCTGAAAGGAAAGGATACAATGGACTCCCTGACTGATCTGGTGCTGCCCTCTGATGAGGTGAAGTACAGGCCTCCAAAGCTGGGCGCGGAGAAGCACCCGCAGGGATCCTAGAGGGAAGTAAGACAGAGAAGGAGTTAGTGTTAGAACTAGAGTTAGTTAGTAGATTGAAGCAGACTGGAAAGGGTTGAATTCAATCCAGCAGTAGATCCTGAATTTGTGGGGTTTGAAGTGGTGTTGGCGAGGCTGAAGGAACCAGCTGGAGAAATTGGGACACCTGCAGACGAGAGAGAGCGTCAGCAGCATTATTATGTATGCCTGGGAGGTGGCGGGCTTGAATTATAGTTATGAGATACGGAGATCCAAATGAGGCGACGGACTAGACTCATAATCAGAGAGGATGAGCGACCTTTATTGATAATATGGACTGTAGGTTTATTGTCGCTGTAGAATAGAACTGATTTCCTTGCCCATTGGTGGCCCCAGAGATGCGCAGCTGTAACGATAGGGTAGATTTGTAATAGAGCTTTGAGGTGGGGTGATAGGTTCTGAATTTCAGGGGGCTACTCACTAGAGGAATCCACCAAATCCTGAGAGGGAAGCATCAGTAAAGAGGGCAAGATCGTGAGGAGCCGAAATGAAATCTTCATAAAATAAAGAAAGACTGTTCCAATGGGTGATTAATGCAGTCCTATGGAGAGGAGAATAATAAAGTAAGAAAATAAATATTTGCTACGAGTGCTGGAAGCACCACCACCGTACTTGTTTAGTGTTCGTCCACTGTCTGTCTTGTTCGTCTATTTATTTTGGCCCAAAGTGCCGTGTTTTTCTGTTTTGTTCAGCCTTTTTATTTACAATAAACCAGCGCAAGGAAGCGCATTTACCATTTCATCCATCCTGTTTGTGTTATTAATTTCCTGGTTCTGACGTCACCACTCAGCCAGACTGTCACAAGCCCACATTTTGATATCTTTCCTGGCTTTGGAGGATATGTTAATATGTAGGCATTGAGGTGGACAGGGCCAGAAGATGAGAAATGAAGGTCCTGCCCTGAGGTATAATGTGAATTGCATAGTTAAAATGACCAAGGAGGGATAGCAGGTCCTGTTTTTTCGCAGATGAAGGAGGATGAAGGTATTTTTGAGACCGGTGGTAAAACCATTCAGAAGGCCATCGATGAGATACGACATGAAGTGTTTGTCGGGGTGACGCTGGATGGTGTGGGCAAGGGCTGGAATGTTAACTGGACTGAATACCGAAAGCATTGTTGAATGTCATTTAGAAGCGACTGGGCTGCAGATGTGAAGGTTTTTGCACAATTTGGATGAACAGAAGTTCCTACTGAAATTACTGCAGATCTGTTTGGAACCGGAAAATCTGATGGCGCTGCCATGTCTGTCCTGAATGGTGGAAGATTCAGGATGAGATGATGAATGGATAGGATTTGAAACAGAAAGGCGGGTACAGAGTAGAGGGGGAATATTGCATTAACCTATACGGAATGAGTTGGAGGCAACTCTCAGGCATAGGTGGGTGGAATGGGCTGTGGAGGTGCAAACTCCACAGGTGTTTGTATGTAACCCGCTGAATATCCTGTTGAATAGATCAGGATCAGGACAAGACCAGTCAGTGATGATGTTATCAGCAGCAGGGATTCAGCAGAAAAGGATTTATGGTAATCGTAAAACAGTGTGCCTCCATATCTGACTGATAACTCCACAATATAAATATTGATCGAACTACTGACGGCGATGAGGATTAGCAGAGCATAGATGAAAATGCAAGCACACATTCTCCAAGGATGAGGCTCGTTAGGAAGCGAGGTTCGCTGAACTTGAGGGTTACTGATACATTCCCACAGTCGACAACGCAATGATCTAAAAACTCTGATGTTACTATTAGAATAGAAACAAAATTTACATATTTACCTTCCATAATTTGGCATCTGATGTGAGGAGATAGAGAATGGCGTTGTAGAGAAGTGACTGCATGGGAACCCAAAGCAACTGCTGAGGCAAGGTTGTATTCTGGAACATTGACTGCAGGGACAGAAGCAGGCGGAGATAGAGCAGATGCTGAAGCTGGAGCTGAAATGAAAGAGGTAATGGCGGCTGGTGATGGTCTTGTGTTAGCTCGGTTTTCAAGGACATCGAGACGGGTGTTTATGGATTGAATGGAATCAGCAATAGGTTGTATGAGAGCTTTTGTGTCATTGAAAATTGAATTGTGCCGATTGAAAACGGGATCGACTGCTGGTGGGGACAGAGCGATGTTCAGAGCGGGGAAAGGGGACCTGCTTGGAGTGGTGCTCTGAGCTGACTGACGAGACTTGGTAAGCAGGCTAGGTGGAAAGACTGGCTCTGCTGCCTCGAACTGACAAAGGATGTTAAAGAGAGCCAAGCGATTGCTTTCGGCAGGGATGTTGATGCCTTTGTCAAAAAGGGCTTTAAGCAGCTTGGAGGTTGGCCAGTCTTTGTAGAACAGACACGGCTGGGCTTGAGAACGCTGACGGGGACGTTTGGAGCGACGTGGTTGTTGCACGGCAGCTACCTAAGAGCAAGCTGCTGGACCCGGCTCCTGAGGAGCAGATGGACCTGCAGCTATTATTGGACAACAATAATTAATATTGTAGCGATCTCAGTTAACGCAGGCAGGCGCATCGCACAGGGTGAGGCTATCCACATACAGGCGGAGGGTGGGCGCGAACCCGTGACCTCCCACACTAAAGCATAGCGCCAATACCGCTGTACAAAAGAACCGGCTCCTTTGGAAGGATTGTATATTGGGCTTATGTCTTCGTGTGAGAGGTCCCGGGTTCGTGCCCGCCCTCCATCTGTGTGTGGATTGCCTCGCCCTGTGTGATGCGCCTGCCTGTGTAACCGAGATTGCTACATTGGTGTCAGAGTGGGATGCAGGTACCCCAGCACGCACTCGTCAGCCTGTAGACTGTAACCTGGTAAGCAAGTCCAAGGCGGACTTGAGGCTGGCAGGGGAGAGTGTAGCGTGCATGGGGGAAGGCAGTAGCAGGGCTGGTAGGTGACGTAATCACACAAAACTGGTTTTGTGTTTGCCGCATAATTTCGAACATGGCAGGATCTTGCAAATTGTCAGCCACTCCCACCAAATTGCACTATGTATACTTTATATTTGTGCACAGCGCATGCAAAAAGAAGTTTCGAATATGGAACATTTTGCGCATTCACGCATAACGGCCATTTGTGACTCGCATAACCCTCTGCACCATGTGCAAACCTACAGATTGATTTAAAACATTTATGGATTTGTCAAAGAAAGCGTTCTATAATATGCCAGCAAGCCAGCACAATAAAACGAGAGCGCCTATGATCTGTCTAATGACTACAATATATTTTTTTATAAAATAATAATAATTAAGGGGCTCCCGAGTGACGCATCCAGTAAAGGCGCTCCACATGGAGTGCAGGATGCGCTCTACAGTCTGGACGTTGCGTGTTCGAGTCCAGGCTATTCCTTTGCCGACCGAGGACGGAAGCTTCCAGGGGGCGGCGCTCAATAGGCCGAGAGCCACCCGGGGAGAAGGGGGTTTAGGTCGGACAGGGTGTCATCGGCTCACCGCGCACCAGCGACCCCTGTAGTCTGGCCGGGTGCCTGCGGGCTTGCCTGTAAGCTGCCCAAGAGCTGCGTTGTCCTCCGACGCTGCAGCTCTTGGGTGGCTGCATAGTGAGTCCACAGTGTGAAAAAAGCGGTCAGCTGATGGCACACGCTTCGGAGGAGAGCGTGTGTTCGTCTTCGCCCTCCCGAGTCAGCGCAGTTGTGGTAGCGGTGAGCTGAGCATAAAAATAATTGACCATTTCCAAATTGGGGAGAAAATAATAAAAATAATTGGCAACGATTAAATTATAATAATTAATACCATATTACTTCAATTTTGCACTGCAGCGTTTATTTTAACTTGATAAAAATGACTGCGTCCCTTAAATGAGGATGGCGATTATACGATGGTGGCCTTTATTAATAATACTATGCTTTACAAATGCCTGCAATATTTTATTAGATGATTTAAGGCATTTTAGAAGTGGCGCCGTGAGAGGCTTTGATCTGCAGCACTATACTTTTTTGTGTTTTTGGGGCTTGAATACAGTACATTTACTGACAGTTAACGAGAGTCTATGAGGTAGGAGTTGGGAGGTCAGGGGAGTACTGTACCAGCGAATCAGGAGTGTGTATTGGTTGCTATGGGGCGAGACAAGAAGAGGAAAGAGAACGGTAGTTGAGTGTGATGCAGTTGTTTTTCTTAACGAAAAATATTACCTCTGAATATTGGTTTGATTTCTGTTAAAACATATGCCACTTGGTTATTTTTTTTTTCTCACTGTAATTGACCTGCTTGTTTGTAATTTCTCTGTAAGAGAAACCGAAACTAAATCTTCTCATAGATAGTAAGCACGTTTTTTTTTATACAGGACTGAGTAAAATTCCAATTGAATACAAAACAAAACAACTAAACCCCCTACAAGAAAATATCTTTGGCCAGCTTTCGGATAGCGCTTGGAGTGACCGGCAAAGCTCTAAGTTCCTCTAAGTTTAAGTTTTCACCATCCAAGCTGAGGATGAGCTAAACAGACAGCCCTCGTTTTATCCCCTGTTGTGTTGGCACTGAACTCTGCTGAAAAAAAAGAGGACGTGAAGGACTGCTGTGCTGTAAGTAGTTCATCTTGGATTGTTTGTCGGGACCGTACCATAAAATAAAATTTGCTTCATAAGGTGTGTGTATATTAGTTTGTATTACATGGTGGATTGAGGCTGCAGTCTCTTCAGGGTCATCACATGTGACATCACATAGCCAGAGTTGCGCGTTTCTTTCTTTATTTTTTGAGAAGGGGTAGAAAAAAATAGAGAGCGGTGTTTACTCGAGGGTGGCGTCTATTAAAAAGCTGATATCTCAGTGCGGCGTTAATTCGAGGGTGGCGTCAATTCAAAGTAATACAGTAATTATAAACAATGATTACACTATGTAACAAATTTTTGTTCCTGGGTAGTAAGTGCTATTTCCTAATTGCTTATGCCTCAAAAGTATAGAAAATGGCTATTATTCCCCACAAACTTTGCTTTTGTGACCAGGACAGTGATATTTCGAAATTTACCTATTTCCAATGAGAAAACGGGTGAATTTTCGTTCACATAAAGTCAGAAAAAAACAACATATGAATCCAAATTAACATGTACTTATACTAAAGTAATACAAAAATGACTACAAAAGATTTAGAAGTGAGTAGTTTTTCGAGATTTAAGATTATACTGTAAATCACTTTCATGAAATCAGCCCCCAAATGTAGTCTCCCATCATGTTCTTGTTATACTGTCCTTGGTAGCGGCGTTCAAAGTCCAGTATATCCTGGTGGAAGCGCTCACCTTGCTCCTCCGAGTACGCTCCCATGTTCTCCTTGAATTTATCAAGATGAGCATCAAGGATATGGACTTTGAGGGACATCCTACAGCCCATTGTGCCGTAGTTCTTCACCAGAGTCTCAACCAGCTCCACATAGTTTTCGGTCTTGTGATTGCCCAGGAAGCCCCGAACCACTGCAACAAAGCTGTTCCAAGCCACTTTCTCCTTACTAGTGAGCTTCTTGGGGAATTCATTGCACTCCAGGATCTTCTTTATCTGTGGTCCGACAAAGACACCGGCTTTGACCTTTGCCTCAGACAGCTTAGGGAAGAAGTCTTGAAGGTACTTGAAGGCTGCCGACTCCTTATCTAGAGCTCTGACAAATTGTTTCATAAGGCCCAATGTGATGTGCAGTGGTGGCATCAGCACCTTCCGGGGGTCCACCAGTGGCTCCCACTTGACGTTGTTCCTCCCCACAGAGAACTCGGTCCGCTGTGGCCAGTCCCGCCTGTGGTAGTGTGCCTTGGTGTCCCTGCTGTCCCAAAGGCAAAGATAGCAGGGAAACTTGGTAAAACCGCCTTGGAGACCCATCAGGAATGCCACCATTTTGAAGTCTCCTATGACCTTGATGCCATCTCAGAAAAATGCAGATATGTATCCACTTAGGCAGCTGGAACTAAACTGAACTGGTGGGCTTAAGGCCCCTGTATTTATACTACTATTTATATTACTGGAAAGTTCTAGAAAGTTCTAGAAGTTACTCCAAGTTTACTCAGCACTGAATCTATCTGGAATGTTCTGGAAAATAGGTAAATTTCAAAATATCACTGTCCTGGTCACAAAAGCAAAGTTTGTGGGGAATAATAGCCATTTTCTATACTTTTGAGGCATAAGCAATTAGGAAATAACACTTACTACCCAGGAACCAAAAAAAAAAAAAATTGTTACAGTGTTATATATATATATATAAAGAAACTGATGAAATACACAGTATAATTTGAAATGTATTAAAGGTGAGTAATAAACAGACTCTATTCTGATTAGCAGTTGGTTCAAACAATTTAACAGCAAATGCTTGAATGTTTCTGTATAATTCTTTGTAAATAAATATAAAACTATAAAGATGGGGCAACAATATTAATCCAGAAATAGGACAACAGGTTTTTTTTATGCTGGGTTGTTTTTGGATAATAATAATAATAATAATAATAATAATAATAATAATAATAATAATAATAATAATACAACGACAATACAAGCATTCCAGGGTGCTTCAGAAAAGAAATATAAAAAGGCCTGTATCTAATATATAATCCAGCTACAAATAAACAGACCCAAGCAAATATGTTTTCAAACAGGATTTAAAAGATTCAGTTTTGCTCATATTCCTGATATGAATCGGGCCCGCAAGTCACAAAGACAAGGGCCATTATAACTAAATGCCCTGGCTCCGACAGAGTTCAAAAGAATTTTAGGGACCATCAGAAGATTAGCATTTTCCGATCTCAGGGAATGACCAGGGACATATGGGGTCAACAGATCTTGAAGACAAGGTCCAAGACCATGTAAGGCCTTATAGGTGATAAGAACTTTAAAATAATAAAACTAATAATAATAGCACCAGTAATAAAACAAATGAATGAGATGGATGCAGTCATTGTATCAATTAAATACAAATATCGTCCTAAAGTATCACACCAAGCCAACCAGTACTTTACCTGACCACATACATGTGGCTTCTGGGCATTGTGCTTGTTTTATTTATATTTCCCTTTTTTCCTACAGTGAACTACCAAGCTAGCCATCTGTACAAACCACAAGAGAACTAATGTTTGTCTTTCTGATCGTTCACTCAAATTATCCAGGGCAATAATTGTCGTGTGGGCAACTCATTTGCTCTGGCCATCACTGTGGAGCACATATTGATTTAGCTCTCTGTTCAGAGCCAGGAGTATATAGCCACCCTGAAAGAGTAAAACAAATAAACAAGTAGGGGTTTGAAACAATTTGTTGTGGTAGTACATTATTGGTCACCATGGCTTTTACTTTGTGGGTCTTTTGCTATATTTTACAAATCAACAAGAAAACAAGCCAAAAAGTTGCAATCTCCTGCAAAAAAAAAAAAAAAAAAAAAAGAGAGAGCAACTTTGCTAAAATGCAGCATGTTGCTGAAAGTTTAAGCCCACGCTAAGTTTTATAAATAGGTCCTGCATGCCTATGATGCAATGCTAAGCTTAAGTATTCTTACTTGCTGAATGTGTTGCTAATCAAGAATTGCATCTGGTCAGTGCCAGCCATGAAGAACAGCCCTCTGCTCAGAGGAGAACGTGAATGGTAGTCCAGGAACTGTAAGCAGCCCCCTTTGTTATCAAAGAATGGTGAGCTGCAAAGAACCGAAATATTACAATAATGAGCTGAAATGTATTATAGTTTAATCACGAGAGCTTGACTGCAGTATAAATAATAGAAGGACATGAATTCTGCTATTTATTAATTTGACATTTTACTTGAATAGCTAACTAGAGAGAGAGACAGAGAGAGATGCTAACTTGGAATTGGGTATTCAATATTTAATACCACATTCCTTCATTTTGTTTCAGTCTGTACTGGGGTTTAACCATAAATCCTGACCATCATTAAAGCTATTAGGAACAATACATTTTGGTGTAATTTTGTGAGTCTCAATTGAACATTCACTATGTAACACAATTTTTGTTCCTGGGTAGTAAGTGTTATTTCCTAATTGCTTATGCCTCAAAAGTATAGAAAATGGCTATTATTCCCCACAAACTTTGCTTTTGTGACCAGGACAGTAATATTTGAAATTTACCTATTTCCAATGAGAAAACGGGCGAATTTGTGTCTTTTCGTTCACATAAAGTCAGAAAAAAACAACATATGAATCCAAATTAACATGTATTTATACTAAAGTAATACAAAAATGACTACAAACGATTTAGAAGTGAGTAGTTTTTCGAGATTTAAGATTATACTGTAAATCACTTTCACGCATCAGCCCTCAAATGTAGTCTCCCATCATGTTCTCGTTATACTGTCCTTGGTAGTGGCATTCAAAGTCCAGTATATCCTGGTGGAAGCGCTCGCCTTGCTCCTCCGAGTACGCTCCCATGTTCTCCTTGAATTTATCAAGATGAGCATCAAGGATATGGACTTTGAGGGACATCCTACAGCCCATTGTGCCGTAGTTCTTCACCAGAGTCTCAACCAGCTCCACATAGTTTTCGGCCTTGTGATTGCCCAGGAAGCCCCGAACCACTGCGACAAAGCTGTTCCAAGCCGCTTTCTCCTTACTAGTGAGCTTCTTGGGGAATTCATTGCACTCCAGGATCTTCTTTATCTGTGGCCCGACGAAGACACCGGCTTTGACCTTTGCCTCAGACAGCTTAGGGAAGAAGTCTTGAAGGTACTTGAACTTGGTAAAACCGCCTTGGAGACCCATCAGGAATGCCACCATTTTGAAGTCTCCTATGACCTCCCAGCCGTACTCATCATACTTCAAGGCGTCCAGCAAGGTCTTGATGCTGTTGTAATCCGCTTTGAGGTGCACCGAGTGAGCCAGGGGAAGAGACGGGTACTTGTTACCATTATGGAGCAGCACGGCTTTGAGGCTCCTGGATGAGCTGTCAATGAAGAGGCGCCACTCATTCTGGTTACAGGCGATTCCGATTGCCTCGAACAGACTGGTCACATTGTGGCAGAAGCAGAGCCCATCTTGACGGGTGAAGAAGCTGGAAAAAGGTTGGTGACGCTTCCTCTGATCTGCGACTTGCACACTTTCATCCAACAAGTTCCACTGCTTGAGCCTAGACGTCAAAAGCTCGGCATTGGACTTGGTGAGACCAAGACCTCAGAAAAATGCAGATATGTATCCACTTAGGCAGCTGGAACTAAACTGAACTGGTGGGCTTAAGGCCCCTGTATTTATACTACTATTTATATTACTGGAAAGTTCTAGAAAGTTCTAGAAGTTACTCCAAGTTTACTCAGCACTGAATCTATCTGGAATGTTCTGGAAAATAGGTACATTTCAAAATATCACTGTCCTGGTCACAAAAGCAAAGTTTGTGGGGAATAATAGCCATTTTCTATACTTTTGAGGCATAAGCAATTAGGAAATAACACTTACTACCCAAGAACCAAAAAAAAATAAAATAATTGTTACACTGTGTTATTGCTTTGGTGCCCTATTTGGAGCCTCCCACCTCATATACATTTAGAGCTTCTGATTTTTGGTTTTAACCAATAAAAAATGATAAAACACCCGTGATACAAAAAAAAATGAAATCCGTTTATAGCCAATAAACACCGGAAAAAAACTGGAAATGGTTACACTATTAACGTTGAGTTGACCACTTTCCCTGTGAAATAAATAAATTAAATACCTACAAAATAAAAAAATAAAACAATCCCATTGCAGTTGGGCAATGTCCCTCCTTCCTGACTTGTATCTCACATTGATTCGTTTTGAATACTTTAATAACCCAACCCAACTACTAAGAAACAGAGGATTGTTTTTGCTTGTGGGATTTAAAGCTATATTACAGTTCAATAGTATTTACACGCTTGTGGCCTAAACACACAAAATCCCCAGAAGAATATGCCCGTGACCATAAGGCTTTCGTTGTGGAAGACAGCAAAGGACAGAAGGTACAAGTGTGCAAGTACTGTCGAGTTACTATACATATTGTGACAAAAAAAAAACAACAACGATGGTAACCGAAAATAATAATTTCATACAGTATATAAAAAGCAAAAGCCCTGAAAAAAACTCTGAAATAGCGAAAAATTCCACATTCCATAAGTCAGGGCATTTCAGAGTTCCGCAGCATGACAGATACATGCCCTGACACCACAGCGTCTTTAATCAAGATCTTGAATTCCTGATGAAGTGGAACAGAATCAGATAAAAGGAGCCTTGCAGTGCTAAATAACCCGCTTGTGTGAACAGATCCAAACCTAGACACTGCTGTAAACTCATTTCTTCCACATCTCTTGTTTTATGGTGACTACTGACCAACCTGAAGACGTATGGCAATGTGTGGCAAAGTGGTTACAGTAACACTTTATATTAAGGTGATAATACTATGTAACACAATTTTTGTTCCTGGGTAGTAAGTGTTATTTCCTAATTGCTTATGCCTCAAAAGTACAGAAAATGGCTATTATTCCCCACAAACTTTGCTTTTGTGACCAGGAATGATAATTTATTATTATTTATTTCTTAGCAGACGCCCTTATCCAGGGCGACTTACAATCGTAAGCAAAAACATTTCAAGCGTTACAATACAAGTAATACAATAAGAGCAAGAAATACAATAACTTTTGTTCAAGTAAAGTACAAGTTTGACAAACCACAATTCAATAATACAGCAGGTAATAGTGATAGTTACATCAGGATATGATTAAATAGTGATAGTTACATCAGGATGTGATTAAATACAAAGTACTACAGGTTAAAACTTGGCAGATTACAGTATTCTGAAGTGCAGGATTAAATGCAGTAAAATAGGGGCTGATAAGAGCAAAATAAAGCACATTTACATGAAGGGTGATAGTGTCCCAGGATACAAACAGAGGAGTTCTACAGGTGCTCTTTGAAGAGGTGAGTCTTAAGGAGGCGCCGGAATGTGGTCAGGGACTGGGCAGTCCTGACATCTGTAGGAAGGTCATTCCACCACTGCGGAGCAAGGGTGGAGAAGGAGCGGGCTTTGGAGGCAGGGGAGCGTAGCGGTGGTAGAGCTAGTCTTCTAGTGCAGGCGGAGCGGAGAGGTCGAGTGGGGGTGTAGGGAGAGATGAGGGTCTGGAGGTAGCTGGGTGCAGACTGGTCAAGGCATCTGTAGGCTAGTACAAGAGTCTTGAACTGGATGCGAGCGGTGATCGGGAGCCAGTGGAGCGAGCGGAGTAGCGGAGTAGCGTGGGCGAAGCGAGGCAGAGAGAACACCAGGCGGGCAGCAGAGTTCTGGATGAGCTGGAGCGGACGGGTGGCGGATGCAGGGAGGCCAGCCAGGAGGGAGTTGCAGTAGTCTAGGCGGGAGAGTACCAGGGCCTGGACCAGGAGCTGGGTAGCATAGTTGGTGAGGAAGGGTCGGATTCTTCGGATGTTGCTCAGGAAGAATCGGCAAGTGCGTGCCAGAGTGGAGATGTGCTGGGAATAAGAGAGGCAGGGGTCCAGGGTGACTCCAAGGTTCTTAGCTGAGGAAGAGGGAGAGAGTGTGGTAGATTCCAGAGGAACAGAGATGGAGAGATCAGAGGAGGGGGAGGAGGAGGGAAAGAAAAGGAGGTCAGATTTAGAGAGGTTGAGTTTGAGGTGATGCGAGTGCATCCAGGAGGAAATAGCAGACAGACAGGTAGAGATACGGGAGGAGATGGTGGAGTCAGAAATCTCGAAAAATATTTTGAAATTTACCTATTTCCAATGAAAAAATGGGCGAATTTGTGTCTTTTCGTTCACATAAAGTCAGAAAAAAACAACATATGAATCCAAATTAACATGTATTTATACTAAAGTAATACAAAAATGACTACAAAAGATTTAGAAGTGAGTAGTTTTTCGAGATTTACGATCATACTGTAAATCACTTTCACGAATCAGCCCCCAAATGTAGTCTCCCATCATGTTCTCGTTATACTGTCCTTCATTGACAGCTCATCCAGGAGCCTCAAAGCCGTGCTGCTCCATAATGGTAACAAGTACCCGTCTCTTCCCCTGGCTCACTCGGTGCACTTCAAAGAGGATTACAACAGCATCAAGACCTGGCTGGACGCCTTGAAGTATGATGAGTACGGCTGGGACCCCCGGAAGGTGCTGATGCCACCACTGCACATCAAATTGGGCCTTATGAAACAATTTGTCAGAGCTCTAGATAAGGTGTTGGCAGCCTTCAAGTACCTTCAAGACTTCTTCCCTAAGCTGTCTGAGGCAAAGGTCAAAGCCAGTGTCTTTGTCGGACCACAGATAAAGAAGATCCTGGAGTGCAATGAATTCCCCAAGAAGCTCACTAGTAAGGAGAAAGCGGCTTGGAACAACTTTGTTGCAGTGGTTCGGGGCTTCCTGGGCAATCACAAGGCCGAAAACTATGTGGAGCTGGTTGAGACTCTGGTGAAGAACTACGGCACAATGGGCTGTAGGATGTCCCTCAAAGTCCATATCCTTGATGTTCATCTTGATAAATTCAAGGAGAACATGGGAGCGTACTCGGAGGAGCAAGGCGAGCGCTTCCAACAGGATATACTGGACTTTGAACGCCGCTACCGAGGACAGTATAACGAGAACATGATGGGAGACTACATTTGGGGGCTGATCCGTGAAAGTGATTTACAGTATGATCGTAAATCTCGAAAAACTACTCACTTCTAAATCTTTTGTAGTCATTTTTGTATTACTTTAGTATAAATACATGTTAATTTGGATTCATATGTTGTTTTTTTCTGACTTTATGTGAACGAAAAGACACAAATTCGCCCGTTTTCTCATTGGAAATAGGTAAATTTCAAAATATCACTGTCCTGGTCACAAAACCAAAGTTTGTGGGGAATAATAGCCATTTTCTATACTTTTGAGGCATAAGCAATTAGGAAATAACACTTACTACCCAGGAACCAAAAAAAAATAAAACATTGTTACACGGTGTAATTGATTTATAAATATATAATATATGCTTAATAACTATGTTATAAAGTGTTAATAAAGCATCATATGTAGTTTATAACCATGCAATAGCCATAGACAGAGTTACAGTTTTATAAAGGGGGCAGTTTTTAGCCACCTACTGTACTTTGGGATGTTTAACCCTTTGCAGTCCATTTATTAAGTGCGTGTCAGGCGCGTCAGGTCCAATTTATTTTCACATGCGCAGTTAATTTGAGACGCGCTGTTTAAAAGTATTTTTTTCCACAGTCAAATGGGTTTAAAAGGCCCTGCATATCAACAAAGCACTCACTAGGCATCTCCAGCCCCGCCCCACCCTTTCGTTCGCTATAGCTTTCACATATGCTAAGAAATAAATAATAATAATAATAACAATAGTCGTTCATACCGATCAGTCATCTCCTGATCACTTGTTTTATCACCAAACGCCTCAATAATGCGATCCAAGTCATTATTTTATTACTATAACATCTGAAAAAAGCTCTGCAAATGTCTGGTATTTTCTGAGCGCTGATGCATTAGCAGGTAGCTTGTTTCCTTATGGCAGCCGTTATCTGATGCCAGGGGCAAGTATGACTATTCATGAGATACGCCCTTTTTTTTTTGTTTTCGGCTTGTCTCTGCTCCTTTCGCTCCCACTTGGCCATTGAATGGTTTTCTCAGCTTTTTCCGGAGAAAAAACGACTAGAAACCCGTTTTTTACGTCTTTTTGATGATGTCCGACAGGGTCCGACATTGGACCGGATAGGAATAATTGCAATGTCGGACCAGGTCCGACATAGGACAGCAAAGGGTTAAACAATATTCCATCCATGGCTATTGCACGGCTATAAACCATCTATGATGCTTTATTAACACTCTGTAACACAGTTATTAAGCATAGAATATATATTTATAAAACATTAATAAGCAGCACCTTAATATAAAGTGTTACCATGGTTAACAGTGTGATCAATAATCAGACAAACAATGATAATCCAGGTGCAAGGAATGTTTAATTGTATAATGCAATGACTGATGGCTAACAGCAGTAAACAATAACAATGTTAATGAAGCAATACAGCGGCGTATATTGCTTATTTATAATCCGCGGGTATTCGGTTCCCTTTATGCAGCTGCCTCGCAGGTCGGGAGGGAGATCTAACACCAAGAATCATTCGATCTCTGTCACACAATGTCATCACCGTTTGTGCTGAGCCGTGGCACTTGTACTCTGTTCTCATCTGCAAATGGAATCCCTGACATGCATTGTGTAAGATATAAAAGCTGAATCTACTTATCTGTTTCAGTCACGATGGACAAGAAAGCAAATCTGACACCTTAATACTGCTGGGTTTGACAGTAGGTGCTTGATTGTCAGGTGCTTCTGTATAACAGTCAAGGGGTGAGCATTTCCATGGAAGAATTTGAGGTAGTTATCACTGAGGAATGGCCTTGTATCCCTCCAGTACTAAACAGCTTGCAAGCTCTTTAGTTTCTTATAGTTTTGGCTCAGAATTTATGACAGGAGTGTTTCAAGTTATTGATGAAATACAGCTTTAACTTCCTGGACCTTTGGACTCACACAGCCCTTATATTACAGTAACTAAAAACCTTGGCTTGAATGTGGTGAAAATGCTATGTTTATAATTACTGGTTTTGCAACTTTTAATTGCAGATTTTGGAAGAACTAAAATCTAAATTGTAAACATAAGTGTGCACCTAACAATAACAATCACTGCAAGGATGGATGGAATTGGAATTTTTGTTTAATTTACTGGAACTGATTATATGGTTCTGTTAGCTTTTTCACACTAATCCCAGGAATACACAATGATGTAACCATGGAGTCCAGACAACAGATCTGGGGCCAATTACAATTACAATTACAATTACAATTATGCTGCAGTAATTGCAATTCTAATTACACTAAAAAGCAACATAAATATCTACACACAATATGTTTTCTGTTTATTCTACCAAACAGTAATCACAAGCACAAATACAGAAACATACTGTATAACAAATGGGGTCACTAAAAGTGGTTGAAAATAAATGTGAAACACAACATGGAACTGTGAATGATTATGCTTGGAAAGGTGTGTAATTGAACTGCAATTAATCAATTATATAGTAAATACAATTGCAAATACAATTCTGCAGGTGTGCCACGGTTGAACTATATTACAATTTAATTGTACTTGCAATTGATTCTAAATTACACAATTACCATTGTAGTTGACCCCAGGTCTGCCAGACAGGGGGAGAAATTACCAGTATAACCTTCTGTGAGAAACCATTAACATTTTCTCACGAACTCAGGCCACCCCTAGCCATAAATGCATCATTCTAATCCTGTTTCAAAATAAACAGACATTCCAAACAATGACAGAAAGGACTCCACTGTGGCCTGGCCCTGGCTGAATGGACTAAACTGAGAGACACAGTCCAGCATTTCCATGACAACAACTCTGATGACAGAGGGCAACCCCACGCATTCACCTTCTTTTCTTTACACAAATATTATGTAGTGTATTATAAACCTATGTTGTGCAACAATTAACTTATATGGTTAAAGTAGAGAAACATTGAACAACGAGCGACACAAGGAGAATAAGGTAAATATTTCAACAATGGGGAATATTTAGCAACCGACCCATGTATTTTTTTTCTTGTTTAATGTTGTAACGATTCTGCATTTCAAAATTAACCATTTTAGTACCAAAAGCACCTTTACGTAGCTTATTCTGTACTACTAGTTACTAGTATAAAGTTAGCAGAATACGATAAATATTAAATATCTATCCAGTTTTTATTGAAGTGTGTCCTATGTTAATTATTATAGTACTAGTGTAGTGTTATAAAGTGGTATGTGTACCAAAACTTGACCTGTGTAATGTTAGAAAGTGGTACACTGTCACATTGAAAGTGGTATGCTGTGCGATTTTGGTACAGGTGCAATCAATTGCGATGTGATGTGTTTTCCTATTGTCAAACAGAGGTACCTTTACCATTAATTATAGGCTACATTATTCTTTTGCAAACCATTAATTATACATCATTTTTTGTAAAGTTAAACTGGAAACAGACACTCAGTTTCTACAAAAAGAAAAAAACAATTCACGACGAGCAAGACAAAATGAGAAGTACACCGCAGAAGTAAAGAAAAATGTACAAGACCCAATGTATTGCATATGATAAACATTTGCATACTATTTTCTTAATGGTGGGAAAATATGATAAATTCAATTTTAAAAGATGAAAAAGACCAAAAACAGCATAATGTACCAGATTTGAATGGGTACTTGCGTGCTTTCTAAGCAGAAGTTGTTAGGCATCAAGTGCAGTGTGCTGTACCACTTTTTATCCATGTAACTGAAAATAACACTACACCAGCATATCTTTTGAGAGCTGCAGCATATGCATTACGAAAGGTAAACCGACTAAAATAGGGAGTCAAGTCGCCATCTTCATTATTCCACCTCTAATAAAAACAAATAAACTTTGTTCAGATTTGCTGGTTTAATTTTGGACACTGCTTTGTACCGAATGCCCTGTTACAGAAAGGAGTTTACTAACCTTTTTTTCTGGTTAATACGTGGTGGAATAATAAATCCTTTCTAAATCTTCTAAATGACAAATAGTGTTTTTAAACGTTTCCTGGTTACGTATTCACTATTATGCCCAAATCTCAGCCCCACTTTGCACTGTAGTATGTGGACGTCTGAACTACACTCCAATGCAGAGTGAATCACGTGATCAAAATGGAACATCTATGGCAAGTTGTACCTGAGGCCAATGAGACGGAAATGTGCTTTCAGTCCAAGTTGACTGGAGAAGGCTGCATAACACGGTACCGACAAAGGTTACTCAAATTTAAATACATGCTGCTTCATCCTGTGGAGGTAACATAAAGAATTTACTGACATCAGATCATGTAAAGAAAGAACTTCAATCCGGGACATGACATGAATGTTTACCCTGGCGGTTAAAACATGTACACTTAGTTTGCTGGGTTGGCAACTTTTGTAACAAAAACTTGCAATAGCAAACTGTATAACAAGTAGTGTGAATTGTATCTTAAAATCAAACCAATGAATTCATTATTACAATGATTTTGTATTGGCATGCAATGTCCAGGCCTGGATTAACATATTCTGAGGCCCTTTGCACTACAATAAATGGGGCCCTGTGCACTACCATAGTTGCCTGATCTGTATGACGTTTGCAGCCAAAAGCACAACCTAATTTAGGTCATATACAAGTATTTTAAATGAATAGTAAAAAAATAATAAAGTTAAAGACTGTTTTAAAGACTTCAATGCTTACTTTACATTCTTAGTGAGATTTGAGAAGAAGCTGACTGGAGAAGCTGGCTGGCTGACTGGAGAAGCTGGCTGACTGACTGTAAGCTGGCTGACTGGAGAAGCTGGCTGGCTGTTTGTTTACTTAAAGGGGACATCCACTTGTTTTGTGTGTGTGTGTGTGTGTTATATAGGAACATGTAACCAGTGATGTAGTCAAGACCAGACGTACCAAGACCAAGACCAAGACCAAACGTACCGAGACCAAGACCAAACGTACCGAGACCAAGACCAAGACCAAATGGACCGAGACCGAGACCAAGACCAAACGTACCAAGACCAAGACCAAACGTACTGAGACCGAGACCAAGACCAAGACCAAACGTACCGAGACCGAGACCGAGACCAAGACCAAGACCAAACGTACCGAGACCAAGACCAAGACCAACCGTACCGAGACCAAGACCAAGACCAAACGTACCGAGACCGAAACCAGGACCAAGACCAAACGTACCAAGACCAAGACTAAACGTACCGAGACCAAGACCAACCGTACCGAGACCAAGACCAAGACCAAATGTACCGAGACCAAGACCAAGACCAAGACCAAACGTACCAAGACCAAGACCAAACGTACCAAGACCAAGACCAACCGTACCGAGACCAAGACCAAACGTACCAAGACCGAGACCAAGTGTACCGAGACCAACACCAACCGTACCGAGACTAAGACCAAGACCAAACGTACCGAGACCAAGACCAAACGTATCAAGACCGAGACCAAACGTACCGAGACCAAGACCAACCGTACCGAGACCAAGACCAAGACCAAACGTACCGAGACTGAGACCAAGACCAAACGTACCAAGACCGAGAACAAACGTACTGAGACCAAGACCAACCGTACCGAGACCAAGACCAAGACCAAACGTACAGAGACCGAGACCGAGACCGAGACCAAATGTACCAAGACCGAGAACAAACGTACTGAGACCAAGACCAAGACCAAACGTACCGAGACCGAGACCGAGACCAAGACCAAACGTACCGAGACTGAGACCAAACGTACCGAGACCAAAAAACGTAGCAAAGCACACAGAATACTTTTTTTTTGGCTCGACAAAAACAGTGATACAAAATTCCAAAATTATAAAACTTAACCGTGATGGAATGCCAATAAATAAAGATAAGTTTTTGGTTGCTATATGTTTTAAATAAATAAGAGAAAAATAATATATTTATAGCCTAATATTGAAACCAGGAAATTCCTAGATTAAATGGGAGACTTGACAGGTATGTACAGATAATCATATTTGTAGGCATTTGTGTTACTGACACAATTTTGTTAAGGTAACTAATATATTAGAGGAAATTTATTTAGTGGTAGGACGAAAGTTTGCTTCATGGGAGAGGCTGAGAGACGCTGTAGCAGCACGAAGTCTGATGTGTTAAATTTAGTAATTTGAATGCTGCTCTAGAGTATAATGGCTACATTATTTTGTATTTAATAGCTGTCAATGTATAAACGTGAGTGAATTTTGAAGGATAAAAAAAGGATATATGATAATTGATGAAATGAAATAATCTTGAGAATGTTTATGAATGAGACCAATCTGCATGCTGCCTGCTATCAGCAAGACCTGCTGTCCCGAGACCAAGACCCAGACCAAGACCCGACGTCCAGAGACAGAGACCCAGACCAAGACCAAGACCAAACGCCTCTTCGGAAATTTGACAGCCACTTGTCTTTTATGTAGTCGTGGTTGCTGCATCCAACAACCACACAACTCTTCGGCATTGTATTAAAAATAGGTGGTAACAACTCTTCAATTAATAAAGGAAACGGGACAAAAGGAAAGGTGCTTGAACGTGTATTGTGTGTTTTTTTTTATTTCATTATCAGTGATCGGGCCCCCTTTGAGCATGAGACCCTGTGCAAGTGCACCTAGTGCACATTGGTTAATTGGCTTGGCAATGTCAATGCAGCATGATTTGTTATATTCACTGTTTAGATTATTTTGTTACTTTATATTACCCATATGTATTATAACATTGCTAACAATTAAGGTCTCGACATATTGTATTGGAATATAGGCCAAAGGGCCATATTTTCAAAGCGTTTCCTCCTTTCTTTAATTAACTCCTATATTTTGATAGGAGAAAGAAAAATCATGTAAATGTTCCAAAATGAAAAACAAAATACCTTGAGAGTGCTTGAGAGGACTTGAAATATAGAATTAAGCTGTTTGGTTCTTGTTTCCTAAAATTCACAGGTGTTTAAAAAAAATAATCAAAGACTAGTAAACGCTGTGAAAATATGGCCCATAGTTTCTGGCATGGACTATGTGAATCTAGGATATCAATTATGTGGCCAAAACATAACACTACAAAAACAGCCAAGTTTGAAGGATCAGTCATAAAACTTGCATACACATTGAAAACCACTTAGGTATTTAAGATTCTGTGTTCTGCTTTTCCTGAGCATGGGAAGAGGGGGTGTGCAGGTTCAGTGATTGTTTATCCAGCCACTAGACCAGGGGAACTACTAAGCCACACTCAATCATTGCTTTATTCATTCAGCTAGCTCCGGTGTACAGTGAGATCTGATTTGTTATAGTTACTGAAAGGTGTCTTATCTGCCTGTCTCAACGATTCAAGCTGCTGTTTTAGCAACAACAACAAAAAAACAAGATATTTGATCAAAGCTTATCCCCAGATACCAGGATATCAATTCTACTTTGTTTCTTATCAGGGAGCCGTGCCAGCCAGGAGCCCCCTGTATTTTGAGCCCTGTATTCTCTACTTGACTTGGAGCTGATTTGATCAGCCTTGACAGGATAAGTCACAGCTGGGTTTTATCAGAGTATTTTACAGCACTGATCTCTTGATTGCATCAGCCACTTAGTTTGAGGGCTATCCCAGGGTAACCGTGAGTAAGAGTCAGATTCAATACCCTGTGTTTCACCAGGGCTGTAAAACGCTTATGCCAGGGGTATACAGAAGGGTGATCAAATCAACCACTTAGTTTTAACCTCAAAACAGCTCAACAGCAAAGGAATAGGGGGCGTGAAGTCTTGGTTGTGACAACTTTGACTGGGTACAAAGGTCTTCTAGAAACTGTACACCGTTTATGAATTGTAAATGTCACAATCTATATAAACTGAGGTTCCATTATTTGATAATTATTGAATTTATATTAAATAAATTATGTCTGGAGACTTGCCTTTTCATATCTATTACTGCAAGTGTTCCCAAAATCGCCTTTTGACTAAGTATGATCACCTTCCTTAATTGAAAAAACAAATAACAGAACGTCTCCGAATCTGGTCTCTTGGTGAGCAAGGCAGTGTAATATTATGCTTGGCCATAGCTCCTATAGTACTGAATTGTTGCTGAATCTTTTTATCACAGGTCACACAAACAGAGTTAATTGCATTAGGCCAGGATTGGCTTCTTACCCAGACACAAATCTTAGTCTGTAGTTTTGTTCTGGAAGGCAGATGCATGGAGTATCACATTCAGGTGTCAAGGACAGTGCTTGAAGCAAATTAATTTCTTTATAATTACGTACTCTTCGGGTGCCAGATCCAACTGGAATACAATCTGCCTTTCTTTTTAAGATGGTGCCAGTTCAAAATCTTTACATTTCTGAAATTCAGAACAAAGGGACAAGTTAGTTTTTTGCCAGTGTGTGCATTTTAAAAAAAGTTTAAAAAGCACTGCTTTTGCCATTGCTCATTGCCGGTAATTCCCTGCTGCACTGGAATTAGTTTAACTACAGGTGCAATGAGTGACCAGACACCTAATGGAATATCAGACAGGTATAATTATACTTTATTATTAAAAGGCAAGAAGCAGAAACAATGTGCAGACTCTTCACAAAACTTTCAATTACAACTGAACACATGCATGTGTTCGGAATGCAATACAATATATATACGGAGGTTCCACATTGAGGTGATGAATCAATTCAAGGAATGTTTAATTGAGGCTCACAAAATAAAGTCTGCAGAGATCAATAATCAATTAATCAGTTATTTGTTGCATATCTCATTTTAACGTGTACTTGATTTTGAAACAAATACTGTGGGCAATTTTTCAGATAATTCTAGTGGAATGAAAAAAAAAAAAAAAAAAAATACTGACGTTAATGCCATTCGTTCCTGCAACTTTGTTGTCTTGTGTAAGTTTTAGACAGCTTTTTTTATTTTTTCCATAAAAGGACAAAGGACTATGAACGAAAAATTGCTTGAATGTGCTAAATTTAATAGGTGGGCCTATATAGGTATGTAACAGGGCGAGCAGCCCTGTACATTGATTTGTTTATTTTATTTTAGAACGGAGTCCCCCTCCGCCCCTGTGCAGTGTGTTTTGTATTTGTTTTGATTTATTATTGTATGTAAATATGACGGCGAAACGCCGTGTGGTTTTGTTTATTTTTAAAAACGTGTTCTGGCAGAGGCGAGATTGGTGCTCGTCCTCTGCCAGGAATAATTAATAAACTTGTGCAGAAGGTGGCCATCTCCCGAATTAAGTGATTCATTTTGTTGCTAATCGGGAGATGGTCACCTGAATATAAAAGCCTGCAGCTCTCGGCACTCGAGGTGGGTGTTTTAGGAGCGGAGAGAGCGAGAGGAAAGAGAGAGAGTGAAAACTAAAATTAAAAACAGATATAGGAACAGTGAAGGCTACAGCCCAGCCTGACCTGTATTATTATTTACTTTTGTGTTCGAGACTTGTTTTGTTTGCATATTTGTTTTCGCTCTGTGAGCAAGTTTCTTTTTGTTAAAATATTTTATTTATTTTTGTTATTTGTTAATAAAAACGGCGGCCAGCCGCGTTTGTCTTACTTTAACTGCAGTCCCTGGTGTCAGTTTATTTACGTTCCTGCTTCTGTCTGACGTCACCGCTTAGCCAGCCTGTCACAAGGTATGATACACATAAAAAAAGGAATGTGATAATAGACAAAATCACTTCTGCAAATTAATACACAAGCGCGCCTACAGAGGATTGGGTACATATGGGGGAAAACAACTAGACAAGTGGCAACAGACAAGTTAATTTCTGCAAATGTAGGCTACCATATGTTTGTTCCATTAAAAGTGGAACAACTTCCATAGTAAATATTTAATTTTGGGCTGTCACCTGTAGGCACAATTCTGATAGACTCTTGTCTTTTTGTCATTCTTTCATTATTTAATTGACACATTTGAACATATTCATACAAAAAGAAAGCAAAGTAAAATAAAAATAATAAACGATTGTAAATTCTGCACCAGATTTGTTAATGGAGTACATTTTACAGACATTGACATCAGTTACAGTAAGTTCACAAAGCTGTTTTAATCCAGAAAATACAAATGGTCCAGTAAAAATAACCCTATGTGAAGAAGCAATGATATCTCAGAGGTACAAAAACATTTCTGTTTTAGTCCAAGTGAATATACAGTACTAAACAAGGTAACAGATATACATTAAACCCTGAATGGACTGTATATCCTTATTCAACTGAGATAAAATCCAATTTCAAACCACAACCGTATCCTCACTTCTACCAACAGGAGGGTCTTTAAGGGAAATGCTGCACATGTTTTAAGCAACTTTGATTTCCAGTTAATTCGCTAGTTGAACGGACTTATTCATTTTAAATGGAAACAAAAAAAAAAGGTTTAGATGTAAAGGTGTGGTGCCTGTATGGATACACATGGAGATTATCAACGTGGCAATAGAACAGTTAATTTCTGCAAATGTACCTTATGGTTGTTCCATTAATCTTAGCAAGTACATTCTTGGTCTTCACTTATAGACAAAATTCCCATCTTATGAATCTCTGTCGTTTGCATCTGCATTTGCACTTGCTTCAAAATACTGTAGTGCACAATTACTTGACAATAACAATAATAAAATCATCAATTCTGTGGCTTCCATGTGGCGCATCCGGTAATTGCATGCCGCGTGGTGTGCAGGATGCGCCCTATAGCCTGGAAGTCGTCAGTTCGAGTCCAGGATATTCCACTGCTGACCGTGGACGGGAGCACCCAGGGGGCGGCGCACAATTGGCCAAGCGCTGCCCGGAGTGGGGAGGGCCTATGGTGGCCAGGGTGTCCTGGGCTCACCGTGCACCAGCGAGCCCTGTAGACTGGCCGGGCGCCTGTGGGCTTGCCTGTAAGCTGCCCAGAGCTGATTGTCCACTGACGTGGCTGCATGGTGGGTCTGCAGTGTGAAGGGTGGAGTCAGCGTGGGAGTGGTAGCAGTGAGCTGAGCCTAAAAATAATTGGCTATTCTAAATTGGGAGAAAATGATAAAAAAAAACAAAAAAAACAATTGGCGACAACTAAATTAAAAAAAAACAATAAATAAATAAAAAAAAATCATCATTCTGAAGTAGTAATAAAACATGTTCTCCTACCCTTCCTCTCCAAAACCCTAGAGTGGGCAGTACACCACCACTCTCTGCTCAACCCTCTCCAATCTGGTTTCTGCTCTGCTCACTCCACTGAAACTGCTCTCCTGTCTGTCACTAACTCACTAAACTCTGCCCGAGCTGCCTCTCTCTCCTCTGTCCCAATTCTACTCGACCTCTCTGTTGCCTTTGACACTGTCGATCACTATTCTACTATCCTCTCTCGCTGACCTGGGAATCTCTGGCATTGCGCTGGCCTGGTTCTCCTCCTACCTCTCCAACCGCAACCTCCACACCTCGCCCTTTCTCAACAGGAGTCCCCCAAGGGTCAGTCTTGGGTCCTCTCCTGTTCTCTCTCTACACCCGCTCCCTGGGCCCCCTTATCGCATCCTATGGTTTCTCATACCATTTCTATGCTGATGATGCTCAGATTTTCCTCTCCTTCCACCCCTCTGACTCCACTATCCCCTCCTGTATCTCTACCTGTCTGCTATCTGCACTGGCATCACCTCAAACTCACCCTCTTTAAATCTGACCTCCTTTTCTTTCCCTCTGCCTCCTCCCCCTCCTCTGATCTCTCTTTCTCCATTCCTCTGGAATCTACCACACTATCTCCCTCCTCCTCAGCTAAGAACCTCGGAGTCACCCTGGACCCCTGCATCTCGTATTCCCAGCACATCTCCACTCTGGCACGCTCTGCTGCTTGGCTGGTGTTCTCTCTGCCTCGCTTCTCCCATGCAACTCCATTGCTCCGCTCACTCCACTTGCTCCCGATCACCGCTTGCATCCAGTTCAAGACTCTTGTACTCGCCTACAGATGCCTTGACTAGACTGCACCCAGCTACATCCAGACCCTCATCTCTCCCTATACACCCACTCTCTGCTCCTCGTGCACTAGAAGACTGGCTGTACCTCCTCTATGCTCCTCTGCCTCCAGAGCCTGCTCCTTCTCCATCCTCGCCCCGCAGTGGTGGAATGACCTTCCTACAGATGTCAGGACTGCCCTGTCCCTGACCACCTGCTGCTGCCTCCTCAAGACTCACCTCTTCACTCTTCCTTAATCCTGTACTTTACAAAGTACTGTACTGTAATCTGCCACAAGTGTTATTCAATCTGAAGTATTTTGCATTTAATCGTATCCTGATGTAACTATCACTGACACTTATCTGCTCCGATATTGAATCGTATTTTGTCATATACTTGTACTTACTAGAACTGAAGTCATTGTATTTTATTTTGCTCTTAATTGTATTAATACTTGTACTGTGATCCTTGAAATGTATTTTTTGTTTACAACTGTAAGTCGCCCTGGGTAAGGGCGTCTGCTAAGAAATAAATAATAATAATAATAATAATAATAATAATAATAATAATAATAATAATAATAAATGTTGGATATATCCTTCAGTTCTTATAAAATGATTACAAAACATGAACCTGGACAAGCAGTGCTTGTTTTGTCATTTTTCTTCCATTCTGTTCAAATCCATTATTCCAGATTGATCACATATCTGTTCTGCTGGGAGACAGGGCTTCACCCCAGAGGAGTTTAATCATGGAACTGAAGCTGAGATCTAACCATAACTCATCCCAGAGGGCAGTTCTCTGTTTTCAGAATTCTGCTTTTTGTAGTATATTCTTTTAGAGGCGAGTCTTGCACACTTATTACTGCATTTATCTTCTGTTCCACATGTAAGCACATGCATTATATAGAACATACTTTTATGTAATTAGGGCTGCCCCTTATGCGAATGATTCATTTGTTACCATATTGCAAGTCAGCTTCAGTCATGCTGGACAAAGAGTCCGGCTGTATGAGGCTGTGAACTTAATGAATGGATTCTGAAGTGAGCTAATGAAGAACCAACTCCCCCCGAGGGTACAGGGATTCAGAAGCAGCCTTTGATTCGAGCCATGTATCAGGAAATTATATCAAAGGATAGCTGCTCATAACTCCGCCTCGGAAGCGAACATTAAGGCACAAAACAAGCCTTGAAAGCACCTCAGCCTAAAGGGATAAAAAAACAGAGTTTTTTTCAAAAGCTGCAAAAGCAGACAATTCTGTAAAAGGGTTCTTTCATCAGATGCCGGAACAGTTTTTAGCTGTGATCATGAAAGCTAAGCAGCTCCCACTTTCATTCATTTTCCCTGAGCCCAGTCCTCAGGGTTTGTTTCCATAAACCTGGGGATATTCAAAAGCATTATCTGGTAATTTCCTTGCTTTCACAGTTGTTTATTTAACATCCCTAGCCAATGGGTATAGTGGAGGCACCCATACATAATAACACCAGACTTTACAGTTTTACACACAGAACTGCTTATCCAGTTCTTATGAATCCTTTTTGGTGCCACTGGAACTTGCCTCGAAGCTGCATAGCAGAGGCTTGCCTCGAAATTGCATAGCAGAGGCTGGGTTGAGGTTGTTCAGGAATCATTTGCGTACATTTGGCCTTCAGAAACACACAAAGCCAATTACCTGTGGTCATGTTTCCTCAAAGGCACATTTAGAAAAGACCTGGTTTCCGAAGGGTGAATACATCCAGTAACTGAACTTTGACCATTGTTCTTAAAACCATAATGTAAAATGGATATCCCCAGCCAGTAATTGACATTCATTTGTACACGTGGACCTCTGGTAATAGAATTCATATTTTATATTGCCTATTAGTCTCATCGTATAGCATTGATATCAAAGTCGCCAAAATCTCAGTACCTGACCAAAATTATCTTGTGCACAGTTCTGTTTGATACAACTTCCAGAGGTTAGCCTTTTCAGATGCTGAACTGTAAACTTTATTGCTATAAGTGTTCAGTGGCTATGTCTAAACTATTCCTGATAGACATTCCAGCAATGAGAAGTGTTGGTGTATGCTGCTCAGAGCTGCTGGTTTTCTGATTTTCAGATGGTTGTGCTGGTTCAGGATACTGTGCGCTGGTTCAGGATATTGTGCGCTGGTTCAGGATACTGTGCGCTGGTTCAGGATACTGTGCGCTGGTTCAGGATATTGTGTGCTGGTTCAGGATATTGTGTGCTGGTTCAGGTGCTGGTTAAGCTGGTCCAAGAAAAAAAGAGCCATTACTGTAGAGTTTTAAAGCCAACCGTTTGTAGTCTCCTAAATGAATAAAGCAGGGTTGACCTGGATGACAGAGGCAAGTGCACAATGCATGTATCAATGCCCTGGAAGCAGCTTGTTACTGACTCTTCCATCCAAGCTTCTCTGGATTGAACCGTAAGCCACGTTTTTAATTAGAGCAAATGTTTCTACATCCCTGCTGCAATCTGGCTCATGCTGTGTCTCGATCAACAAAAATATGACTAAACAGAATAAAGAGAAATGTTCCTTGCAGACGTGAAACTTTCACACAGGTGTGGCTGTTTGTTATTGCATCGGCTCACGAACGTCCATCAAGCATTTTGGGTTAACCCGGGTACGGCCCAGATACGTGGCTTCACACGACGTAGGATTGTGACCCGGGTAGGAGTGCCAGTGTGAAAGGGGCTTTATACAAATGCACACAAAAAAACCCATCAAGTATTGATAGCTCTCATCAGTAGACAATTCATGCCTTTCTTAGATAATGACACAAACTGTTTTGTTCCAGTTGATACAAAACACATTTGTCCTGTAGTAAACTATATGTATTTGTTTAAATGTAAAGAATGACTAAACATACAGTATTAAAACACTGCTCTTTAATTCACAGTTAGTTTTCTTTTTTTTTCTCGCACTCATAATGTGCTGTCATAGGCAAACGTGAAACTTGGTTTCTATCATGACCTGCGCTGCCTGCACAGCAATCGTGATATAAAGCGGGTTCATCTGTACAAGCAAACAAGCTATATTTTCCCCAAAGGAATGAACAGCTAATGCTTAACGACGGTATCTTTCGACACTCATTCAAGCCGACAGTTACAAAATCTGCACATGATTATTTTGTCCACGTCAGCTCATGCTCAAATATTTTGCAGCATTGTTTAATTGTTATGCACAGTTTAGGTATTTTAGAAACAAACGTCTCTTCTTCTATCACAATTTTAATTCCCAAACGATTCGCTCCAAATTATACATCTGCGCAAGTGCTTCAGACCGTGTCTATGGTAACGGCTGAGCCTTGACAACTACGATTGCAAGTATTTATTTAAAGTATTTTTTGTATAAACATCCCAATTTAAAAATGTCATTCTATGTTCGCTTTATAATGGTTTTTTGTTTTATTTCATTTTATATTTTAATTTCATTTTATGTCACATTTCGTTTTATTTTGTGCTATTTCGGATTTGTGAAAAATACGGGGCTCTACATATAGGCCTGCAACGCTGAGAGTTAAAACAAGATGGAAGGATTTTGAAACTGTGGAGCCTCCTTTTATCACTGCTGCTGTCTGAGAATTGGACCTCACCTCAGAACAAGAGGCTTTAATCAAAGGTCTTTTTATGGTTCTACCCATTGCTTGTGCGTTTCCTATGGCGTCACTAGAGACCTATACAGCTTGCAGAAGTGCCAATATAAATACAAATATGAAAGAGAAAAAGAAATATACAAACCCAGACACACCAAGTGCAGATTTCCAGTGCTTGAACAGTACAGCTTTCTTCTGGAACAGGGAAGAAAAAAAAAAATCATCAATTCCAAACTGTGTTTACAGACACACAAAATGATTTGCTGTGAAGCGTGCGTTCTTTGAAAGAAAATCAAAAGAATTGCACCGCGTTTGTTTACGTCAGTATTGCAATGTTTGGTTATTTGATTGGATCACAATGAAGCAGAGTAACATATTGCAATCCCCTAGTCTCTCTCTCCATTGCTTTAAAGCTCTCAGCTGGCTAAGGCAGAACTACCACCAGGACAGAATGCTATATTGGGGGTTGTGGTGTCAGTAAGATAATTCTCCAGCACAGCTGGCAATACAAAAGCCTTAAGTACCATGAAAAGTAATTATGATGACATCAACATCCACGTATGTAAATGTATTCATGCGTGTGTAAAGGTAATAACCAGTGTACACACATAGAAGAATGGTGCAAAACCAGGGCAGTTATGTTCACCGAATAGAGGATGACAGACAGAAGGACACAATCAGCATGTATGGGCCCCCATTTTTTAATGAGGACCCGAATCATATTCTACTCAGTTGGTCCTTGGTAAAAAAAAAAAAAAAAAAAGCTGGTGGCTCCAGCCATTGGCAGAGGCGTTTAAGAAGGCAGTTACAATGTATCCAATTGGTTAAGCTTTCTAGATGTATGTAAAACTCTATTAAGTATTAAGTTTGACATACACCAAAGTCTTCAAGCAACGCATTACTTTACTGTATCAAGTGATGTCACACCTGAGTCTGTAGGTTTAATAACAGGAGTTATTCCAACAGATATAAGGGAAGAACAATGTATTTTACATTCAGCTCCTGATCATTTAAATAATATACTTATTGGGGCTCCCGAGTGGCGCATCCAGTAAAGGCGCTCCTCGCAGGATGTGCCCTATAGCCTGGAGATCGCAGGTTCGAATCCAGGCTATGTCACAGCTGACCGTGACCGAGAGTTCCTAGGGGGGCGGCGCACAATTGGCTGAGCGCTGCCCGGGTAGGGAGGGCTTAGGTCGGCAGGGGAATCCACGGCTCACCGCGCATCAGTGACCCCTGTGGCCGATAGGGCGCCTGTGGCTCTGCAGCGGAGCCGCCAGATCTGTGTTGTCCTCCGGCACTATAGGTCTGGTGGCATTGCTGTGGATCTGCAGTGCGAGTGTCGGCGGGGGGGTTGCGAGCGGTGAGCCGGGGATACAGATAATAATTGGGCATGTTAAATTGGGGTGAAAACCGGGGTAAAAATAATTGGCGACGACTAAATTTAAAAAAATAAATAAATAAATAAATAAAAAATAATATAATTATTATTGCAGGGCTAGTGTGAATTTCACGCCATGATGAAGTGTGCTGTGTGCTAATTGCTAACCCTCAACTTAGTTTTGAGACACAATGTCAAGCTGAAGTTGGCCAGAGCTATAGGAGCTTATCGTGAGTTCAAGAAACAATTCAACACTGTTACCCGCTCCCCCCACCCCCCACATTTAGAGGATATAAAGTTAATACAAGACACACATACAACATATATCATGGAGTTTATTACACAAAATACACACAATTACATACAAAAAAATGGTACACCAAGTAAAACACCATGTCCATTCCTATCAAGTAAATCTTACAAGCCTCGGGCTTCCCTTCTGGCTGGTTACTCAAGAGCTGTCTTTAAAGGAGTGATACTGGTAACCAGGTTGTTTTTAAATGTTACATTTTATTTCAGCATGTGCAGATAGTTTAAGTACAACACAATAGAATAACATGGTGGATCATAACAGTTTATTATACTGGCGAAGTTCAATGAAACCATGTCTCCTGGTACTGCAAAGAACCAAAATAATTTAATCACAATGAAAACAGGACGATGATCAAGCAAATAAAAAATAAGAAACTGGATTTTAGAGGCCTGTTTAGCACTCCTTTAAGATAGAGGACATAAAGACAATTTTGATATGGAACCTGATTTTATTTCTTATAATAACTGTAAAATGTTCTTCTCCAGGGATAGAGGTTTAACACAAATTATTTCAGAAATTGTATAATACAACAGTATATTACAACAGAGAAATTTCACAGAAAATTAAACCTTTCACGTTGTCAACAAAAGAGGAATACCTCAGTAAAGCAGAATTGTTTCATTTCAGGACGTGTGTGTGTGTATATTATATTATATATATATACACGTGTGTGTGTGTGTGTGTATATATATGTTGGTATACTAATGGATATAAACTACATTTATTTTGCAAACATGAATGTCATTTTTTGCTTCTGAAAACATATCAAGCAATATTTGCATTTGAATCATAACTTTAAAAAATAAATAAATGAATGAACAAAAACTCACGAAACACAAAACGGTCACTGGCTGTAGCCACTGCCATGATCTCCCAGCTCTCAATTCACAAGCACCAAAGAAAATAACCAAACACCAGATAGGAGCTCTGTACTGTGTAAGGCCTCCAATGGGCTGAAAAATGGCAGACAGTTCATGTTTTTTGTTGTTGTTGTTGGTAAGGCCAGAAGAGCAAGGCAGTGTGTTGGATTCATAGCTCATACTGGAGAAGTGATGGGTGCAAGCAAGAAAAGCTCATAGAAACTCAATACTAATGCTGTCTCTCTACGGAGATAAGCAGGGTGAAGGTACCCTAGTGTTCAAAATGATTAGGACACCATTATTGGTTTGTGATGCTTACTTAATACACATCTTTCTGCCACTTAACAGATAACAGTCTGATCTTCAAATATGTGCAAATCATTTTAAATGAACAAACCATCTCAGTGCAATAGTACCCCAAAATATTGTCCATATTACCCTTGTTTACTAAACTTATTGGTATTGCTAAATAGATAATTGTCCCATCTACAACAACAGGTGAAAAATGTTAAAACAGAAAACATCCCACGTGTGCACTGGCACTCCAAATATTACCCATTTACTACCAATTCCAAATACCTGGATGGGATATTTGTTCTGCAGTGTTCAGAATTGCGGAAGCTCATTGGAGAGAAGTGTAGGTACTGTACGTGAAAGCAGAAACGGGATTGACTTCTCTGCAAGTTAGTGTTGGTTGGTGCATAATCTGCAGGGGTCAATGAGGGACAAAACACTGTAAAACGATCCAAGCAGCAAGCCAGTAATGTTACAATGTCATGCAGCAGCAGTAGCAGCAGCAGATCTGGACTTCATTTCAAAGTAATTATAGCTTGGAGTACAGAGATAAAAACCAATCAAGGTTCAGATTATCAGTTATCCAATTTTAACACACTTAATGACAAAATAAATTCAAATCATCTGTTTAGGAAAGGAGAGGGGGTGGAAGAACAGACTACACTGTAATTATAGACAACTTCTCCAAAAATGATTTAATGCAAGGAGTGGTCTGATATCAAGCCATGAATTTCAATTCCAGAAGAACCAATTCATTTTGCTACCAGATCTGTCTGTATCAAATTTCCTTTAAAAGGGGTGCTAACCAATGCTTTCAAATGAATTTGCTGACCTCTTGCTAGCATCAGGAACACTATCATTGGCTCAGTTGTTGTTGTGTGGATTATCTTTTTGCATGTTTTTTTTTTTTTTTTTTTTAAACTTGAATTAAGGATATGTTCACTTTTCAAGTAGCACTCAAAAGATCTTAGTGTACCAAATCTCTTCCTGGTCTTTTGGTCACAAGGCTTATTGCAAGGGCAAACCAAGGTCCATGTTTTTCAAAAGACATTTGGGCAAGGCTGGTTTCCAAATACTGGGGAGATTTTTTTTAATAAAGGTCTCTGATTTGACATACCTCTCAATCCAAATAAATGTGTCCTCTGCTAAACAACTTCTAAGATTGAGGTAAGTTGCAGGAGTTCTGGCTACACCCCTGCAGCTGCACCACTGAAGTGAATCTGACCTACAGCACAGGAAGCAATTAGATACCAGAAAGATGCAGTTCAGCCCATCAATCTACAGAGCTGTATTATTCTGTACACATTTAGACAACAAGCAACGAATGAAAAGTTGTTCAACACAGGAAAAGATGATGTTGCCAGAGCTGATAGGAGGTAAGAAAAGGCATTGATCCATTCACAGATGACTGCAAGTCAGGGAATTCCCCTAGATTTATTTTAGGAGTACTTAATAGTTGATGTTTTTGTACACTGATAAAAGACAAGATGTGTGGTAGCAACTTAAATATGTTAGAATTGCTTCAAACTGAATAGGGCACCATAAAACTCTAGGTCATCTGTTGAAGAAATCTTGCATATACAGCGACCCCAGTGCCGCCTGTGTAAATTACTTTCAGCTTGCTATTTCCCTTACAATTTATATATTTGGGTCTCAGGTTACACACTTAGAACAAAACCTGTGCATAGCAGAGTCCTGCTGGGGAACGTTTTAGACACTGCTGCAACTGGAAGTCATTTATACCAATTTCACTGCAAGACATAAAGGCTGTGGGTCTAACAGCAATCTACGGCACCCGGAGAGTCAGAGCGGTTATCTGCTGTTTTCAGAGGTATAAATTATAAGTGTAGAATGGTGGTGAAGAATGGCTGTTATTTTTAGGGCCCTGCACCATTCCTGTAATCTGACCCTTGTCAGGAGCTGCAATGTGGCAAAGGTCACAACTGAAAATAAGATTTGATATAAGTAAAATGAGAAAATTCCCTATATAAAGGGAAAGCCGAAGAATCTCAGTGACTTTGCAAGAGGCATGACAATGAGTGTACAGTTTCAGCCCCTGCTTTTACATTGTTGTTTTTTTTCCTTGAAGCTAATTAAGCCAATCCAGTAGCTTAAACTCTGCTTCTTGTATCTGGCACAGTTCATACTTGCCAAACACCTTCATTGATTGTGACGTTTCTCCTCATTGTACTTCTTCTCATAATCATAATTTACAGTGCCGTGAAAAAGTATTTGCCCCGTCTGATGTTCTGCATTTTTGCACATTTTTCACATTGTATTTGGTCAGATTTTGTTGTGGGTTGTAGCAGTATATAGAAGGAGTCAAGAGAAAAAATGACACCAAAGTTTGGTGCTTCTTTCATTTGTTTGGTGTGCAAGGTAATCAAACATGCAATTTTCAGGTGTGAAAAAATTACTGCAACCCAATTAAAGGGATAAGTAGGGTCAGCTGTTTGAGTACTTTGGTTAAAAACCAGACCTGATTTGGGACACCCCTGCCTAATATAAATCTGACTAACTTGGGCCCTTACCATCAGAGTGAACTTGTCAGCACACAGGTTCTAGAGGCACATCATGCCACGAACAAAAGAAATTCCTGAAGACCTCCGGAAAAAAGTTGTTGATGCCTATCAGTCTGGAAAGGGTTACAAAGCCATTTCTAAGGCTCTGGGGCTCATCCAAACCACAGTCAGAGCCATATTGTCCAAATGGAGAAAGTTTGGGACAGTAGTGAATCTTCCCAGGAGTGGCCATCCTGCCAAAATCTCTCCAAGAGCAAGGCGTAAAATCGTCCAGGAAGTCACAAAGAACCCTAGAACAACATCCAGTGATCTGCAGGCCTCTCTCGCCTCGGCTAAGGTCAGTGTTCAAGACTCCACCATCAGAAAGACACTGGGCAAAAATGGGATTTATGCTAGGGTAGCAAGGTAACCATTGCTCACTAAGAACATGAATGCTTGTCTCAAGTTTGCCAAAAAGCACCTGGATGATCCTCAAGAGTTGGAACAATGTTCTATGGACAAATGAGTCAAAAGTGGGACTTTTTGGCCGAAATGGGCCCCGTTATGTCTGGCGAAAACCAAACACTGCATTCCACAGTAAAAACCTCATACCAACGGTCAAGCATGGTGGTGGTAGTGTCATGGTTTGGGGATGCTTTGCTGCATCAGGACCTGGACACCTTGCCATCATTGAAGGAACCATGAATTCTGCTCTGTATCAGAGAATTCTACAGGAGAATGTCAGGCCATCCGTCCGTGAGCTGAAGCTGAAGCGCAGCTGGGTCATGCAGCAAGACAATGATCCGAAACACACAAGCAAGTCTAGTCTACATCAGAATGGTTGAAGAACAAGAAATTTAAAGTTTTGGAATGGCCTAGTCAAAGTCCAGACCTAAACCCCATTGAGATGTTGTGGCAGGACCTGAAACGAACAAACAAACCCACAAATGTGACTGAGTTGAAGGAGTTCTGCATGGAGGAGTGGGCCAAAATTCCTCCATGGCGCTGTGAGAGACTAATCAATAACTACGGAAGCGTTTGGTTGCAGTTATTGCTGCTAAAGGTGGTGTAACCAGTTACTGAGTATGAGGGGGCGATTACTTTTTCACACGGGGGCATTGGGTGTTGCATAACTTTCTTTAATAAATAAATGAAATATATATCACATTTTTGTGTTATTTGTTCACTCAGGGTCCCTTTTATCTAATATTAGGTTTTGGTTGAAGATCTGATTCAATGTTAAAAATATGCAAAAATGAAAATCAGACAGGGGGCAAATACTTTTTCACGGCACTGTATTTTATAAACTGCATGACGTTGGATTTCCAGTAGCCTGAACTTTATAATGTACTCTGCTTACACCAGTAATACAGTATCTGCTTCTTAAAGAATCCTCAATCTATTCCACTACTATACAAGCTCTCATCACCTAAGCCAACTTGCAACAGTGCAACTACAATACATCTCTGAATACTGTTTGAAGTGTTGCAATGCAGCAGGGCAGGAGAAAGCCCTGCACATAATAAATGGGGGCAGGGAAAATCCCTACTGATTTAAATGTATTGTAAATACTGCGTTGTTGTGATTATTTAAAAGGGTGACTTAATGCATTGTATGACTTAAATGTATTGTTTAAGTTAACAGGGGATGTTACTGTATGATTTGAATGTATGTTGTGTATATTTAAAAACACAATGTTTTGTTATTGTTTGGCAGCATCAATGGGGTTGAAGCCCCATTCCATAAAATTTGTGAAAGAATGTGACCATCTCCGAAATTGATTAATTGAGTGTTAATTCGGAGATGGTCATAAGTATACAAGCCTGCAGCTTTTGTTGTTCTGGGTGGGTGTACAGAGAGGAGGTAAAGGAGAACGAGGTAAAGAAAAAGAAACAGAAAGTACAAGAAAGAAAGCAAGCAAGCACTTGCTACCCGTGCTGGGCAGACCAGCATGGTACTTGTTTGGTGTTTTTGTTCTGTGTTCGTGATTTGTTTTTGTTCAAACTTTTATTTTGCCCTGTGAGCAGTGTTTTTGTTTAAATATTTATTTTATTTCTGTTTAATAAAAACGGTGCCACAGAGCGTTTTCACCTGAGTACCTGCCTGTGTTGTCTCTGTCAGCTATCTGGTCTGGGAATGTCAACCCTCGGCTACCCGGTCACATGCATCTATGGATTTTTTTGGACCACATGAATTGGAACCAAAAACAGTTACAGGGCACACATTTGGAAACTCGAGTATTACTGCATTCCTTCTAATTTAAGACATGCTTTTTTAACCATTTTTTGCTTCTTAAAAAGTAGCCTGCATCTTAAAATTCGAGTACAGTATAGTGATGCGTGTATTAAAATCGCCAACAAAAGACGTGACTACACGAGTACACAAACAGCAATGTGACTGACTGCCGAGAAAAAACAACAAAGACGTCACTGCCTGAATACACAAGCGGCACTGTGACTTACTGCGGAGAAAAGACAAAACAAAACGCTACTGCCCGATCTCGAATCATCCATGATGTCGTGCTTGCTGTTGCCGGGATGCGTGATTCCGTAAGTGAGTGAGTGGTATGTGTATGACAGTCCGCAGCACAATAAATGAGCTCTGTGGTTAATCTACAACAACACTGTTTCGTGCCAGTTTTGTGCGATACAACAGCATAACTGAGGTTGTATCTTTGTAAATGCATATTTATTTGATGTTTTATTTTTTCCTCAAATTGAGGGTGGTAAATTTGGGCTGCGTCTTAAATTCGAAGGAATACGGTATAGCGTTAAGATAACTTGCCAATTACCAAGAAGTTACCACGAAGACATTCAAAAAGTTTCCAAACGTGTCATTTGAATGTAAATTTTTTTTTTAGTATTTCTAAGTAGTTACCAAGCAATAACAGACATACAGTATTTGCATCAATTGCACTTTCCAAATGATTCATTCAATAAATTAACCAATTCAGATGGGATTTTTTTGGAATACACTTAAACATGCAGGTACATTAACAGCCCATTAACTACATGCACTTATAATACAATCCAATGACGTCAGGCTGGAACTCCAAACATTCAAAACACTCATTTAACAAAGTTATTCTCCTGATCAGATCATTTTGTTGCAAGTACATGTATTAAACAATCGAAATACAAATACTGTGCAACTACCCTTGGTTTTTAGGTGCAATAATTTCAATACTGGAGTATGAACGTCAAAAAAACTCTTTTTTCTTTCTTGAGGCACTAGCGGAAATGCAACATTTGATGGCAACTTGAACTAGATCAATAAAAAAATATATATATCAGAAATAAAGAAGAAGAAAAAAAACATATCCTGTTAATTAAGACTTGGACAGTGTAGGAGGAAAATATAGGAACAGAGAAGCAGGTTCCAAAAACCAAGTTATTACAGATAAAACTGCCTCCAGATGGACCACCGGAGAGATAAGGTTTGCCAGGCAGCAGAAGACATGCCATCAGCACCACTGTCATACTTCTCATTGAACAGAGCAAGCCTGCAGAGTCAAGCTTCCTGTGAACAAACTGTACTCTGCTGCCTGTTCCCTTGCAGCACTCTGCTTGGTTCAGAGCTCTCCATCTCAAACACAGCTCCTCTTCCTGTTCCCTTACAGCACTCTGCTTGGATCAGAGCTCTCCATCTCAAACACAGCTCCTCTTCCTGTTCCCTTACAGCACTCTGCTTGGATCAGAGCTCTCCATCTCAAACACAGCTCCTCTTCCTGTTCCCTTACAGCACTCTGCTTGGTTCAGAGCTCTCCATCTCAAACACAGCTCCTCTTCCTGTTCCCTTACAGCACTCTGCTTGGTTCAGAGCTCTCCATCTCAAACACAGCTCCTCTTCCTGTTCCCTTACAGCACTCTGCTTGGTTCAGAGCTCTCCATCTCAAACACAGCTCCTCTTCCTGTTCCCTTACAGCACTCTGCTTTGTTCAGAGCTCTCCATCTGAATAGCCTGCACAGCCAAGCTTCCTGTGAACAAACATAATTCTACTGCCTGTTCCCTTATAGCACTCTGCTTGGTTCAGAGCTCTCCATCTGAATAGCCTGCACAGCCAAGCTTCCTGTGAACAAACATAATTCTACTGCCTGTTCCCTTATAGCACTCTGCTTGGTTCAGAGCTCTCCATCTCAAATGCTGCTTCTCAAACTGCCCCCCCCCCCCCCAGGAAATTCAGGAAACTCTTCTAAAACAAATTATTTACAGACCCCAATTAGCAGCGCTAATCTGATCTGTTTAACGTTCATTTTGGTTAAGGCATGGTGTGCGTCACTGTGGAATATCACTATGCCTAAGGGTGCGATGTGAGGTTCAAGAACTGGAAGACGGTCCTTCAAATTATATAATATACCTCTACTTTTTTATGTCTTGTTTGTGATTTTGCCTCTCTCGCAATATTCTGTTAGCAGGTTCCTACTCAAAATTGCGTTTTTAAAAAGCTCCCCAAAATTAAACAAAACCTCCTATCCCAGGCCAATTTCAACACTCAGAATAAATCTGTAAATGCTTAGCAAGAGACTGTAAATATTATAGAGTATTAACCCTGTGCCACATACAATTTATTAAGCATAATTAGCACATTGCTTTGTGGAAGTTTACAAAAACCACTTCCCTCCAACACAAGAGTTTATGACAGGTATTGATTAAAGTGGAACTGCCTGACAAATTACTTTGTTCTAAAAAATAAAAATAAATAAAAATAAATAAAATAAATGCTAACCTTTTAATGTCAGAAGAAATTTCTCTTAGTTTGTAAAGATGGTGGATTTTCACTGCTCATATTTAATTTCTCTCTTTGGGGGAAAACTAACCTTTCTAATGGCTTTGGTGAGAGAGAGAGATTTTTTTATTTTTATTTAGCAAATCTACTACAGGTAATTTCAACATGACTAAAAAGCTATCTGTTTGTATTTGAACACAAGCTGCTAAATAGTCATTTGTGGTTTCATTGTGTATTGAAAGCTTTCTGGTTAGTTTCAATACAAAATGGACAAGATGCCGAGGTTCAATTTGACAAGTCCTTCGCTTCAGTGGTAATGTCACGCGAGACCTATTGGGTAACCATTAAAAACATTTAACAGGAATACATACTGGAACCCTTTTTATCATCGAGATACCTACTGGACTACATACACAATCTTCAAACAGAAAACAGGATTCCCAGTTTCACCTTTTAGACAACTGAATCCCAATCACAAATTCCACTTAAATAAAAGCTACAAATATTAAGAGCGTCATATCCTGGATATAAATGGTTAAATAACAGAGGGGAGGAGGAGGGACACAAAACCTTCTATCACCTATACCGATTTCTCGGTCTTGCATATACTGTACAGCATGTGAAAATACAGCATAGTATGCATTACAATTTTATGCCAGGTCATGACTGTTGATTTGAGGTCTGGTGCTGAGCTGCTGCTGTACACACTGTAGACTGCAGTGTCCCGCCTTCTCTTCCCTGGACTGGTTCTCTAGGCCCGGTACAGCAGCATCCTCTCAGCACACTGCTGCCCGACCAGGCCTGCGTACTGCAGCACTGTCTCCTCGTCGCTGGGGCCTGTCCGCTTGCGCGCATACAGCAGGTAGGGCATGACCGTCCTCTTGTGAAGCACCAGCACTTTACCCAACTCCTTCACGCGACTCACATCCACTGAAAACAAAGAGAGAACAAAACAATGGCAGGGTTCTCATTCTTTATTGGTCATCTGCTTCCTGTAAGGGATAATAACAATTCACCATTACTGTTCAAGGCAGCAGAGGTCAGCACCTGTCGGATGTTGTCCTGAGCCAAAGGCCCTTAACAAAAGGTCAGTTATTTCCAGGTAATGACTGCTGCAGAGTGTATTAATGCTATTATAAACCCAACTAATGTTTGATTATGAAGACTTTTTAATGTGATTTCAGGTTATATCCTGGACTGGATTAGTTAGGCTACTTGAAATCTACGGTTGCTATTTATTTAAAGCGAGTTTCAAGATTGTACAGTCCTGTTTGCTTCTACAGAGCATATCCCTGCAGGATAAAGACCACTCTACCCAGAAACTGATTGGTTTATTATAGGTTTCAAATCAGTTCCATAATGTTGTTTACCTTACAAAAAACATTCAACATGGCAATTGCCAATCCACCACTTCTTTATAGCTAAGTTTAACTGACATCCAGATATGAAAGGTAGAAATGCAGCAGTGTGGAGTAGTGGTTAAGGCTCTGGACTCTTGACCGGAAGGTTGTGGGTTCAATCCCAGTTGGGGAACACTGCTGTTGTACCCTTGAGCAAGGTACTTTACCTAGATTGCTCCAGTAAAAACCCAACTGTATAAATGGGTAATTGTGTGTAAAAAAAAAATGTAATTGTATGTAAAAATAATGTGATATCTTGTAACAATTGTAAGTCACCCTGGATAAGGGCGTCTGCTAAGAAATAAATAATAATAATAAAATGACTACTGTGGATTCAATAGCTACGGTTTCTTTTGATGAATTCAGTTTTTGATGTTCTCAGCTGAATTGGAAAATGTAATAAAACATCAAAGGGTGATAGGAATGTTTTAATAAAATCAATTTAAAACTGATCATAATATTGTGATGTCTCTTTGCAGAGAGGGCCACGGAAGATTTGTAACTTCAAAAGCAGCAATGAAAATGTGAGGTTCAACTACAGAATCACACCTGGAGGAAAGCTCTTGCTTTACTGCATGAAAAGGGTGCAATAAAACATTACCCTGTAGTGCACAAGCTAATCTGGTGATCCTCACATATTTCAGTACTTTTGAAGTTACAAGGTAACACTTTAAAATAAGTGTCTGTAATTCCAATTTAACTAATACATGATTTCCTACCGATTTCAAATGAAATTCCTATTGAACTCAAAAGTCACAAGAATAAGCTCATGACATACTTTTCATGACTTCGTAACATTTCCCTTACACATGAAATAATCATTAACAGACACTTATTTTAGAGTGTTACCAGTTACAAATATGGATCATTCTCTGCCATACTGTACATAAAAGTGAAACATAAAACACAATTATATTATCTGGCAAATTGAATTCTCTCAGTTACAAGAAGCAAGAGAAATTATAAAACAGAATTAGAAAACATGAAAACAACTGGTATTCTGCAAAGGTTCATTCAAATATTGTGGTCAGATTTAAAAACTGTTGGAAATTAACTCCCTTGTTTATTTATTGAATTTATAAAACTAGTAGGGGACAGTAGAGATGCAGCATCTCATTTATTATTTGTTTATTTAACAGACGCCTTTATCCAAGGCGACTTACAGAGACTAGGGTGTGTGAACTATGCATCGGCTGCAAAGTCACTTACAACTACATCTCACCCGAAAGACGGAGCACAAGGAGGTTAAGTGACTTGCTCAGGGTCACACAATGAGTCAGTGGCTGAGGTGGGATTTGAACCGGGGACCTCCTGGTTACAAGCCCTTTTCTTTAACCACTGGACCACACAGCCTCCTACATTTACAAACTGCAATGGAAGATGCAGGGATATTATGAGAGGGATACACACATACAGTACATGCAGGACAGGCAAATTACAAGCGTGATACACACATACATGCTGTACCATTTTTCCATTTAAATTAACATCACCACACCTCTTATATTTAACTTGCATTACTGTGCTCTTACAAGTTTTCTGTTGTCTTGCTTTTGTTTTTAATATATAAAAAAAAATCGCTGTGATGATAAACTTTAAAGAGGAACTTGGTATGAAACATCCCAGTTAACTAATGTATTCTTCTTGCTGTAGTTTCCAAGAAGAGAAAACAAATTGGCCCCATTTCAGTCACCAATGCAATTATCTTTTTTTTTTCCTTTTACCTCCAGCTTCCCTCTCTGATTGTAGAAAACTTGAAGGTTCCAAGTAAATTTGATTATGGAATTCTGCACATTATTTACAGTATTCGGTTATTTAAAATACTTTGAAACTCGAGCACGGTATGGATATTTATTCTCCTTTTTTTGTTTTCTAAAGAATTTTGACTAGTGGTTTGTGAGAGTGGCATAATACAAAAGCCGAGCAGGACTAAAACAAATAAAATCAATGTTTAGTATTTTTTCCATTCACATACACACACAAACACAAACCTTTATTCCCTCAGATTGTCAGCATGAAATCACCACCTATTTAAACAATGCATGTCACAAATCCTAATGGCCTACCTTGTGTAATTGTAGGAGGAAACAGAACCCATTGGGGCTAAACAGGGGTTAGTCACCATAGCTGGCAGTATCCAGCTCTGTATTTTCAAATGGAACAGGATGCTGGAGACACCCACCCAAGGCTTCTAGCATTAAAGAGAAAAATACCCCTAGAGTCTGTGAGAGGGGGGGAGGAAGACGACTCAAGGTTTGACAACACGGTTAACGACTTAGAAAAGGAAACAGATATGAGAATGGAGAGTACTTAGCAAAGGACTAGCTCAAGATCTGCCATAGACTGTCATAGATGACAGGAGGACTTGCATAAAGATAACTAGTGATGAACCTAATGATCCTTGTGAACCTGGTCAGATGAACCAGCGTAAGAGAGAAAAGAACCTTAACGGGCACAAGCCAAGAGTTAAATGGCCAAGAGCTTGTGGGAAAACAGTGTGGGACACAGTAAACTCAGATCCCTGTTTTGCATTAGAGGTTAGGTGGAACAGTCGAAAAGAAGCTGGATAAATTTGGGGATACCATCTACGCATATGGAAGCGAGAGGTTTGGAGTTGAAAAAAGAAAGGGGAAAGTGTAAACTATTCCTGTAAAGTCTAGACGGCAGCAGGAGATTGAGCGCTTAGGTAGAGAAAGGAGGCAGCTGAGGAAGCAATGGAGAAGAGCAGAACAAAGTCAGAAAGAGGCTCTCAATCTATTACAAAGGATCATAAAAGATAAGCTTGCAACATTGCGCAGAGCTGAGCGCCTGTGGAAACGCTGCAACTTTTATAAAGTCCCATTCAAATTTGCAAAGAAGTTATTCACCAGGGAGAAAAATGGCACAGTAAAACCAACTAAGTCTGAGCTGGGGAGATATCTTGAGGAAACACAAACAGATTAAAAAAGGCAGAAGCCTATGTCGATTCCTTCAGACATCCCACCCATAAATCCACCAGAATACCAAATGTAGGACTGTGCACCTAAGTGGAAAGAAGTAGAGCAAGCTATGAAAAAGGCAAGGGCGTCATCATCTCCAGGGCTAATGGAGCTCTGTACAGAGTGTATAAGAGTGCCCCTGGTGGAAATTGATGAAAGTCGCATGTACGGTGCCAAGCAAGTGGGATCTTTATACCCAAAGAAAAAGATTCTAAAAGTATTGGTCAGTTTCGCCCTATTTCCCTGTTAACCCTTTGTGGTCCTATGTCGTACCAGGTCCGACATTACAATTTTCCCTTTCCGGTCCAATGTCGGACCCTGTCCGACATCATCAAAAAGATGTAAAAACAGGTCTCTAGTCGTTTTTTCTCCGGAAAAAGCCGAGAAAACCATTCAATGGCCGAGTGAGACCGAGAGGAGCCGGGAAAAAAAGGGGCGGAGCTGAACAATACACATAGCCCCGGCACCACAGAGATAACACAGACATAAACAAACAAGATAGCTGCTTCTGCATCCAGTGCTCAAAGAATATTACCGACATTTGCAGAGCTTTTTAAGATGTTATAGTAATACAATAATGACTTGGATCGCATTATTGAGGAGTTTGGTGATAAAACGAGTGATCAGGAGATGATTTATCGGTATGCACGACTATGAAGAGGTATACGAAAAATACAGCGAACAAGGGGTGGGGCGGGGCTGGAGATGCAGTACTTTTAAACAGCGTGTTTAAAATAAACTGCGTGTGTGAAAATAAATTGGACCTGACGTGCCTGAGTCGCGTTGAATAAATGGACCGCAAAGGGTTAAACATAAGAAAGAACATAAGAACATAAGAAAGTTTACAAACGAGAGGAGGCCATTCAGCCCATCTTGCTCGTTTGGTTGTTAGTAGCTTATTGATCCCAGAATCTCATCAAGCAGCTTCTTGAAGGATCCCAGGGTTTCAGCTTCAACAACATTACTGGGGAGTTGGTTCCAGACCCTCACAATTCTCTGTGTAAAAAAGTGCCTCCTATCTTCTGTTCTGAATGCCCCTTTATCTAATCTCCATTTGTGACCCCTGGTCCTTGTTTCTTTTTTCAGGTCAAAGAAGTCCCCTGGGTTGACATTGTCTATACCTTTTAGGATTTTGAATGTTTGAATCAGATCGCCGCGTAGTCTTCTTTGTTCAAGACTGAATAGATTCAATTCTTTTAGCCTGTCTGCATACGACATGCCTTTTAAACCAGGGATAATTCTGGTTGCTCTTCTTTGCACTCTTTCTAGAAAAGCAATATCCTAGTTGTAACGAGGTGACCAGAACTGAACACAATATTCTAGGTGAGGTCTACAAAGCATTGCAGAGTCAACATAAACTCCTAGGTCTTTTTCATAGTTCCCTTCTTCAATTTCACTATCTCCCATATGATATTTATAATGCACATTTTTATTGCCTGCATGCAATACTTTACACTTTTCTCTATTAAATTTAATTTGCCATGTGTCTGCCCAGTTCTGAATGCTGTCTAGATCATTTTGAATGACCTTTGCTGCTGCAACAGTGTTTGCCACTCCTCCTATTTTTCTGTTGTCTGCAAATTTAACGAGTTTGCTTACTATACCAGAATCCAAATCATTAATGTAGATTAGGAATAGCAGAGGACCTAATACTGATCCCTGCGGTACTCCACTGGTTACCTCGCTCCATTTTGAGGTTTCTCCTCTAATCAGTACTTTCTGTTTTCTACATGTTAACCACTCCCTAATCCATGTGCATGCATTTCCTTGAATCCCTACTGATTTCAGTTTGAGAATTAATCTTTTATGTGGGACTTTGTCAAAAGCTTTCTGGAAATCTAAATAAACAAGATTTTTTTCAGCATTGTTGCTCAGAGATTGTCAGCTTACCTATTGAAGAACTGCTTCATTGACACCAGTACAGAAAGCCAGTTTCCCAGGATGCTTAGAGCACATCAGTGTGATTTGGCAACAAATTCAAACAGCTAAAAAGGAGAGGAAGGAGTTCTATGTGGCATTCCTGGATTTAGCTAATGCATACGGTTCAGTACCACATGAGCTTCTTTGGGCAGCATTTGATTTTTTCAGTGTACCGTGGACAATAACAAACTTAGTGAAAGCCTACTTTGGAGATTTGCAATTTTTTTTTCAACTTCATAATTCACCACTACATGGCAATGTCTAGAAATTGGAATAATGGCCGGATGCACCACTTCTCCACTGGCTTTTACCATGGCAATGGAAGTAATTATTAGGGCATCAAAATGGATAGTGGGAGGAGAACGCTTGGCTTCTGGAATGCGACTGCCACCAAATCAGAGAATGTGTGAGGGAGGCAGCACCTCTGTTGAAAACTGGAAGAAAGTGGGCGGCAAAGGAAGCTGTGGAAGATGCAAAGGCTGCCCTTCGTATACGTGATATCATGGGACAAGTACAGCATGGAAGAGGAGGCCTTAGTCTCAGTTCAGCTCCTCCTATATGGCACAAAGCAGCCCCAGCTCAATGGAGGAAGCTGGTAGTCAACAAGGTGCAAAAGCAGGAGAGGATGAGGTGCGTAAAGGCAGTTTCCTAGGCCAAGCAGGGAGGATGGACGAGATGGGAGAGAGTGGAACAGTTTCCTCATCAGGCCAACATATGATGTTCTCCCATCACCACAGAACCTTAATCTATGGGTAGGAGAGAATCTGTGGTGTCCTTTGTGTTTATCGCCAGTTACATTAAGACACATTTTGACAGGATGTAAGGTGAGTCTTAGCCAAGGACGGTTTACTTGGCGTCATGACCAGGTGCTGCGATGTTTGGCCTTAGCATTGGAAGACAAGCGCAGCATGACCAACAGGTTGCTGCCAATGCCTGCAATACGTGACACACGAAGAACAACATTCCTCAATCCAGGACAGCAACCTCCAAGAAAAGGTATTAAAACCAAAACTCGTATAGGACAACTGGAAGCTGCTAGAGACTGGAAGATGTTGGCAGATGTTGGTCAATGGCCTACTCAGCTCAGTCCAGACGGTTGTCATGTTGATGCACTAGGGAGGCCGCACAGTGGTTGATCCCTGGAGCCAGCATTACACTTCAGCCATCAACCACAGGCAGAATGATATCTACATCATCAGATGGAAGGAAATGCAGATGGATCACATTAGTTTACAGTAAAGAAGCTGTGTCTTAGTTGGTGCTTATCTTGGCAAGAGCTGAGTCCAATATCAGCATGACGTTTTAACATCTACTCTCATGTAATGGAATTCTTCATATTGTATACTGATTACTGAAAACATGCTGTGACCGAAGGTACATTTTTTGAGAAAAATAAAATAGTAATCTATATAGAACCAGGAAACTTCTCAGAATGGCCATTTTAACTGCTCCTTTCTAACCATAGGATTACATTTTAATTACGGCACCTTTTACAAAGCACCAGATCACCAGAAATATGAGAACCGTGTATTTATTTAGCTCTAATTGAATAAAAAGATAAAAAAACATCAACTATTTTTAACTTTTGAATGGTATGTCATCATTAAAATGTAATCCTAAATTTTCTTGCTAGTTTCATACAATATCAACTGGTCATGGTCCCCGCCCCTCTGACTTCAAAATAGGGCTTGAAATTCTAATTCTGCACAATAATTTCAGCTAATTTACACTACACTGCAAAGTGTGTGGCACAAACTAAAGCTTAAAACATGTTGGCATTTGCAGATGCACAGTTAAAAATGAATATTTATGGTTAAAACTATCCTACATTAAATAATTATGCTTGCCTATGCTTAGCTTCCATCATGGTATATCACAGTATTAAACTTGTATAACGGTGAATGTACAGTATTAACAGCTGAGCTATACAGTACTTCTGCTAATTCACTAATACCTGTTTACTGGACCTAGGGGTTGATTTGAGCAGCCTTTACCCTGATAAGCAACAGCTGGGGTTTTTAGAGCATTTTACAGCTGTAGGGAATGATTTTAGGATTACTCTAAAAACAGGTGATTGATTCAATCCAATTCCCCAGAGCTGTTAAATCCAGCTGTGGTTTGTTCCCGCAGGGTAAACGATAATCAAATCAATCCCCTAGAAATGTTCAAAGAAAATGATTTCTAAGCATAGTTGGGCCATAAACAGTTTAAATCAGAAGGTGTTGCATTTATTTATTTTATACATTTTATTTCTTGTATTTGTTTTTTGGGTGACAGTAGTTAACATGGAAGAACGCTTTTTTAGAATTCATTCATCATTCATACTTACACAGTGCACATGTGATCTTAACCATACATGGAACATGTGATCACAAATAATCATTAATGTGAGCTGGCATTTTAGGAGATTGATATACTGGCATGATTTGGGCCAAATGTATCAAGGTAGTTTCTTCAAAGTGCAATCTGAAGCACTTTGATGTCAAACTAACACAAAACTGATGTTACAAAACTTAATTTGAAACTAAATTTAAAAGTGAGCTACTTTTCGGATTGTCCTTTGACGAGCAAAAAGATAATTCTGTCCCAAGATTAATAAAGCACATGTTATGGGCATCATTTTTTTTAAAATTACATTTCAGAAAAAAAAAATAATAATAATAATTTCACACTACATTGTGTCAGTATGTAATTAATAAGCGCTGCACTGAATTTAATAGCAAGCACATTACTGCAGAAATTGCCTCTAAAACTGCTTATCTATGACCTTTCTATATACGTATTTAATAAGCTATTTCTAGCCCTCATTTGAACACAATTGTATCTATTACTTTGCCAAGACCCAGATTAAAGATCACCATTATTTTTTTTAATAGAACCCATTTTCCAATAATTTTAACAATTCTCAGTTTTACAGTCTGAAGAGTTCAGACCTGCAAGCTATTTAAGACAAGCATGGCATTTAACGAAAACTGTCACACATTTACAGCGTATAGGACTCTCAGGAGTTGGCTGCTGGAGGATATTTTTTTTTAATACTGTATTTATGAATAATTGATTGAGACAACATGCAACACTTTCAGCACAATGTACCCAGTCAGCCACCAGGGTGATTTCAAGGTCTTGGGCTCGGCTACAATAGTCCATTGAGGCCCTCATTAGCTGCGCTGAGTTCCCTATGGATCTGTAAAAGCAGTCTCAGTCAGCACAATGCAAACTTTATTAGGAAAAGCTGATGGAGCTCTCTGCCAGCAGCACAGCAAGCCTGGGACATTTCACCCTTCTGCCAACACTCTCTTACAATTAGGCTTTGGATTTTTGCCATTTATTACTATTTTTGAAACTGGGTTCAATCTAACTTTATTTCCACATTTCTGATTTAGTTTTTATCATACCCTTACAAGAAACAACACTGGAAGTGTTGTTCAAAATAATCCACTTACAGCTATGGCCAAATGTTTTGAATCCCTCTATAGAATTAACACATTTTGTTTCATAAAAGTCGAATGAAACCTGCTGAATAATGTTACGTTAACATATTGAATTACATACCGCTTTGTAGCTTTCTATATACTTAACGAAATACTGACAAAAATGAAAAACGTGACATTTCAAAATCAAACATTAAATACCGTACTACTATTATGGCTTCCGGTAGACTTTTGGATATCATTTTGAAGTTTCTTTAATCAGATTATGTAAATAAAATATCTAAATTATGTTCATATATAGATATATACACACTCTCACACACACACACACACACACACACACATATTTTTTTAATGAATGTCTCAATCCTAAAATTTTCACTTTAAGGAATATTTAAGGGCTGTTTTTTTTTTTAAACCAATTGTGAATAATTAAATAAAGTTTGGTGTTCGTGAAATCTTTTTCCAATGCTTAAGAGAGATTAGTGTATTCTAAATTTTCAAACCAATGTTTGAAAAAACAAACAACAACAAAAAAACAGTCCTTAAAAAACATTCCTTAACCTTAAATATTTCTCAATGGGGACGATCAACAAAGAAAAATGTTTACTTTTATCTTACAAAAATCGTGGTTAAAAAAAATCCTTGCTTTCCAATAATAACTACCACTTTTCAGCACCATTTTTGAATGACAACAGGTTTAGGTTTGAGAAACCTGACGTACAGGCCAGCCTCTCCTGAGAATAACACCCACTCCAAGCTCTACACATCAAAAATAAAGTGCTGTATCAGCTCTGAATGCGCTTCCTGTAGAACAGGGTGTGTGTATGAAAATGTCAGCCTGTGAGGAGGTGAGGTACAGTACACTGAGGTATACAGCTACCTCTCAGACATGCTGTCTGAAAACATACCAGCCCATTCTCTACGCTCATCTACTGCACTGTATTGACCATCCTGAAGGCTAGGCTCAAAACTGCAGGAGGCAGAGAGGGCGTTCAGGTATGAGTAGATGATTATTTATTATATAATTATGTTATGATTATTATTATTGGAGGCTGTGTGGTCCAGTGGTTAAAGAAAAGGGCTTGTAACCAGGAGGTCCCCAGTTCAAATCCCACCTCAGCCACTGACTCATTGTGTGACCCTGAGCAAGTCACTTAACCTCCTTGTGCTCCGTCTTTCGGGTGAGACGTAATTTTAAGTGACTCTGCAGCTGATGCATAGTTCACACACCCTAGTCACTGTCAGTTGCCTTGGATAAAGGTGTCTGCTAAATAAACTAATAATAATAATAATAATAATAATAATAATAATAATAATAATAATAATAATAATAATAATAATAATTCAACTGTGAAGTTCTAGGTTCAAATCCAGCTTGGGTCACAAGTGAAATATCACAAAGTCACCACACTATGTGGCAGCATTTCAAGTCAAGGTGCTGGCTGGCGATTAACTGAGGGTTGCAGTGGAAAAAAAATGGATATCCTGCAATTATAGATTGAATTTAATTGGCAGAACATTACCAGTGCTACATTTATAAATACTAAAAGAAACATCATAAATTCTTTCCTAAATTGTCAGAAAATGGTATCCAGTTAGTAACAGTACGCAAGAATAGGCTATCTGAAGTTTTTCAACAACAACCCCTAATTTAATAAATATGTTGAACCAAGACAGCCCAATTTATGCTTGTCCACAATTACTGATTTGCGAGCCAAGTATTTTTAATTCTTAAGGGTTGCCACAAAGTTGTCACTACATGAAAACACCAACTGAATCAGCTGCCCTGTAGCTATGGCTGCTAAACTGACGTTCGTAGACTCAAGCCTCTTTTCATGTTTAGTTGGAAGCAAAAAACAATAATTTAGCAGTTACTGTAGCTGGTACAAAACCGTACAAATGTAGAAAATGTCCTCTTGAAAGCAAAAGCAAAAACAGATTTGTTGCTGATGTTAAAAGAAAGAAAGGATGATTCTTTCTTTCTTTCTCTTTCTTTCTATATATATATATATATATATATAAAGTGGCAGCCTAGGAGAAGCATCTGGAGTGCAGCTGAGAGGAGATTAGGATAAAGACAATTTACTTTATATCAAACCCAGAGGGAAAACAAATTCACTGTACTTCATATCCATCATTACCCTTCACGTTTTTGTTTCGTTGTTGGCCAAATAAAAAATATTCCACTCCTTTCCTGCGAAATAGAACTAGCCTAATGCAATTGCAAACTACTGCAAAATACTGCAAAACTAATCCAAAAACACTCACACGGAAAAATCTGCTTTGTTTTGGCAATATTTTTCTTTTATCATAACTTGTCTTCCACGAGTTTGGGGGATATCTTTTTGCCACTCTTCTCGACAGATCAGTTTCTTAGGCTCAATACTTCAAGACTGTCATTTATTTTCAGCTGCAATGCACCCCTGAATTTACAGCATGCTCCTTGGGTGAATAATTGTGGAGTACCTGTGCTGTATTTCTATTTAAACAGAAATTATTTTAATTCAAATCATGTCTGAAGCAGATGTTGCACAGCGATGACTTTTATTAGGGCTGCATCTGCCTACCCAATCCTTTAATTACAGAGCTCCATTTTGAAGAAAAAGGATACTGTGCAGCACCCACCTCAGCAATGACAGCAGCCAGGTGTGATAACCCACAGGTAATAACCGACAAGGGGTGATAACCCACAGGTAATAACCGACAAGGGGTGATAACCATCATTCACTTTCTCTGTTCTCATGTTCTATGTTGATAGCGGACTTCTTTTTTCACATTGAACCATGTGTGGCTTGCTTATCTGTGTTAAAAGGTAACCCTTATTCAAGTTTCCCATTGTAAAAGTATATCAAATTGTATTAACGTGCAGTGAAAGCATGATAAAGCATATATAGGTATCGTAAAGCATATTTAAATGCATGCTATAACTATGGGAATAGCATGGGGAAACTGCAGAATTACTGTGCAAATTTACTGTGCTAAACTGCTCTAAGGCAATGAGCCCATCTGTTTCCTCAAACATAACAAAGATAATGAGTGTGAGGCTCATTTCCAGTAAGGCTGTCACACTGTTTAGTTTTTTTGTAAACATGTAAACTAAATGGCAATATTTATGGAGAGGACCTGCTGAAGAAAACAAAATATTGGTATATTAAATCATTAAAAAAAAATTTAAAAAAAACCTTACCTTACAATTGGGAAGTAATACTACTAAGCAGTACCTAATACACTCTTCCAGTAAGGAAGAAAAAAGAAATCAGATACTTCTGTTTTTTGTATAGAGGTGTGCTTCAGTGGTATAGTACAGAGCACATGGCTAATTTGTATAGAAGTAGCACACACCAGCTGACAATCCTTGTGCTAGGTGTTTAAATAATGAACCGGAATGCCATTGAGTCAGTATGCTGCTCAGTGCTACTTTATATTTCAAATCTTGTCAGCGTTTATTAGTAGTAAACTAAACGCAGGCATTTACATGTTTACATGTGGCAGCCTTAATCTGAAATGATCTTTTCATTACAAAATAGAATCGAATCTGTCTGTATTGAACCCTCCGAGCCATAGCTAGAACCTGCTAACTCCTACAATGACAGCAAATGTCAGAACCGCTAAAGCAACACATCATATTTCATTAACACACTAAATTGCCTCCATTATAATAAACATCATAATTGATTTGAAGAGTTCATACTGTATATTACAAACACTAGAGTCTCTTCTTCTGATGTGGACATGGAAAGAAAGTGGGTGTTATTGTTTCCACTGACTCCAGAAGACACTATTGAGAGCAAGAGCTAAAGGTATCCAAAAAACAGGTCATATAATAAACACAATCAACTCTTCAAATCTAATATTATATATATATATATATATATATATATATATATATATATATATATATATATATATATATATATATATATATATAATTCTCCAGATATTGCAGTATGAAATTCACCAGTGTTTTAGTGCCGGAAGATCCTTTCACTGCTTTTTAAATAATATTGTTTAAAAAAAGCTTTGAACTGCTGAACTGCACAATTAACCCTGCAGATAACACAGCAAGGCACGAACTAACAAAGCCTATAGCTGATCTAAACATCCTCTCTCTCTTTAAACACCCCTTCTCAGTGCTGTCAGTTTGGTTAATTCACACCCAGATAACACATGAATGAGGCTTGCTGAGGGGCAGAGGTCAGGTGCCCTGGCAGCTCTTTGAGGTCCAGCAGACCCTAAGCCTATTAAAGCGCATATTTCAGTCATGACACTGCATGGGTCTGGAAGCAGCTTTGGACTGATGGTATTAGTTTCTGTGCTGGTAATAAAGGATTGCCTTTTGTGAAACCACTCTCCAATAATGAATCCATAGCTTAAACTGCTCATCAGATGTTCAGTTATTCTGCAAGAACCTAAGTTAAAAAAGTGCTATCCAAAGCGGTACATTCCACTTCTTATTATCTACAATTATCTGTACTGAATTGTTTTTACTGGACCCCTTTTATTGCGCCGATGATTTTTAGTTCTTCACCGGTCTTTTATGTTAATATAGGACTTGTAAATATTTCAGATGCAATGAGGTACAATGGCTGCATCCTGGTACTGTGCTGCATGGTCTGATTCTAGCAGCACTGTTTGAGTGAGTTTTATCCACAACACAGGAAATAGTTAGGTACCACCAAACAGTAGCAACATTTCATATGTATATTCCAATGAAAATAAACACAAATTACTTAACGTAAGCATTACTTAACGTAACATCTACGAATTGCTACTCCGAACAAATGCTAAAGCTAAGTAATTCGATTACTTATTATTGAAGTATTTTATTTATTAAGTGTTGAAACTCATTAAACTGTTCTAAAGTATTGGTGGCATATCTAACAGCTTAGAACAGTTTTATGAACAGCAAACTTTATTTTAATCATAAAAAAAAAAAAAAACATTCTTTCAAGCCTTGTGAAAAGGACCAAAACAGCCAAATAGCCACAATCCTTTGAATAAGATTTTACAATCTAAAAAACAGCTCATAACTTGTTATCACTACCTTTACATGTCCAATGAATTAATACTTCTATACATGATTCAATTGAGTCCTTAACCAAATACGCAGTGACATGCCAGACTCACTTGGGGTTGAAGCAATCAGTACTTTAACCCCGTGTGCATTTGGATACCTTTAATTCCCAAACTGAACATGAATAAAGAAACTGCTGACAGGGTTTGAGAACTTTCAGTCTATTGTGACTGCCGATCGGCCAAGCAAACACCAGGAGGCTTCTAAAGTTCATCTGTCGTCCAAACTTTTGCATCTAAAGAGACAGAACACAGTTCAAACTGTTTTTAAAATTAAAACATCAATAGGCATCTTCATAAACATTTGTGTCTGTTCCAGCAATCTACTAAAGGACATGTATTTATAGGATAGGAACACTGTCTGCAGGTAACAGACAAAAACAAATTATTACTTTTAATGGGACTGCCTTTGGGTATATTTGCAGGAACTAACTTGTTTATTGATAAGGTTCTAGAGAGAGTTGTTGCAATTCAATTACAAACATTTTCTAACTCTTAATGGTCTAATCAAGAAGTTTCGGTCTGGTTTTCGTGCTGCACATAGCACCGAGACAGCCCTTGTCAGAGCCTGACTCAGGCTTTTCATCAGTTTTAATTCTTCCAGATCTAAGTGCTGCCTTTAACACTGTAGACCATTCCATCCTATTGAATCATCTTGAAAACACAGTGGGACTGTCTGGCCTTGTCCTATCCTGGGTCAAATATCATCTTTCTGATAGGTTTCAGTTCATCTCTATTGGAGAGTTAAAATCTGCATTACTGGAAGTTGGTGTTCCACAGGGCTCCATTCTAGGTCCCTTGCTGTTTTCATTATATATGCTACCGTTAGGTGACATTATCCGCAGACACGGAGTGAACTTCCATTGCTATGCTGATGATACCCCGCTACAATTGTCCCTAAAGCCATGAATTTGCCTGGGTGTTATTAGCTACTTGCCTTACACACATCAAGCATTGGATGTCACAGAATTTTCTAATGTTGAATTCAGATAAAACAGAGGTTATGCTAACAGGATCATAGAACCAACTAAAAGGAAATGTGGATTACATGAGCTCAACCCTTGCAGCTTCTCATCAAAACTTAAACTAGAAAGTAAAGAGAGTTTGGGAGTCATCTTTGATCCTGATCTATCATTTGAGACTCATATTAGGGAAGTTACTAAAGTATCTTTTTACTATTTGAGAAATATAGCCAAACTTTGACCAATTATTTCTGTATCTGATGCCGAGACTGATGCATGCCTTTGTTTCATCTAGAATTGATTACTGCAATGCACTTTTTTTCTTATTTTTTCCACATCCAATGTAAGCCCACCTGTGTAATTTTGCTTGTTTTAATTTTTGTGAGTGCCACTATAAACAACTTCAGAGTTCACTATGTTGTTTAGCATTATGCGGTGCAATATTAAAATAGTATATATTTTTAAGATGCGCTCCTTGTAGATACGGCAAGAGGTCATGCTGTTGGCTGTGTTCCTTCAATGAGGGGAGCAGCGTGGAAAAAGAGTGCAAAAGACAAGCCCATTAAAAAACAAACACATCAATGTAAAATTGTACATCGTTCATATAGAAGCATGTGAGATGTGCGAAGTGTTGGCAACGCATATTTCCTGGTATTACTTTGTTAGCACCATGTGCTTTAAGCTTTGATTTTCCGGTTAATACAGTACTAGAAACATCCTGTCTGATGCTTTATCAAGTAGAGTTCCTCAAACACATTAATTAAAGCTATCAGTGCAAGCACATATAACCTGGAGAGAACAAACATCTCCTGCAGCAGTATACATTCTATTGGTAGTAATAACCTGTTAACTCCAATTTCAATCAAAAACTGTCAATTTCAAACAAGTTTAGACTGATTAGCCTAAAAACTAGGCATCAATTCTGAAGAAACTACAGATACGTTTCACACAGGCCACACCTTGTTGTACAAAAGCTAATATTTGCTCTGAGTTCATTGTTTCTATTGTTTACCATGTGACACTGTACACAGTGCTGGTGAAACAAAACGGTTACCTTTTAAGATGTGTGCCACACCTTGATTAAAAAGCATGGTAGTTACAAGGTTGCTATTGCAGACAATAAAATCCCACTTTGACTCTGAAGGTCCCTTGAAATTTCTTCAGAGCTGAGTGTCACAAAGTCATTTTAAAAGGACAAGGGTCTATAAAACAACCAAAAAGGATATTTTCAATAAGACGAACTGGGATTAAACACATTTACTAAACCTTTGATGCGGATTGAAGTGTGGTTCGGTTCGCTTGGAGTGATATGTGAAACCTCTGAGAACCACGTAATGGCACCAGGATGCTCATCAAACCAAGAGAACCCAGGTCACTTGAAATGGTTGTCTCGATTCGCTTGGAAGGGGACTCGGTACGTTAGCCACTTTGCTCCGTTTCAACTTTTTGCAATGTGAAACAAAAGGTATTCCAGTTCACTTGGAAATAAACCGCTCCAAACAGCGAAGCAAATCGTGGAAGTGACGTACTTCCAATAATGTGTCTCCCCTTGTCGCACATACGCAATGCAAGGCATGTCAAAAAACACACACATGCACACCAGACAAGAACACCTTAATTTCACATGTACACAACAGCACATCACAAACACAAAAAATATTATGGGGTTGATTTACTAACTGGTGCAACCTAGGGCTATTCAATGAAATGACGCAAAGTGTTTTTTGTTTTTTTTACTATTTTTAATTACTATTGCAGCAAGTGTGTTCTTTAAGCATAATAGCAAAACTGTCACAAGCAAACAAAAGTATGAAATGACAATTGAATAACGATTTAGCACATGTATTACGTCTGGCTTTATCACAATTGTGCCATATACATTGACATTGTGCCAAGACAAAGCGGTACTGTCTGCACAGACATTAGTCACTGTTGAATTTGCGGTGCTCCACCTGAGTTTAGTAAACTCCTGTTGCATCTGTATCTCACCACACTGTCACACATACATTTACACCAAGCTATTATTATTATTATTATTATTATTATTATTATTATTATTATTATTATTATTATTATTATTATTATCAGTTAAGTTGCAGTTGGTTGACTGTACAATGCACTTCTTTTTCATAATCATGATTGTCTCTGGCATTTCCTCCATTTACGACAAATATTTTATGCTCTTTTGGTGTTAACAATTTGATGTTGTTAGCACCAAATAAACCAAAATAACATGGACAACAGCACAACCACATCAAGTAAAGCATTCTCCATGTTAGGCATGATGGAAAAAGTTTTTTCCAGAGAGAACTTCCGCTCTAGTAATCAGCAAGAGAGCCGAGTGTGTTTGGAAAGTGCAATGTTCCAGTACTAAAGTATCTTTTTACCACTTGAGAAATGTAGCCAAACTTGGACCAATTATTTCTGTATCTGATGATGAGAGACTAATGCATGCCTTTGTTTCATCTAGAATTGATTATTGTAATGTGCTTTTTTCTGGTGTCTCAAAACGTGTGGTGTCTCGCTTGCAGCTTGTTCAGAATACCGCTGCCAGGAAAAGTGAACATATTACCCCATTTTGGCCTGTGCAGTATAGAATCCAAACCACACTCTGAGATCACAGGATGCGGGGCTCCCTGTTATTCCTAGGGTCAACAAAAGCAACACAGGAGGTAGGGCTTTTCTTGTAGAGCTCCTAAATTATGGAATGCTCTGCCTTCATTTGTCAGAGAAGCTGGGACCGTTACAGTTTTCAAATCAAGAATAAAAACACACTTTTATAAAATGGCTTATCTTAGTGGGTTTTAATATAACTTTGCTGCTTTTGTATTATTATGTGTCTGACTGTGGCAGTTGTATGTGTGACATGCTATACAAATGTATTGCGGTTTGTTCTTTTTTTCTGCTATATACTGTACAGTGCTTTGCGATACTTTTCTGTAAAATGCACTATATAAATGCAATAAAAAAATAAATACATAAATAAATGTGAAACCAATAGAACTCTAGTCTGGATGAAGCTGCAAGTGAAACAAACAAACTCATTTGAAAATCAAGTTTGCTTGAATTTTTTCCATTACTTAGGCCAACTTTTGCCAGTTGCCTAAGGTAATTTTCCTACTTTGCATCCATTTTTAATCTGAGTGGCATCTTTAAACAACATCATCTTTTAATATTTATCACATATCATCATGCTAAACAACATACTGGAAACGGGAGCATTCATGTAGAAATATAGTACATTCTTTCATTTCTGCTTTGATACAATCTTCCTGGAGGAGTGAAATAAAGCAGCTTTGGAAGAGAATGACACGTTGATCCAGCTCAACAATGCTTGTTTAGTAAGCTAGGCCGTGTGGAGAAAGGCCCTTGGGGGGGGGGGGGGGGGGCGCATTCATTAGATAATGACATCATTCAGCCCCCTTCTCCCCAGCACGCCCCAGTCCACCTGGAGCAATCCCACTGACTGAGAAACAATCACCAACTGGGATTCTACAGGCTCAGTTAACGCCAGGTGGACTCTTATAGAGACATGCTTTTATCGTGTGGGTGGTGAATTCTAGGACAGGGGAAACCGATTTCACCAAGAAAAGGCAAGCAAGGCTTTTCCTAATACTTGTTGAATTTTGAAATGCTATAAAAAGGAAGCCTGAAGTAGACAAACTGTTCCCATGAGACTCTTCCTCCTCTCAGTTAATGCCACCTCTTTCCCACAGCCGGGAAGAGAAAGGATGAGAACACAGTGTCCAAGGCTGAAGAAGTAACTTGGCTTCAAGGTGCATGCTGCTAGATTTTGTATTTGCTTTCATCTTAATATCCATGACTTTATAAAAACATTATCTAACCTCTCACTGGCATAACAATCTTCTCACAGGTTGAAGTACTGCGCAGGCTTCGGTGAACAGTACTTCAACTATGGGCTTCTGTGCATCATTCAAATTCTTCCCCACCTCATTACAGCATTGAGGAGCGTTTTTTTTCGTAGTATTTTTTGCTGGAATAGTTAACAAGTCTAGTAAATAATGATTCAAGCAGAAACAAAACAACAGGACGAACAGATTTGAAATGCAAGATTAGAAAAGTGTAAATGAGATGAATTGTAGCTGGAAAGGGAAGAAGACAGCTTTGGGGGTTGTTCTGTTTGTTTTGTATAATTGGCTGCCCATACTTCCAGGCTCACTCAATAGGTTTCTCAGACTAGGAGAAGCAAGCTGAATTAAAGGTGGGATTCAACACAATACAGGTCTCTCGATCACCGTAAAGCTTACTCTTCAGATATTAAAGATTAAGTAGCTTAAAATACCATTTTTAACATTATATTTTAAATTCCAATTTCATTTTTTATGGCTTTTTTATATTTCCCATCAAACTGAATCCATGTGAAGATGAATATTTATTAGCTGCTTTCTTCTGTTTATCATTCCTGTAGAGGAGCTTCCTGAATATGTCCATCATACGAGGAATAGATGCGTTCAATTTCAGTACACTCTGGGCAGCTGGACTATTTCTGATTCTAATCTTGTTTTGTTTTCTCACCTGTTGCAGTACATACTCTTTTTAAACAAGCAGCAATCATGCAAGCAGCTCTCCCGGATTGGGTTATGTGAGATTACACATAAGAATGCTACTGCAGTCCACAGCAATGCTGCAGGATCTAAACTGTGTCTCTGTCAAGGTCCTGGAGTGAAGAGAACACTCTTACGTTAGTTAGCTACTGTCCCTTATTTGCCTGTCGATTCTGTTAACTGGGGTACTGCCTACAGTCCTTAAAGAGTAGTCAGCTTCAAATGTCATTTGAATTGCCTCTTTATAGCGCCCATCCTTATTGTATGATGTTTGCAATCATTTGAATGGTTCTGAGTTTGCATGCATTTCTCTAAATCGTTGCTCTTGTTTTGAGCTTGGGGTATCCTAGGTGCCAGGACTGAACCAACTTCCTCATTCCATTCAAATCATGTGATTTTTTGAACCAGCCCATTAGGATTCTCCAGGTACCGACTCTTTATCAAGATGTTTTCAAGTGGGCTTCGCTGTAGTGGACTGGATCACATGCACACAGGGAGAGTGGAGATCTTTCTGTTCTACATCAGACGTGAAAATATGTTGTACCTTGAATATTGGCTGATGTTTGTTCCCAATTAACCCAGTTTTATACATAGTTTTAAAGGGATTTGCATAATGTACAGTGCACTATGCTAGTTATTAGTTTACTGGAACAAGTATTGCAGCTGTAGGGTTGGTATTTATTAGAACAACAGAAAGGGGTACATATGCATATAGTAATAGACAGTAATAAGGACCAAGCCAATCGCTGTGCTGTTACAGGGCCCCACTGCTCTGTAACGGTACAACATGCCCCGATTTCATTCAGGAACACGTTCGAATCACATTTTCTGTAATTACACGCTTTCATATTTTCCTTTTACAGAAAAACATTTAAATTTCAGAGAAACAGAGGAGACCATTTGGTCCATCGGTGGCAGACATCCAACTGCAGCGTTTCTCATATGAAAAGATCTGTTATATCCTTTATGCTGCTATTCTCTAATTGAGTGTATTTTAAATATTGGAACTGCGTGGTTCTTTCCAAGGCTGCAGATGATTAGTGCAGTTCAGTAGCCCAAGCCCACTGTTTGGATTTCTTCTCCAATCCTGAAGCAAGCAGTTCTGTTCAAGTCTCTAGAACACAGGCACCGTGCAGTTAGTGTATTGTGCGTTCCTCCGGCACATAATGGTTCAGTAAAAACAAACAGAGCAGCCCCAAGCGGTTTCTCTTGATGGCCAGCCTAGCTAATCCTGGCTCTTTCATCTCCACGTACATTACGACTTTACAGATTTCATAGCAACAGCAAAAATCCCTTCCTGCATCCCGAAAGCTCCAAGAATAATAAACACTAGGGTAGAGTCTCGAAACAAAATAACATAACTTAGACAACTCGCTCATATTCTGTGCAGCCATTTTCAAACAGAGTGAAACAAAATAACATAACAATACTAAGACAACTCGCTCATATTCTGTGCAGCCATTTACAAACAGAGTGAAACAAAATAACATAACATAACTAAGACAACTCGCTCATATTCTGTGCAGCCATTTACAAACAGAGTGAAACAAAATAACATAACATAACTAAGACAACTCGCTCATATTCTGTGCAGCCATTTACAAACAGAGTGAAACAAAATCTAGAAAAACAGCCCGACTCAAAACGGACAGCGGAGCACTTAACTGTTTAACAAAATATTTACATACATTTTCCACACCATGCAACTCGATTCTCTATATTGGTCTCAAATGTGTAGTTTGAGAGTAAAAAAAAAATGTGTTAAACTGTCTGTCTTACAACCCACACATCTGATCTTGTGCATCCCAGTTGTGGTAGCCTGCCACTGTGGTGGTACTTTATCCAGAACTTCAGAACACTATAAGAATTTAAAAGTAAAACTAAAAATAGTTTTACCTTAAATAAATAAGCACAAACTTTTTAGCTAGTACCTTCTTCTAAAGATAGCACTCAGCGAAACATTTGTCAACTTTAATTAAAAGCCCCTTTCACACTGGTGTGATCTACCCGGGTCGGAACCTACCGGGGCAGGACCCCGGTGTCATGCGGGTTGGGTACGCGATTTCACACTGCTTTTGATAAAGCAGGGTTGACCTGGATGACAGATGCAAGTACACAATGCGCGTATCAATGCCCCGGAAGCAGCTCGTTACTGACGCTTCCATCCAAGCTTCTCTGGATTGAACCGTCAGCCACGTTTTTAATTAGAGCAAACGTTTCTACATCCCTGCTGCAATCTGGCTCATGCTGTGTCTCAATCAACAAAAATATGGCTAAACAGAATAAACAGAAACGTTCCTTGCAGAAGTATAACTTTCACACAGGATTGTTATTGTGTTGGCTCACAAACACACGTCAAGCATTTTGTCTCACCCAGCCCAGGTCAAACATGTCAACCCACATCCTGAGGTGGGTCACCAGCTACGTGGTTTCACACTACGCGGCACTGTGATCCGGTTAGCCAGGATCCAGGTCCGGACCGGGGTAGGAGTGCCAGTTTGAAAGGGACTTATAGTTTAACCTCAGCTGGTAGTTTAACTGCGTTCCCATCCTTTGTCAAGGTACAACACTAGAGAGCAGCCCAATCTTCCATGAGGGTCTGCAGGAATTAGATTCCCCAGTACTCTCTTTCAGAAAAATACTGAATTCATTCATGTGTCATCTGTCCATTTTTTGCAATAAAGAAGCACAGCAGATACTAAAGTGGACTTCTAACAGAGTAAACTCTCTCTCTCTCTCTGCTCAACAAAGAAAGCAAGGGGACTCCAACAATACAACTCAGGCCTTGGCATGGTGTTCCAGTACAGGATTCAGAGTTCTCATTCAATGACAGGTAACTCCCAGTACAGGAATTACAAAAGAGCAGGGACAAGCATTTTCGTAGTACACATTGACATTTTTTGGGGGGGGAACTATGACATTTCAAAAGATAAAAAGGGTATTTTGGATTTGAAAATCCATCATCTATAAAGGAGTCTGTGTTTAAATGGCACCCCAGAAATGTACATCCTGAATTACATACCGCTTTGTAGTTTTTCATATACTTAACGAAAAATGGATACAAAATTAAAAAATGTGATATTTTGAAATCTAACATGAAATACTGTACTACTATTATGGCTTCTAGACTTTTGCAATATCTTTTTGTAGTTTCTTTGATTACATGATGTTAAATAAAAGCTCTAAATTATGTTCATGTAGTTTTTATTTATTTATTTATTTATTTTAATTAATGTCTCAATCCTAAAAGCCCTAACACTTTTGGCCACAGCTGTAAGTAAGCCTCCAGAGTGTTATACAGTGTGTGCATGTATGGGCACTTCCACTATACCCCTGTCCCTGCTTTGGTACCATTTGTTTTTAAAATAGGCTAGATCTCCCAAAATGTCTTTATATTAGTCAGTGCCAGCAGCACCTAGTGCACTGGGAAAAACGAGGAAACTTGATCCACAGTGGCAGATCACTAGGTGATTAAATGCCCCTTGGTTGATATAGCCTATGTTTCTATGGCAGGCATATACACTTGTAAGACAATTGTCCGAGTACTAAAACAGGTTATTTATTAAGTCACATTGCTGCTCCAATGACGATGGCTAATACATTTACAAATCTCTTGGGAAACACTTCATTTTTTGCTAAGACATGGGGTGGGCCGTTAAAGATTAATGAAGATAACAATTTAAGGACCAAATACTGACCACATCCCGTGTAAAGCTGTAAATGAAAATAAAACCCTAAAACGGCATAGTATTTGACACATTTTTAATGTCTCATGCTTCCTTGTTATACTTCAATGTGCTAGAACTTGAAAAGGTGAACAGGAGAGGCCTGCCTGCTGTTAATACACCCTCCCTAATCCCTTAAGACTCTGTTTGTCACGTAGGGAAAGCCCTCGGTTTGCAGGGAAGGGGAGTGTTCCAGCTTGACAATGCCACTGCATACCAGGAGAGCTCGGAGGCAAACAGCATTCTGAGACTGGGCGTCTGGGTTTAGGGACCATTTCATTGCTATTGTTTCTTTGTATAAAACTAAAGATTAGTATTTGTAAGTATTGTAGTTTTTTGTTGTAACACTTTATAGAAAAATAGAGGTGTTGGCCCTGAATAGGATAAATAAAAGTAGTTTTACGCCCTTTATTATTATTATTATTATTATTATTATTATTATTATTATTATTATTATTATTAGTATTATTATTATTATTATTATTTATTTATTAGCAGATGCCCTTATCCAGGGCGACTTACAATTATTACAAGATATCACATTATTCTTACATACAATTACCCATTTATACAGTTGGGTTTTTACTGGAGCAATCTAGGTAAAGTACCTTGCTCAAGGGTACAGCAGCAGTGTCACCTCCTGGGATTGAACCCACAACCCTCCGGTCAAGAGTCCAGAGCCTTAACCACTAATCCACACTGCTGCCCTTTAAATTGCTGCCCTTGAAAACGGAACTTAAACCTGGAATAGGTGGCTTTGCACTTGGTCTCAAACTCAACTCGGTTTGTATTGGTAAGGCATGTAAATCAAGTATAAAAAAATTTTAATCTAAAAAAAACTCTTAAGAAAACGGCTGTTAAACAGTTTATAATAAGCCGTCTATATCTTGTTCCAAAAGTGGTGAACTTGGTGACAAACAACTATTGAAAAGAAAATATCACTTGGCAAATAAGCTGTCTGTAACACTAATGATGCTGCAAAGTTTTGAAACATAATACGTCTAGAGATTTGTTTATGGACACCTAATATTTGTCAGTGTGCGCCTGCATGCTTTACCTTCTGGGTTGAGTTGCTCCAGTACCGAGTTACCTGGCTTTGAGCTTGTCTTGAGAATCACAAATGCCAGTGCAAAACAGCTTTCCTCATTCCTTTAAAATCATGTGACCTTTCAACCCTGCCAGACCTGCCTACTTAATAATACAAACAAAGAGTAGGCTTAATAGAGTTGAAAGGTCACGTTATCACCTGATTTGAATCCAGTGAGTAAGACTTTTCAGTGATCAAGCTAAAAGCAGTAATCAATAGGGTATTAATCCAATTTGACTATCACAGGCTAATGTGTGTGTAGCACAGCAGTCCCCCCAACTCTGATATACCGGCGTCAAGGTAACCTTTCGTTTGAACTCAAGTCTTTCAAATGTGAAATCGGGCCCTCTGCCAGCTGTGCCACCGAGTTCCCAGAAACAGCATAAAAAAGTGAAACCCTTTTTAAAAAGCTTCAGTTGTTCACATACCTCATTACTGACTAGCCTGCTTCATGAGAAACACAGACTCTTGTTTCTTTGTTCTAATAATACACTGCTGTGTGAACTCAAGTTAGCCACGACAGGCATGTTTTTTCATTTCTTCTTTGTGTACTCTATTGCCTGCTCTGCCAAACCAAGAAAGAGAAACATAGCATTCTGACATTCTGCACTGAAGTAGAGATATTCTGTAGCAAACCATCAAGTCAATTGCAACATTCCTCTCACTTAGGGGCCCGTCTAAACCACCCTGTGTTAACCCTTAATATAAGTGGCTTGTGCAATCCAGGGTGATTCCTCTATGTGGAAAAATGCTCTAAATAAGTCCAGCTGTGGTTTATCCCGGCTGGGTATATGTTGATTAAAATCAGTATCTGAGTTGAGGTCTGGTTATCTTGGTCTAAAAAAATACAATAACTGGTTTAGTTTAGACTAGCTGGATTTATATGGACTTCAAAGGACTGCAGCATTTCTTCAGCAGCTCACAAACCTGACTTGAGCAATTAATAAGCCAATTTTAGTGTGTTTTTCACTGGCCCTTTACCCCTCTTGTTGTTTTTATTTTTATTTTTTTTAAATAGATTATGTATTCTGTGAAAAGTTAAACTCAAGAGATCAGCCTCTCTTTATGTGTGTGTTAACCAATTAAAACACAATATTTGGAAACCATGAGAAACAAAGCTAAAGGGTGTGTATTTGAATGATCTAAACAGAGACGCATCTTATTACCTGCACTCTTTAATCTGGATATCCTTCTGGTGTCTGTCCCCCCCGGGTGATTTTAAGACATGCTTATCAACAATAACAATACAGTGGAATGTAGTCGGATAATTAAAACTGCCCCCTTCTTCTTTAGGCCCTGGGACTGCACTGGGCTGACGCAAGCAGCACACACTCTCTGCAGGAGCCAGGGCCATGAGGTGACTGAGATGCTGCCAATTAAGCCTACCTGCTTCGGGAGTCTCATTGAAGCGGCTGTATCTGGTCAGGTCCAGCTTGGGCAGGCAGCGCTCGATGGGGACCCAGACATACGTCTCCGGACACAGCAGGTCAGAGGGCCGGTACTGACCCTACATAGAGCGAAGGAAAGCAGACATATATGTTACACAATAACATCCTGGACCCCAGGACTCCAGAGCCTGTTCTGGGCTGAGGCATGCTTTTAATCACCAATCTAAACACAGCCCAAGTAGGAATGACTGTACTGTAAACACTGGGAACGACCTTGGCTGGCGGCTGTGCACCACTTTCAGAAATGTAAGAACTGTTTGCCTGTAAGGATCTGGAAGGCAATACGGGAAAGGACTGTCTGTTACTAAACTGTTTAAGCTGAAGTTCATCTCTCGGGTCGACCAAAACACAGCCATTTTCAACCTCCTGGTTCCTGTCTGTCATTTGGACAGGATAGAAATACAGTGCCGGGGGGCCCCAGGACTGGTGGAAAACACCAGAGCTACCCGCAGACTTACAACGTAGCTTTAAATGCATGTTTCTGATTTACTCTTTAGCAAAACCCTTCCCTTATAAAAGTTTATTTTTGCACGGTGTATTTGCAGTTTTACCATGCGGTTATACTATGCATTTACCATAGTTTAACCTGGTTTTTCATGACTATTAATGCGCTTTACTATACCTCGAAATTCTTTACAATGCTTACCTATGCTTTACCATGATTTTGCTATACTTTATTACACTATGCTTTTATTATGGGAAACTATTTATAAGGGATGATTTGCATGTGTTTGACAATGATGTATAATCAATGATAGCAATTAGGCATGTGGATAGTTTCGAGTTTAAAAGTTAGCCACATGTTAAACGTTTACAACTGTGCCTAAACGCTGAACCGTTGTCAAACATAAGCTGATATAGGTGGTAGCCTTAGCGTTTACACAGTAGTGTGCAGGGCACGCCTCTTGATTTCATATGCAATATTTCTTCACAGTCTGCATACTTATACACAAATACATGTTGCAGTAATCTATACAAAGAGACAGAGGAGCTCTCATGATGGCTTTTCTTATTGGTTACAAACATTCCCAATGTGGTAAAGTTTAGACATTAAATGGAAACTTACACCTGCAAACCCAATATTATTAGTGTGTAGGGGTCTTAGTAAAATGGGCAAGGCTGGCTCTATTTCGAAACAATGAATCCTTTCTTTGAGTTTCACATTGACAAAAAAAAAGTTTCTTTAACCAATAATCATTATTTTTGTTTTGGCAGACTGTCAGAATCGTTGTGCTGTAGAGAGGCAGAGAGAGAGAGAGAGGGGGGAAGAGAGAGAGAGTTGTTTCTAATAGAAGGATATTAAAAAGCAAGCACTGTTTCTAATATGTACTAGTATATTTTATATATATATATATATATATATATATATATATATATATATATATATATATATAGTGGTTTGTGGAAGTATTCACCCCCCTGCAAAGTTTTCACATTTTGTTGGCACCTGAGCGTACTCCACAACGCTTTCAAATTAGACTTTACATGTAGAATCTACACAAACTACTCCACATTGATAAAGTTAAAAATGCATATACAATACAAACAAGTCAGATTTACAGAGAAAAACAGATTAATCTCAGTTGCATAAGTATTCAACCTCTTTGCTACTGCAGCCCTAAATCAGCTCAAGAGCAAATGATTTGTTTGAAAAGTCACAAAATTGGTTTCAGCCTGTGTGTACTCAAAGTGGTTTAACTCTTAATAATAATTTCCCTCAGGTATATAACAACTTTCAAGCTGCAACTCACATAGTGATCCAACAAAGCAACCATGAAGACCAAGGAGTTTTTGAAACAAATCAGGCATAAAGTGGTAGAGGCGCACAGAGCAGGAGAAGAGTACAAGAAAATTTCAAAAGGCGTTGATTATCCCTCCCAGCACAGTGAAGTCCATCATTAAGAAGTGGAAGATGCATCATACCACCCAGACACTACCCAGATCAGTTCGCCCTCCCAAACTGAGCAGCTGGGCAAACAGGAAACTGGTTCGGGATGTCACTCTGAAGCCAACAATGACCTTGAGATCTGCAAAGTTCTGTGTCTGAGATGGGAGTCGGTGTTCACACATCAACAATAAGCCGGTCCCTACACAAAGCTGGCCTATATGGATGGGTGGCAAGAAAGAAGCCATTACTCAAAAAGCCTCATCTTAAAGCACGTATGGAGTTTGCAAAAAAGCATGTAGATGATACTGCAGACATGTGGAAAAAGGTTTTGTGGTCAGACGAGACAAATTGAACTTTTCGGTCTAAATTCCAAACATTACAACCTTGTACTTGGCTTGATTCATGCCAAGGCTGCCCGATTCCAGCCTTGCTGAAGCACCCCCAGATCATCCACCACATTTCACAGTGGGTGCGAGACACTGTGGCTTGTAGGCCTCTCCAGGTCTCCGTCTAACCATTAGACGACCAGGTGTTGGGCAAAGCTGAAAATTGGACTCATCTGGGGGTGCTTCAGCAAGGCTGGAATCGGGCAGATTTGTCTTTGTGAAGGACGCATGAATCAAGCAAAGTACAAGGTTGTCCTGGAAGAAAACTTGCTTCCTTCTGCTCTGACAATGTTCCCCAACTCTGAGGATTGGTTTTTCCAGCAGGACAATGCTCCATGCCACACAGCCAGGTCAATCAAGGTGTGGATGGAGGACCACCAGATCAAGACCCTGTCATGGCCAGCCCAATCTCCAGACCTGAACCCCATTGAAAACCTCTGGAATGTGATCAAGAGGAAGATGGATGGTCACAGACCATCAAACAAAGCCGAGCTGCTTGATTTTTTGTGCCAGCAGTGGCATAAAGTCACCCAACATCAATGTGAAAGACTGGTGGAGAGCATGCCAAGACGCATGAAAGCTGTGCTTGAAAATCAGGGTTATTCCACCAAATATTGATTTCTGAACTCTTCCTAAGTTAAAACATGAGTATTGTGTTGTTTAAAAATGAATATGAACTTATTTTCTTTGCATTATTTGAGGTCTGACAACACTGCATCTTTTTGTTATTTTGACCAGTTGTCATTTTCTGCAAATAAATGCTCTAAATGACAATATTTTTATTTGGAATTTGGGAGAAATGTTGTCAGTAGTTTATAGAATAAAACAAAAATGTTCATTTTACCTAAACACATACCTATAAATAGTAAAACCAGAGAAACTGATAATTTTGCAGTGGTCTCTTAATTTTTTCCAGAGCTGTATATATCAAAATGCAATTGCAGCACTTTCTGTCTTTAATTGCCCTGAATTGGAATGCACGCCGTGTATTTGGATAACCACACTGTGCCACGGGAAGCCACTCATGGAATTCCACTGCTGAGGTTCAGATTCCTTCCCCCAGGAGCTGTGCCATTTGCTTCAGAGCTGAGAGGGTACCAGGTAGAGATCGCTGCGTGTTTCCATCTGCTCCAGATCTGTGAGAGACCAGGTAGAGATCACTGCATGTTTCCATCTGCTCCAGATCTGTGAGGGACCAGGTCGGGATCACTGTCACGTTTCCATCTGCTCCACAGCTGTGAGGGACCAGGTCGGGATCAGTGCCTCATTTCCATCTGCTCCACAGATGTGAGGGACCAGGTAGAGATCACTGCGTGTTTCCATCTGCTCCAGAGCTGTGAGGGGAACAGGTAGTGGTCACCGCGCGCTTTCATCTGCTCCAGATCTGTGAGGGACCAGGTCAGGATCACTGCATGTTTCCATCTGCTCCAGATCTGTGAGCGACCAGGTAGAGATCACTGCGCGCTTTCATCTGCTCCAGATCTGTGAGGGACCAGGTCAGGATCACTGCATGTTTCCCTCATGCTCCAGATCTGTGAGCGACCAGGTAGAGATCACTGCGTGTTTCCATCGGCTCCAGAGCTGTGAGGGGAAAAGGTAGTGATCACCGCACGCTTCCATCTGCTCCAGATCTGTGAGGGACCAGGTCAGGATCACTGTCACATTTCCATCTGCTCCAGAGCTGTGAGGGACCAGGTCGGGATCACTGCGCGTTTCCATCTGCTCCAGAGCTGTGAGGGACCAGGTCGAGATCACTGCGTGTTTCTATCTGCTCCAGAGCTGTGAGAGACCAGGTAGAGCATCAAGGATATGGACTTTGAGGGACATCCTACAGCCCATTGTACCGTAGTTCTTCACCAGAGTCTCAACCAGCTCCACATAGTTTTCGGCCTTGTGATTGCCCAGGAAGCCCCGAACCACTGTGACAAAGCTGTTCCAAGCCGCTTTCTCCTCACTAGTGAGCTTCTTGGGGAATTCATTGCACTCCAGGATCTTCTTTATTTGTGGTCCGACGAAGACACTGGCTTTGACCTTTGCCTCAGACAGCTTAGGGAAGAAGTCTTGAAGGTACTTGAAGGCTGCCGACTCCTTATCTAGAGCTCTGACAAATTGTTTCATAAGGCCCAATTTGATGTGCAGTGGTGGCATCAGCACCTTCCGGGGGTCCACCAGTGGCTCCCATTTGACGTTGTTCCTCCCCACAGAGAACTCGGTCCGCTGTGGCCAGTCCCGCCTGTGGTAGTGCGCCTTGGTGTCCCTGCTGTCCCAAAGGCAAAGATAGCAGGGAAACTTGGTAAAACCGCCTTGAAGACCCATCAGCAATGCCACCATTTTGAAGTCTCCTATGACCTCCCAGCCGTACTCATCATACTTCAAGGCATCCAGCAAGGTCTTGATGCTGTTGTAATCCTCTTTGAGGTGCACCGAGTGAGCCAGGGGAAGAGACGGGTACTTGTTACCATTATGGAGCAGCACGGCTTTGAGGCTCCTGGATGAGCTGTCAATGAAGAGGCGCCACTCATTCTGGTTACAGGCGATTCCAATTGCCTCGAACAGACTGGTCACATTGTGGCAGAAGCAGGGCCCATCTTGACGGGTGAAGAAGCTGGAAAAAGGTTGGTGACGCTTCCTCTGATCTGCGACTTGCACACTTTCATCCAACAAGTTCCACTGCTTGAGCCTAGACGTCAAAAGCTAGGCATTGGACTTGGTGAGACCAAGACCTCAGAAAAATGCAGATATGTATCCACTTAGGCAGCTGGAACTAAACTGAACTGGTGGGCTTAAGGCCCCTGTACTTATACTACTATTTATATTACTGGAAAGTTCTAGAAAGTTCTAGAAGTTACTCCAAGTTTACTCAGCACTGAATCTATCTGGAATGTTCTGGAAAATAGGCAAATTTCAAAATATCACTGTCCTGGTCACAAAAGCAAAGTTTGTGGGGAATAATAGCCATTTTCTATACTTTTGAGGCATAAGCAATTAGGAAATAACACTTACTACCCAGGAACCAAAAAAAAAAAAAAAATTGTTACACAGTGTTATATTTATCAATTAACTAAATGCAGAGTGAGTGAACAGAAGAAAAATCTAAATCAAATACATATTTGGTGTGACCACCCTTTGCCTTCAAAACTGCATCAATTCTTCTAGGTACACTTGCACAGTCAGGGATTTTGTAAGCATATAGTCAGGTGTATGATTAAACAATTATACCAAACAGGTGCTAATGATCATCAATTCAATATGTAGGTTGAAACACAATCATTAACTGAAACAGAAACAGCTGTGTAGGAGGAATAAAACTGGGTGAGGAACAGCCAAACTCAGCTAACAAGGTGAGGTTGCTGAAGACAGTTTACTGTCAAAAGTCATACACCATGGCAAGACTGAGCACAGCAACAAGACACAAGGTAGTTATACTGCATCAGCAAGGTCTCTCCCAGGCAGAAATTTCAAGGCAGACAGGGGTTTCCAGATGTGCTGTCCAAGCTCTTTTGAAGAAGCACAAAGAAACGGGCAACGTTGAGGACCGTAGACGCAGTGGTCGGCCAAGGAAACTTACTGCAGCAGATGAAAGACACATCATGCTTACTTCCCTTCGCAATCGGAAGATGTCCAGCAGTGCCATCAGCTCAGAATTGGCAGAAAACAGTGGGACCCTGGTACACCCATCTGCTGTCCGGAGAAGTCTGGTCAGAAGTGGCCTTCATGGAAGACTTGCGGCCAAAAAGCCATACCTCCGACGTGGAAACAAGACCAAGCGACTCAACTATGCACGAAAACACAGGAACTGGGGTGCAGAAAAATGGCAGCAGGTGCTCTGGACTGAGGAGTCAAAATTTGAAGTATTTGGCTGTAGCAGAAGGCAGTTTGTTCGCCGAAGGGCTGGAGAGCGGTACACGAATGAGTGTCTGCAGGCAACAGTGAAGCATGGTGGAGGTTCCTTGCAAGTCTGGGGCTGCATTTCTGCAAATGGAGTTGGGGATTTGGTCAGAATTAATGGTCTCCTCAATGCTGAGAAGTACAGGCAGATACTTATCCATCATGCAATACCATCAAGGAGGCATCTGATTGGCCCCAAATTTATTCTGCAGCATGACAACGACCCCAAACATACAGTGAAAGTCATTAAGAACTATCTTCAGCGTAAAGAAGAACAAGGAGTCCTGGAAGTGATGGTATGGCCCCCACAGAGCCCTGATCTCAACATCATCGAGTCTGTCTGGGATTGCATGAAGAGAGAGAAGCAACTGAGGCTGCCTAAATCCACAGAAGAACTGTGGTTAGTTCTCCAAGATGTTTGGGCCAACCTACCTGCCGAGTTCCTTCAAAAACTGTGTGCAAGTGTACCTAGAAGATTTGATGCTGTTTTGAAGGCAAAGGGTGGTCACACCAAATATTGATTCGATGTAGATTTTTCTTCTGTTCACTAACTTTGCATTTTGTTAATTGATAAATATAAACTATTAACATGTCTATTTTTGAAAGCATTCTTACTTTACAGCATTTTTTCACACCTGCCTAAAACTTTTGCACAGTACTGTATATATATATATATATATATATATATATATAAATATTATTAAGAATAATAATAATATATTATATATATATATATATATATATATATATATATATATATATATATATATATATATATATATATATATGAACATAATTTAGATATTTTATTTAACATTATGCAATCAAAGAAACTACAACATGATATTCCAAAGTCTACCGGAAGCCATAATATAAAAATGTTAACGTAGCACTAGCATACATATGGTTAGCTAATGAAAATGCAGAAGCAAAGAACTTTGTACAGTTTTTTTTTCCTCCAAAGGGACAGCATGAAGGTAGCACTAAGGAAATGACTAACTTTAGAAGAGCCAGGAAGACACAGTAATGAACTGTCAGTAGCAGTAGCAGCTGCAGAAGACAGCCCTGTGCAGTCAATAATGGTCCTCCTGAAGACCGAGGAATGAAAATGGATGGGCCACAGCAACCTACACTATCCACATTTCCAGCAATGAAAAGTGGTTGTCAGAATCGCTCTTTCTGCAGTAACCGGCACAGTCAGTTTCCATGGGCGGAGTACAGCAGTGAAGAGGATGCTGCATTTTGTTTCTGTCGTTTTTCTGTAGATATACAGGATCAGCTGCATTTGCAATGGATGTGTTTATATTATAGCTCAGTCATGATAATGACTTCAGAGACAACAACTGGTACAAAAGCAAAAATGAGGTTGCTCTGGGTTGTCATCAGAGCTTATTAACCCAAAACTTTCTCCTTGGCTCCACTCCCCACAGGCTACCCTTCCCCCGTAAGCGGTAAGCATCTGAACAGCGTTCCCGGGATAGTTACAAGAGATTACAGAGCCGATGGTGCTTGATTGGCTCCCAGTTTAGATCAAAGAGCGCCATATAGTGATTTGCATTTTGGATCGAGTTTGATAAACAGTATGTAGTGCTGCCGCTTAATAATATAAAGACACTATGGTGGGACAAACAACAACAAATAAGCTACTTTCTGGAAAGCGAGAACGACCTCATGATCTGGAGTTAGAAAAAACATAAAAGGAAAATAAAAACGTCAACGGCATCCAACATTTTAAAGTCTGAAGATGATCTCAAATGAATAAAATGTTTTAATGTGACATAATACTGACTGGGCAAGGATCGCTGGAAGTGAAATAAACACAATTTGTAAAAAACAAAGACTAATTTAGGTTGCCTTTACAAGAGCGAAAGGCAGTTTGGAGGGCTGGGTTTTAATAAGCAGCTCAGGTCGGCCCTGCTGGGACACAAACAAGAGATGTATGTGTTAGGGCTCATTCTGTGAAACAGAGGGAAAAGAAAAGAGAACTTTAAGACAAACGGATCGTAAACAAGACAGGTTTGCCAAGATGCTTAAGACTGATTCAGATTAGATAGGCACTATCAGGACAGAGGCACCTCGATTCAGTGGTTGACTGATCTGCATACAAAAACATGCCAAATACAATGCTGAGCCCTAACTCCTCCATTTATCTACACTCACAGAGAAGCCCAGACAAAGGAAACAAACTGAGCTGACTGGCTGATGTGAACAAGGCTCATTAAGTTTAGTGTTAAAACAATAGAATAGTGTTTTGAATAAGTTTCTTTTTGGCACACAGATCTGACAAACATTAGGAAAACATAGCACATCTAATTACTGTTCACCAATATCTAATGCCCGACCTGCAAAACCACTCCTTGAAAGCACCAACACTTGGGAAGAAAGGCTTGCTCATACTGCTTTTGTGCTGGTTTACTTGCTCATACTGCTTTTGTGCTGGTTTACTTGCTCATACTGTTTTTGTGCTGGTTTACTTGCTCATACTGCTTTTGTGCTGGTTTACTTGCTCATACTGCTTTTGTGCTGGTTTACTTGCTCATACTGCTTTTGTGCTGGTTTACTTGCTCATACTGCTTTTGTACTGGTTTACTTGCTCATACTGCTTTTGTGCTGGTTTACTTGCTCATACTGCTTTTGTGCTGGTTTACTTGCTCATACTGCTTTTGTGCTGGTTTACTTGCTCGTACTGCTTTTGTGCTGGTTTACTTTTGTATTAATGGCTTTGTTATTGGTTAGTGTATGAATGTTTTGTGTACTTTTAACTGTACGCCAGCTCTTGACTCACACCAAGGTTAGTTTTCTAACAATGAGTCTTACATTGAAACAAACTCAAAGTCAGATGTGAGACATGGACCCCCCACCATGGCTGTGCATGCAAAAGATAGCAATCAGAATCATGAGCAAAAGGATCAGCATGACAAGAATCCACCACATCTACATGGAGATTTCATCCACAGATATTAAACATGCAATAGTGCTGAAATTAGAAATACTAAAATACATTTATTTCAATGACAATCGTTTTCGACAATGTCTTTTTCAATGTTGAAAACAACTTACAGTCATAAAGGCTTGTCATTGAAATGAAGTTTTTAGTATTTTTAGTAATGTAGAAATCACATCTCCTTACAGTTTAAAAGCTCTTTCCACTGGTCAAAAAACAAGTAGCTTCCAATGCCTTTTTCTACCTTTACCTTTTCATGAGATTTGTACGCAGTTCTAGTGCTTGAATATTCAGTTGTATTGCTTTTACTGATTTATCATTTTGTTTGATCTAATTTATTGTCCAATTTGCTGTACTTGTTAGATCACAGGCAGTAATAACTGACAGAATCACATTTTTAGAGTGACGAGGGGTAAAGGTATGCCATCAAATGAAAAGCTCTGGCAAAGTAGATAAGGAGCACTGTCCCAGGTCATATAAAAAATAATAACAATAATCAAAACACAACACTGGAGCAGCGGCACTCTACACTAAACGCTTCCTTTACACACCGCTCCCCCAACCCCCCTACTAAACAGAGTTACTGGAGCACACTACTGTGATTCGCATATTAGGCAGACATCCTTCTAGCCCTGTAGAAAAACATCAAACCTTCATAGGAATGAAGGCAGATGAGCCACCCGTTGGGCAGGACAGGCTTCTCTGCCTTACCTGGGGCAGATCACTTATCCAACCAGCTTTAAACCCCTCTGCTTTGCATTCTTGGGCTTCGCTAAAACAGATCAGACAATTTAGCTAAGCTCCTATACCATGCAGCTTGGATGCTGTTTTTATCAATTACTTTTAGTGTGAAACTCGTATTTAAAGGAAATACATGTTTTAAGATGCTAACTATTATTTCAGTTACTATAGCCACCAATTCAAACACTCAATCAAATTCAAATAGACAAATGCTTCAGCGATGTTTTGAGTTACTGAACCACTTTAACTTTGTATTTTAAAAATATCCTACCTGCTGTTAAAATTAAAGCATTAGACTTGGGGTCATTATCTGAAGAGCTGATCAGTATGAGCTGGAGCTGCAGGGATACACACCTATCCTTCCACTTTACATACTGGAAACAGCTTCTTCCACTGGGAGACCTTTATCATGGAGGCATCCATAAACTGCATTCATCCTAAAGACGAAGTGCTCCGCAATCATGGTGAATTCTACAATTAATATAACATCTGCTGTATGCTCCTTTTCACAGGCAGAACAAAACACTGACAGTATTCATAGTGAATGACAATATGAGCAACAAAAAAAACAGCGGAAATACAGACGGTCAGGTACCATAATATATTTACAGACTCTGCTGCTCTTAGTAACCTAAAGAATATCCTAAGCAAGTTATCACAACTGGATAAATGGCTCTATGGATAATGTTATTGATTTCTCTAAAGCTTTTGATCTAGTTGACCATACAATACTTCAACAAGTTAAGTAATCTTGGAGTTACAGGTATTACATTCTCGTGGTTTAAATCATTTATCGGAACGTTCTCAAGCTGTTGTCATTGAAAAAAAGACTTCATGCCTATATCTTTAGGTGTCCCTCAAGGGTCAATTCTTGGATCTTTTATTTTCTATTTTTATTAATGAAATACCTAATATTTGCAAGAAAAGTTCCATACATATTTATGCGGATGATACTGTGGTTTACTATAGTTCTGATAATATCGATGACTTAACTAAGATACTACAGAGCGATTTTCTTGAACTTCAAAAATGGTTTGATGAAAATGGTCTGATCTTAAATGAAAAAAAAGACAAATATCAAGCTATTTGGTTTGGAGAAAATGATACAAAATACTAGTTCAAATTTTTCTGTTGTTACTTGTAATACTACACCGTTGGAAAGAGTTGACACTTTTACATATCTAGGGGTTTATAATGACACAACTCTTAAATTTGAAAAACATATGTACGTAGTAAAATTGGAAGGAAGCTTGGAGTATTGTATGGTCAGCACCACTGCTTAAGCTTTACAGCAAGGTTTAAACAGCCACTTTTGTTCCCTGCTCTAGACTATAATGATGTGATCTACAGGACTGCTAGTGAGGAATCACTGAAGAAGATCGATACAGTGTATAATAGGATCTGTAGGTTTGTACTCCACTAGAGCCTCACTGCAGCTTGTATTCTAGAATAAATTTGCTATCACCTGCTAACAGAAGGAATTATCATTGGAATTTGATTCTTTTTAAAAGGAGCACATAACACATTACCAGTTTATTTAAACAGCTTGTTTCATGAGTTTACTTGGAAATACAGCCTGCGTAATGTCTGTGGCACAAGATACTTCAATATACCATCTGTAAAAAGTGCTGCGGGAAGACAATATTTTGTTTTTTCTGCTGCTACAGACTGGAACCTGTTACCCGCAAGACTTAGATCTGACACCTCCTGTAGAAATTAAAAAAAAACTGTTGTTCGAGTACTTAAACAGGCCTTGTGTATGTGCTGTGTAAATTTAATGTGTACCTTGTGTATTGTTTTGTAATTATGTGTTTTTATTATTTTTATTTTGAAACCTACTGTTGTACTTGGATGCCGTGGTAAACGAGAGTCCCCTGGTTATGTCCCCATTCGATAATGCACTCAGTTGGTTCACTCACTGTTAGGCCATGTTGACAATCATTATAAAAGTTCTATATTTTACAGTATTTTGACCCTTTACTAATTCATTGATGTGGAAGTCAGACAGGGAAATAGAGTGGGGTATGTCTTAAATTAAATAGACTACCTAAGTTGCCAGATCTTTCTCTCTCTTTTTTTTTTTTTTTTTTTTAAAGATCAGAGACAGTGATCTAGGCCCCCCCCCCCCCGACGATTAACATTAGCTGAAGCATTAAATGAGCTGCCCCAGGGAAGGAATTATCCTGCAACACTTTTGGTTAGCCATGTGTGTTTCATAGTTCTATTGCCGATCAGCAGTCTGCGGTCTGTAAGGGGGATCTTAGTGGTCACCACATTCTCTCCCTGCTTTCTTCAGCCAGTACTGAGGCATGTAGATTGGCAGGAGGGTAGTTCAGCCTTTACCTCGGGTCATTTCACTGGACTAGGGGGCCATATCAGACAACACAGTGTGTGCCTTGAGTAACTAGCACTACTTTCATTATCACTACTCTCATAATATGAAATACAATATGCTATACAGGGTGATTCATAATTCGTTCAAGACTGTTGTTTTGCATTGTTTTCAGTTCTACCTAAATGCTGACATTATTGAATAACCCTCTGGTGGCCATACGGGGTGTTGCAGAGGGGCTCTGTCATAGACGTCTTTTCTTTGTCCATCATCCTCCACGTACCCTCCAGTTTTCACAATGCTCTGATAATGTAGCGCGAATCATGAATCACTCTGGATATAAAATGTTGTTGCTGCTTCCTGGTATCTGTAGGTCAAGCTCACTCAAATGGTCGTGCAGTGATCAATAAGATTGAATCCCATGGATGCCTTCATTATTGTTATCAGTTCAGCAGCTTTCAGATCCATAACTTCAAACATCAATCATAACACGGCAGAAGACACAGTAATGGATTGTAATGATTCTAGTCCCTCTTGTTCTACATCAATATTGACGTATTACTAAGTGCTGGGACAAACATGGCTTTTTCACGTTCAAATATTCCACATTTAAATACATTTTTCTTTTTTGGGATTGGGGGGTGGAGTAGCTGGAAGGTTACCATTTGAGTACAAGAAGAAAGAGAAAACAACACATCTTAGATTCAGAGAACTGCCAGAGACATGGTTAAAAGTTAAAATGCATCTGATATTTGTTCAAATGTTATCAATGACCCCTGAAAAAGCATTCCTGAGCTAACCACTGTTAAACTGTGGTTCTTACCTGCTGCACAGCGCCAAGTCACCAATTCCAGATAGGAGCGGGCTGGCTTTAAAAGAAGAAGAGCCATTAGCGTGCTCAGGAGAGTCTGCAGCTCTCCAGACTGCTTTGTGTGGCTTCCAGCGTCCTGCTCTAGATCTCCAGTGGATTTCTCAGTTAGCCGGAGCCACTGGTCTAATACGTGACAGTCTTAATGCATTGCAGCGATCCCGACAAAGGCTTCTCTTTCACCAGCGCTGGCTCACTTCTGTCTCTTGGTGCCTGTGCTTCTCTCTCATGTTGTGTCATGCAGTCCCCTATGATGTGAAGGTACAGTAGGTATTTTTTCCAATGGACTACTACCAGCAAGCAGGAGTTACATGACTCAAAGTACTAACATTAAGACTATTGCTCAAATAAAATAGATCTTATAACTGCAACAAGGTTTTGGGGATTATGGAATAATTATAGCATTTAGAATGTTGTCAGGCACAGAGCTTTTTTGTCATTAGAAGAGGTGTTACATGCATGGTAGCCAGCAGATTTACTGCACAGAAGTGTATTGAGAAGTCTACATTTGATAGTTGTCTAATTTTAGATACTTTTTTCCCCCCTCAGTTATATATCGGGTACAATAAGAACTTATTTGCATTGCAAAGCTACCTAAATCACACCAGCATTTGTTTAATAACAGCTCTTTCATAACTGGGATTATAAAAATGTTTTAATAAACTTGCATTCTTCATCAGATATTATTTACCATATATATATGTGTGTGTGTGTGTGTGTTAAATAAAATGCTTATGAATGTGAATCCAAGTTTGACTTTACTAATAGTGGCGATGCCACGTGGATAACCTTGTGGTTTGAGCGTCAGGTCAGTACCTCTGAACCACGTTGGTATTTGTGGACTCAGGACACAGTACCACAAGCCAATCATTCGGATCAAGATCTCCACAGAGGAGGGTCATTGGTGTTGATCAGGCTAATTTACCATCCTAACTGAAACAAGTGAAGAAACTGCTACTTGGATTTGTGTGGATTGTCTAAGACAGTGGATTTCAATTCATAACATTTTATAGTTAAGTTGAAATCTCCCTTAATGGGTTTAATTAAGTAACTGAGAGCTCAGTTGGAATGAAAACCAGAAGATGCAGGGTCCACCCCCCACCCCCCACCCCATGGGTTTCATCACATTGCATCCAGGTTTACAGAGGGTATGGTGTTTCACAGCATGCTAGTCCCAATTAGACATGTAACTGAACGCATGTGCCAATGGGTTTTATCACATTGCATCCAGGTTTACAGAGGGTATGGTGCTTCACAGCATGCCAGTCCCATTAGAGAGGTAACTGAACAGAGGCTTCATGCCTTTAAGCCTGCTGATGGTGGCTTTAATAATGAATACAGAGGTGGCCTTTATATTGTTATATCAGCCTGTGCTTTATAAACAGTAAGCAGTAGCGCTGAAGCGGCTCAGAGCCTGTTGTCAGGCAGGTCACATTTAGGACGTCTGGGTTTACACCAGGAAAAGAAGCTGTCTTAATAACATAGCCATGTTTAACCCTGTAAATATACCCCCAATGGTAGTTCTGTTAAAGATGAAACAACTTCCATTGTAAAGGTTTCATTTTTGGATGTTATTTGTAGGCAAAATTCCCATTCTTATCCACTTGATCACTGTACTGTACATCATATTATTTTACCTAAAATCTTATCATGTTTTTAAAAGTTCGTGTTACAGTCAGCACCTATTTATCCTCCTCTCATTAATGTGGTTTTCACTGTTTGAAATACAGATCTGTTAATGTTGTGTTCCCGTACTATAACTTAAATAACAAGCCTGACTGTACCATTTAAAAGAATTTAGATTCTGTTTTGCTAGCCTATAAGATATATAAATCTATAGCGTACATTGCATGGAATGACAACATGCTAGTTCGGGTTTGTCATGTGTTCACGAGTACATGGAAGTTCAAATGCATGGTTTTATTTTAAAAATCACTCAGCAGTCTCAACGTTGTGTCCTGACCCTTTTAAACACATGCACGGATTGGGTCAGAGGTACGAAACATGTATGCTGAGGAATAAACATTTTAAATGCAATATGTATGACTGAAGTTTCGAGGAGAGGAGGGCTCAGGAATGAATCAATCACTTTCACATCAACACAACGAACAGCAAAAGCTAGCATGTAGTTCCTTAAAGAACAATAAACATCCCTTGGTGTTGCCTGTTTTCTTTCCGCTGTTTTCTTTACCTTACTTTGAGGCCGCTGCTGATAGATGTGAGGAGTCTACAGGCTCATAAACAGTACAGCGTTGACTAGGTGTCTACCTAGGGACTGCGTGAATAATATCCCACTGACAGACTGGTATGACAGACTCCATTCTGCACATAGCTCCCCTGCATTTATTTATGCCAGCTTGTTTCAGATTCTTGGTTATCAAAGAACCCCAGTTGAAACGAATGGTGTAAGTGAGAACCACAGCTTTAAAAATACATTCATCTTATTAGCACCAGAAACACCAAAACTGATCCTCCTTTACAAAGTGCCAAGCAAGGGTTTAAAATCCATTGCGGTTCTTTTACAAGCACTGGCGACAAAGTATAAAGGGGACCCCTTTATAGGGGTGGTACCCACGGCTTTAAAATCAATTCTCATAGCTACATTATCACTGTCCCCTCATTAAAGAAATGCTAACCAAGGGTTTAAAATCCACTCTCTTACCGTTCATTAGCACAAGCAATACTATCAATGCCACTTCACCTTTAAAGAGGTGCTACTCAATGTTCTTACCTCTTAACACAGCATCATAACCACTTGTCATCCTCTTGATGTGTTAAAGTACTTACTGTATTTAGATATCTCCCAATAAAAAACAGAAATTTGGAAATTTTGGAAATGTACTGTATTGCTGGTCAGTCTGGCAGACCACAGGAGTGAGGATGACCAACAGCAAGTAATCTGGTTACATGACGGTTTTGGATGTTGTATACATCATTTATATGTTTCAGGACAATACTGAAAAAAAACAACAACATTATTATACCCTAATTCCGACCACCACAGGTATTGTGACTGGAACTTAATTGACATTTCGCCTGGAGCTCCAGTGTTTAGGTACAATAATAAAGGCAGTTGATTAATTGCCTAGTAAAGTCACAGCATGTATAGAAGCGCTGCCTTATTCACAGTACATGATAAATGATCTGCCGCAACTTCATTACATGAATCACCCCTGCAAACAGAACAGGTCAGTACATTAAGTTTACTGGAAGCAGAATGGGGTTAATTAAACGCACACAATTCAAAAGGGGGTGGCAAATAACAAAGCTTGCATGTTTTCAATTAATATGTACACTTCCATATACTGTACATTGGGAACTCCTACCATATAGGAGCACACATTTTTGTGTAAACAGGCTGTAACTAACACGATTGAGGTATCAAGTAATACTGTGTATAAACACTATGTTTCTTTTCAAGTCACAGCTGGTAATTACCAGTGGAATAAGTGCGTAATTACATGGAAAGTGTAGTATTACAGTATCCACCACTTACACCGTCCAGGGTTATGACAGCCAGCCGTTTATTTCAGGCAAATAGCATTTGCCATTCCCATTGATTTCGATAACAAAGGCATTGTTTATACCGTGTTAAGCATGTCGTATATTCCAGGCAAACTCAGCTGTTTGGATCTTGTTATGTGCCATTCACATAGATTTAAATAACAAACGCACTGCTTTATACTGTAGCAATCGCTCTTACTAATCCACCAATCGCCTGTTTTCACCTCGTTACCATGCCATCCACATAGATGTCAATAAAAAAGGCAGCACTTTACTGTAGTAAAAGCTTGACAGATCGATCAAATCAGCTGTTTGCACCTCATTTCTGAGCGATTACCCCTGTATTGTACCTTGGCTATTTAATCCCTGTACGCAGTGTCAGGTTTACAGTTTAAAAAAACAGCATTGACTGCAACAGTTAGCATGGCTGGAAAGAGAAAAGCGATGAGCATCAGCACAAAAATGCAGCATGTAAATCAAATTTCTCTGTTAGATGCTGTGCGCTTGCTAAAGCATGCTTGGAACTCTGTCAGTCAGCAAACAATGAAACGTTTCTTCAAAAAAGCTGGGTTTTCTGCAGCTGAGGAGGAGAGTGCTGACGAAAATACAACCGAAACCGAAAGAGGGGATGTCAAAGGAAGCTCTGCCTGAAACAGACACCGAAGACGTAAGCATGCGTGCTGTGCTTTTAACACTGCGGCGTGCTACGAAGCAGCATCCGGATATAGCCGAATTGGGTTTTTTTAGAAAAAACTGACAAAGTTTGCAAAAAAAATGCATATCACAGAGTTCTTCGCTGGAAACAATTTGCAGTAATGCAGTCTGTACTGTACATTTCTGCACTTGCATTACTTTTTTTTACTTTTTATTGCATTCATAGGTTTTAATACATTTTTTTATTGGTGTAATGCATGTCTTAATGAAGATTTTTAACTGCTTACACGCGTGTTTGTTTTGTTTACTGTACTGGTGATTGGGGACATTTTTAATGTCAGGTTATTGTGTGGGTGTTTATACCATCCATCTCACACTGTAGGCGAATCATGTTAACACAAACGCGCCTGTTCTAAGCGGTGGAGACTGTACCATGTAATTACACCAGTAATGCTGGAGCAGGAACCATTGATAACTACTCCGTTATTACAATGTAATTAGATTATATTACTATTCATACACTGTAATCTAAAATGCTACCGATATTACTATAATTTCATGTCATACAGGACTTATACCAAGATATGTGACTAATTATTAATAAAATCTAAGAGATCTGAGTCACGGTACCAAAGCAACATGGCCAGAGGTTGGGTGCGAACCGGTGACTTCACAAATTGCAAGCAAGCTTCTTAACCACGATGCAAAAGATGCCATGCTCATCTGCAAGTGCAGTTCTAGAACTTCGAACCTCATCTCACTGACAGGGGTCAGAATTTGTAACAAGACGACTCTTTCCTCATTCCAACAAATCAGGATAAACACGACGGGCTACGCTAAGGCTGTAACCAGAGAAGTGTGCTGGGATATCTTCTAGAATACCTTTAGGAGGTTCTACCAAACAGTCAGGCTTAACCAGCTGACACTTACTAAAAGTACTTCAGTTTAAAACTCAGGAATTAGTCCTCATGCTAAGAATGCCCAGATGTTCCCAGCTTCTCAACATATTGCAAGCCTTGCGATGTGTCTCAGCCATTGGGATCAGTATGTTTTAATGTACGCTGACCATCCTGCAGACATTAAAGCATTCAAGTTCAAACTAGTGAGGCTGCAACTGTGAGGTAGGCAGACAGACTGGGGGAAGCATACTTAGCACTACAACTTGAAACAGTTGAACAACGGGTTTAAAATATATTTTCTTAACTCGCCAGCAACATTATGTGTATTCGCACAGACAGGACAGGGATACGAACTCCATTCACTCTGATACCGAATCAACATGCTGACCCCTCCACTAGTGTCTGAGGCCACGGCACCAGATGTTTACCCAGTTGCGAGAAGTTTAGATGACTTTTGATTGTTTATTTAAAAACAGACAGCAAGAAGAAACAAAACAAGACAAGCATTGTTCTTCCAAAAGCTACACTGTTGGTGGTCTAAAAAAAGAAATACCTCAGAACCGTTTTCCTTCTGGTCTAAAAGGGAAAATATTTCTTTTAAATTAAACATTTCAGTCTAAAACTCTCGAAACAATCTGCTAGTTGATGTTTCCAATCTGTGGCTGTTGCAGAAGATTAGATAGAAGAGTGACACATGGGACCTATCTGTGTGGCAGGCAGGGTTTAACACAAAGAGCTATTCATGTGCGTTCCTGTTTCAGCATGTCTGCTAGCTAACACTGCAGTGTAATCTGATGTTGCGTTGATGTGTGAACTCATAGGCAGCGTCCACGAACCTTGCTGAAATGAAGCATTGATTGACAAAGATTTAGCTTTCTGTTAAAACAAGACGACATCAGCCCACAAGAATTCTATTAAGAGAACAGAACAAAACTTGCAGTACATCATTTTAATCTAGATTTTTAAAGCCTATTTTATTTTTTAAACTGGTACCCTAATGCGTTAATACCACACGGCTGACTAAAGCTGCACCCTACAATGATATTCAGGTATTTCTGTCTTTTTATTACAATCTTCCACAGTGAAGCATCACAGTTATTCTGCTTTATAAAGGGGAAACTGTTGGCAGTCCAGTGTGTTTATATTAAGTGGCAGTGTTTGAGAGCTCCTATCAGCCCTCAATCACAGGCTGTGCAATCTGCAGCCTTGACCACTGTGCCTGAAATCCACACACAACAGGAGGATGCAGCTCATTATATCGCTTCCAGAAGTCAAATCTGAACAGTAATTCGGCATAAACTAAAAATGCATGGGCAATTAACATTAGTCTATATGGCATACCTGGTGTAAAAGGACAAATGGGACTTCTTAAACTAATAGGTGTGACTATAATGTACTGTATAAACAAGGCTCTTTGTTATCATTTTCTATTTTATATGAACAGATGAAAAGCAGTGCAGATAATGCAGTTTCACTATTTTCAATGAAGATGCATGAACCAGTTTATTACAGTCCAACCCTTATAATATCACTCCAATAGTGACAAGAAGCAGAGTTACCAATACCCTGACAAAATAAGTGTAAACAACAAGACTAGAACTATATTACAGCACTAGGCATTGCATCGATCACAATAGGATCCAGTCAGACATTTTTGTTCAACATACTGTCTATCACACACTGTAATAATAATTAAAAACACAAAAAGCCTGTACACATACACATTTTGTACTGTATGCTACATGTATGTTGTGCTCTGGAACATTCCAATACTGTACAAAAACTCACTTAATATGATGTTTAAGAAGTTTTTTGTGCAAATAGAAAGCAACTGAATGGCTATTAAATGTGAGTGATATTAATCAGAGTGTGAAAATAATGAAATGCGAATGTTAGGAGCTTGTCCCCATAGACTCTCATTATATTCTAGCTAGGCTACTTCAATGCGGTGGTAATAAACACACAAGGATGTTAACAGGACTGCTGTAAGCAGTTTTCACTTTTTTTTGCCTAAATGTATATAGCAAATATAAAGTCCTGGATTTCCCTAAACAAGTCAGCGTTTTTTTGGGCCAAAGAAAATCAGTAAATGAAAATAAATCATGTGCCCAGTACATTCCCTACCTAATATAATATCCTTTTCTCTCCATTTCCATCTTTTTTTTTTTTAAATATATTTTTTTAGGAAAGAAAAGAAAGGTATCCTGAAAAAGGAACTAGAGGAAATGTTTGCCTACTTGTCTTAGTTTCTTAAAGTTTTACCTTAAGAATTGTATTAATACTATCAATACTTTAACATAAATAGTTATTGAGAGCTAAGAGGGACCTGGGGCGATGCAAGTCTAACCCTGCTGCTGGAGAGAAGATCCTTACAGGTGTGGATCCACAATAGAAGGGCTGTTGTGGGAAACAGCCTCTCCTCTCACAGCAGATTCACAGCAACGCTTTGTTGAAGGCTCTTGTGCTGGCAGGGGCGTTATCCTGGCACCTGAATGACTTCAATCCCTTGATTATGTGCTTGTCATGTTGTGAAAACAAAAGTGCAGAGCCCTCTCAAAGCGACTAGGACCTGATGCAGCGCTGATGGATAGAGTGCTATCAGACAGTGAACGCTGCCTTCTGATTCACCGCTGGTACTGTGCACGTCAATAGGGCTCAAGGTCAATTAAATACATATATGTTATTGACAATGTTAAACCTTCCTTCCACGGATCTCTCTGTAATCCTTGTATTTAGACTAGCTGTGCAGGGTAGGGCTCACTGACAAGGAAACAGAGGGTGCACTGAAGAGACACAGGGAGTTTAAAAGTGCAGGATTCCTTACAGAGGTATAAAAGAGTACTTTGTGATCACTAGTTGGTACAGCACTGGTCAAACTTTTTGCATCACCTAGAATTTTAGATTTTACACATGTTAGATTTTTGTTTTTATTTAACAGTGAACACAATCAATAAATTAGTGATTAACAGTGGCAGATGCCTTGCAGCTTGACGGGTTCACTAAATTGTTCAAGATACACAAAAGATTCCCTGTGACCCCACCTCACCTCAACAAATGTTTAACATACTTTAAAGAAATGTTCCTTTCAGTGCAGTTTGGAACACATTTGCTGGTATCTTAAGTAACAGACTAAGAGTGCAACTATAATAAGCAATACTTCTAAGTTATTTAAATAGAAAAATAGCTTCTGACTGTTTTTTCCCGCTCTTTCTCTAAAAGCTGAATTCGACTCCTGATGTACAGGTGTTTTAGTTTGTTGCATCGCAGATACAAAAACATTGCCAACTATTACTGCTGCTTTGTGGAATTCAGATTTCTCTTGAAGTTTTCGGATTTGTAACTGCTGAACCCCAGATTTTTAAAGGACTTGTGAATAACCTGTCAAGTTTCTCTGTATTTTGTGCTGTTTTTCTACCTAAATGCATGCAATATTTACAGTAGGCTCCATCAAATTCTGCAAAGACAAAATATGTTTTTTCATTTGTTTATTTCTATTATATGACCTACTAATTAATTAATACATAAACACATTGCCATGAGATTTACAGTTCGCATTATTTAAAAAAATATATATTGTACAGATAATCTAACATATTAGCATATTTAAACATAAAGCGTTTAAATAAAAAAAAAGTTTGCCATTTACCGCTAAAACCTTTTTTTTGTAACTTTACTAGATTGCTGCATTTAAATGTCAGGTTCATGCATTAAGAAAGCAGTATCACCTATTTGCTAATTTACATAAAACATAAATAATACCTGAAGTTTAAAAGATTAGTCTGTGCCTTGCCAGAGGCTCTCTTGGCAGCTTCCACATCAGCTATCTAATCAGAAAAGATAGGGGTGGGACGTAAACACTTTAAAATGTTTATATGTACAGCAGATGCTGGACGTCCACAATTCAGTTTTCTAGAAATATAGTGTCTTTCTAGCAACAGAATGAACATAGAACAAAAAATAAATAAATAAATAAAAACTACTTGTCCAACAGGCAAAGTATAATGGCAAATCTTGTTGTCCCAGTGGTCGAGCAATACGAATTGCACACCCCTAAGGGGGATGGAAAACTTTTGGCCACAGCTGTAGATTCATCTCGCCTCAGAAGCTCAGCTTTTTCACTTGTTGAAGAATACAAAAGGTAGCAAGGTAGATAATGATGTAAGCAGAGGCAACTGCAGAGAACACATGATAGAATATCAAACAGCCAAGACTCGGAGAGGATATAAAGCTTCCCTTCAATATCGATAGCGGCTGTCTGTTCACACAGACATGTTCTCAAACTCTTCAGGTTTTAAACGTGGTTCCAAATAAAAAAATAAATTGGAGAGAGCTAATCTTCCCTCAATTACTGCGCTCCTCTCCCTTCACTGGAAATTACAGATCTAGCAGTGGTAAATTAGTGCAATGCAACTGCAGTGAAATACCAAATATTTAGACACCCATGTACAGGAATGCATACAAATACAAGTGATAAGCTCATATTGAAGTGCTACAGAGATCTGCTTGACTATTCGCCCGTGTAGTTTGGGATATGTGGCAAAACCCAAATGATTTAGGTAGGCACAGACCTACTGTACTATTTCAGTCAAGTATGCACAGATTCTGCAATCAGTTGTGCTCAGTTTTGGTTTGACGTCACAATTGAGTTTTTCCCCGACTGGGTGTCGCACACTGCTAAGACTGAATTACTGACCACAACTAGATACTGGTGATTACTATGTATGCAATTGTACTGCCCTGTACACATGTTTGTATTAACTTAGCCCAACATAGAGGCATCGTATGCTGATTGATTTAGCTATTGACCATTTACACCGTGCAATAGTTCTAGGCAGTGTTTGACTTTTTGCATAGTACACTTTAGCCTGTGGTAAATAAAATCCAACCTGTTGATTTTTATTTGACTTTGGTGTTTTTTTTTCTCAGCGTGTGGATCTAGGGGCTTGTGATTGTTCTCTTAATTGGGAAAATATTCTCTTAAATTGGAGAGTTTTTTTTTTTTACAGAGCACCCACTGATCAGAAAACTAGTAAAATACCTTAAGAAAGTCATTGTCTATCAATGTTTTTAAAAAGAAGCTTTGTAATCATCAGGAAATGGTTGGGAGTTCCACGCTGCCTCAGCAGAGTGGGACTTTATGGTAAAGGAATACTGCAGCTACCAGTCTCCGCTCTAACCGAGGAGTTTAAGTGCGCCAAGGCCCGACTGGAAATGACATTAGTAGAGTCACGCGACAAATGCGTAAGGGAGGCAGCACCTGTGTTGAAAACTGGAAGAAAGTGGGCGGCAGAGAAAGCTGTGGAAGATGCAAAGGATGCCCTTCGAATTGGTGATATCATGGGGCAAGTTCAGCATGGAAGAGGGGGTCTTGGTCTCAGTTCAGCTCCTCCTACATGGCACAAGGCAGCCCCAGCTCAACGGAGGAAGCTGGTAGTCAACGAGGTACAAAAGGAGGAGAGGATGAGGTGCATAAAGGTCGTTTCCCAGGCCAAGCAGGGAGAATGAATGAGATGGGAGAGTGTGGAACAACACAAGATTGGCTTGCAAGACCTATGGTCAATGGAACAGAGCAGGATCAGTTTCCTCATCAGGTCAACATATGATGTTCTCCCGTCACCACAGAACCTAAACCTCTGGGTAGGAGAGGATCCCTCATGTCCTTTGTGTTCAACACCTGCAACATTAAGGCACATTTTGACAGGATGTAAGGTGGCTCTTAGCCAAGGACGGTTTACTTGGCGCCATGACCAGGTGCTGCGATGTTTGGCCTTAGCACTGGAAGACAAGCGTAACATGACCAATAAGTTGCCACCAGTTCCATCAAAACATTACACACAAAAAACAACATTCCTCCGCCCAGGAGAGCAACCACCAAGAAAAGGTGTTAAAACCAAGCCTCGCCCAGGACAAGTGGATGCTGCTAGAGACTGGAAAATGCTGGCAGATGTTGGTCAATAGCTTGTTTTTCCACCGGAGATTGCCACCACTAACCTTCGACCAGATATTGTCTTGTGGTCTGGATCAGCACGCCTTGTTCACCTGGTAGAGTTAACAGTGCCATGGGAGGATGAGGCGTATGAAAGGAAGAAACTGCAGTATGCTCAACTAGCCGCTGAAGCAGAACAGCGAGGATGGAGTGTCCGGGTTTACCCAGTGGAGGTGGGTTGTCGAGGATTTGTAGCACACTCTACAACCCGGTTTCTCAGAGACGTCGGATTCAGTGGCCAAGAGTTGCATCGCAAGTGAAGATTCTGGCTGGGGATCTCAAGCACAATAGAAAGAAAGAAACGCTGATGTACGTAAGCTGGGCTGAGTTGAGTGGGGGACGGAGGGGGGTGATGCTGGGATGCCAGAATCACTGTCGAGCCCTCTTGATGTGTCGTGGGCTAGTCGACGAAACACCGAGGATGGAAGGTGCCCACTTGAAGACGCCAGAGATGTACCCTACTTAGCTCAATCCAGACGGTTGTCATGCTGATGCGCTGGGGAGACCGCACTGTGCTTGATCCCTGGAGCCAGCATCGCAGCCATTGTGTGTGCTGATGCGCTAGGGAGGCAAATAAGCTGATCCCTGGAGCCAGCATTACACTTCAGCCATCAACACCAGGAAGGAGGATATCTACATCATCATATGGAAGGAAACGCAAATGGATGGAGACACAGATGGATCATATTAGTTTACTGCAAAGCTACGTCTTAGTTGGTGCTTATCTTGGCGAGAGCAGAGTTCAAATCAGCATGAAGTTTTAACATCTACTCTCGTGTAATGGAAATCATTAGATTAATTAATTACTTTAACAGTGTCAAATCTAGTGTGTCAGGTCAGGTCCACTATTGAGCTATAATCATTTTTCTCTGAATCTGTATAAATTGCTGTCCTTTATTTCCAAGGACAGCTTTCAGTTCTAGTACATCAGACGCATGTTCACCATTTAGGTCTTGCAAAACAAATACAATGTGTAACTCATACTGATCTTGGGCATCAGTCGGTTCATCAGTGACCACTGACAAGCAACCAGACTGTTTTACCAAGCAAGTAAAGCAGTCACAGTACTGCTTTGTATTTCCACCTTTCTCTTTCGGTGAATACTTGACTCTAAATGTCCGTCAATAGCTGATTCTTGGTAGTGATCTACAGTAAAGTTTCAGGACATACAGAAGAACTTACCTCAAATCACTGAGTAAAACTCCTGCTGGATACTGCTTTACGTGATCTCCTGCAGACACATTTTTAGCCTTTTTAGAGACACCCATTTTCTTGTTTACAGTGTGTAGTATTTTAATTTCCCACCTAGATTGTATATAGTCACATAACATAATCACTGCACAGCACTACGTGCATGGCGAATAGTACACGCAGGCACACAGCAGAGCTGTACAGTTTCGCGAAGGTGATTTTTTTTGGTATGAAATACATATAATTATGAAATAATTTATTGTTATTTCTTAAGAAATCACGGTATTGGGCTAATTTCACAATTTCCACGCAGCCCGTGAAATCGCGATTTACACAGGGCTTTAGTGAGAACAGCTCATGACAAGCGATGGGACTGCAGCCAGCAGCTTAAGAAGGTCAACACAGTGTTCACATGTTACCCCAGGCACGATGGAAAATGTAATGCTTTCTTGGGCTCTCTGAACACATTCTTTCCGGGAAAAAAAACATCTTTTATATTACATTACCTTATACTGTTTTGGTGTTCAGACAAGTTATAAAAAATGTGATGTGCCAAATGATACACGCTGTGAAACCCTGACGATTCCCACAGTCCAGACGCATGCCAGTACAGAGCTTCAAAATGACTGCTGCCCTGCTACACCCAGGCCTGGGTTTCACAACTGCTCTCAGTTTATTATCAAAATGATCAGGTGCCGGGAGCATGAGGTCCCTGTTAAATCCTAACTGATCACACTAATCAAAGCAGAAGCAAGTCACACCTGAGTCTGCAAGGTCACTATAGCAGTTGTTAATACAGTTATATGGGAGCAACAGATTATTTAACATCAGGGATGGAAATAAGACTCCCATTGCACACCAGTTACACACAATCTAGGCTTTACTATAAGAGGCTTGATTAGCCACAGTGTACAGGTAACAAGCTCAGATGTGTCTTATTAAACTCCTAGTAAAACCAGAAATGGATTAAACTGCTATGCAAGGGAGCCTTCTTTTCATCCATGTTAATTAATGGAACGTAGTTTTGTAACCACAGACTGGGTGCAGGGCTAGTGTCAGTTTCAAGCAGTGCCATTCAACCACTGCCTTAAATACAAAAACTCAACTTTGCTGAAGGTATTAAAGCTGTTCCACAGCAAATTTGACATTCAAAGATAAGTGTTCTCTGCACACAACTCCAGTATAGTGGAGAGATGTTTTACTCTTCAGTTACTGGAATAGCACAGATGAATCTGAACCTCCAGTTTCCAGTAACAGCACACAATAGAAGGGCTAGTTTTATAAACTCTCATTAAGTGGTTCACAAGCAGTGCTTATCATTTGCGTAACACAAATATGAAAGTAATGGGGAAAGCAAACTGCAGCAATGTGAATATGTGGGCCCATTTTGTTACAATCAGGATTTTGAAACACATTACTGTTAGAGTATGTATTCCAGTTATTCATCCATGACTTCAAATACTTCATCATTAATTCTGAGGTAAGGAACTCCAAGTCAAGGAGGGCAATGTTTCAGATAATGCCTTCATCACAGTGTTATGTTGGGCGGCAGGCAATTTACTTGACTGATTGATAAACTGGTAATGAGGGCTAGAAACTTGAGCAGTGCCTGGAAAACTCACCTCAGCAACAAATGAAATATGTATTCATGTGGAACAAAAGTGTTTAACTGAATCTGTTGTGTGAGCTTTTTTATGATTGAAAAAATATTAAGGGAAAAAACAAAAATAAACAGAGCAGACCTTTTAGTGCCAGTAACTGAAATATATAAAAACTAGTCTCTAAGTCACCTTGCATAATTGTGTCTGCTAAATAAACAAATAATAATAATAATAATAATAATAATAATAATAATAATAATAATAAACATTGCACATCACAGGGCTGCTCCAGACATTCCCATGATGCAGCACGGCCCAGAGCGGGGTCAGGTTCTATCAGTATTTTAATTTGTATTAGTTAGTCCACCTACTTTAAGGCTGTTCCAAGCTTCATGGGGCAGGGCGTCATAGCTAGGGGAATTTGTTTTTGTGTACTGTCAGTGATATCTTCCTCTATCTTATACCTACATTCACAAGACACTGAAATAACTAGAACCAGAGTCATATGCTCAACAGAACCACCCTTTCACTGCTGTTTCATCCTGTATATAAACGGAGTTGAACAGATGGGGAGCACTGTAGTTTTTTTTTTTTTATCTCAATCAAATTAGTTACACCATGTATAGGAGGCTGTGTGGTCCAGTGGTTAAAGAAAAGGGCTTATAACCAGAAGGTCCCCGGTTCAAATCCCACCTCAGCCACTGACTCATTGTGTGACTCTGAGCAAGTCACTTAACCTCCTTGTGCTCCGTCTTTCGGGTGAGATGTAGTTGTAAGTGACTCTGCAGCTGATGCACAGTTCACACACCCTAGTCTCTGTAAGTTGCCTTAGATAAAGGCGTCTGCTAAATAAACAAATAATAATAATAATAATAATAATAATGTTGTAAGTTTTCAGATGGCTTGGCAGTTTGCTGGTCATATTAGATAGGCAACCAAAGAGAGGTTTGATGCATTTAGGACTGCTGATGGCATGTCCCAGTGAATACAGGGGTGTCTTTAATATTGAAGGTGGCTTTAATGCCATTAATAGGAGCAAAGCGGGACTGTGGAAAAAGTGGCCTTAAGTAATTGTGAGATGGCCTTTTTACTGAGGTCAAAAATGAACAAATTCAAAATGTTGTATATTCTCCAGCCCAGAAAGACCATATGGGGCTCAGTTGTGATTATGGATTACCACTTTAATTATGTGAAAAGCATACATATTTACCGCAGCACTTTGCACAAGATAAACTATGTTTAGAATATGAGCAGAGCCAAGAGTGGTTTAAGCGACGAACTGGATACAATGGGAGCCAACGAGCATCAAAAAAAACTTCACTATTATAACACATTTATTTTCGAAAAAAATAAGGTATATAAATGATGGACATTGATGAAATGTTTTTGGTTTCTTTTAATCACTTCATCATTCATCCTTGACCATGACATGCTTGAGTGACTGACTGAAGCATATGCACTTAATCACCTAATCAGTGAGACAGTTGATTGGACACTGGATATGGAGTGATTTCAGCTGTTGAACTGCAAGCTTGAATTAAAGCAATAAAGAAAATTACGAAAAAAAAACAAAAAACAATATGGCACGTCTGTCAAGAGAGCAGCGCCTTCGTGCAATCGGCATGTTGGGGGCTGGACTTGGGCAGCGTACTGTGGCTCGCCGTCTTGGGTGCTCATAGCCAGCAATTTCAAACCTGGAGAGACGGTATAACCAGACACACTCTGTCAATGACAGGCCACGAACTGGGAGACCAAGTCACAATACCTGCCCAAGATCGAGCACAATAAAAAGTCACTGCACCTGCTCTAAAACAGAGTTTGTCATTTTTCGATCACATCTAGTGAATTTGATCCAAAAATAAGTGATATATATATATATATATATATATATATACACACACACACACACACACACACACACACACAGTGCCTATAGAAAGTCTACACCCCCTTTCAAAATGTTCACCTTTTGTTGCCTTATAGCCTGGAATTAAAATGCATTAAAATATATATTTTTTTCATTGATCTACACATCCTACCCCACAACTTCCAAGTGAAAAAAAAATTCTAGAAATTTGTAGAAAATTAATTAAAAACAAAAGCTGAAATAGCTTGGTTGGATAAGTGTCCACCACCCTTGTAATAGCAATCCTAAATTAGCTCAGGTGTAACCAATCGCAATTACAAATTGTAATAAATTACTCTACCTTTTTAAGTACCTGAAATATCCTTTTCTCTTTTTTCATGTATATATATATATATATATATATATATATATATATATATATATATATATATATACACACAGTGGTTTGCAGAAGTATTCACTAAATGAACTGAACACTGTTTTATGAGGAGTAGGTTAAATGTCAGCAAAACTTGCAAAGACAATGTACAAAATCAAATTTACTGTTTGCATAAGTATTCAGCCCCTTAAGTCAATACTTGGTACAAGCACCTTTTGCAGCAATTACTGCTATGAGTCTTTTTGGAAAGGTCTCTACTAGCTTTGCACAGTAGGACGGTGACATTTTTGCCCATTCTTCACAGCAAAATTGCTCCAGTTCTGATAAGTTTTTTGGGGATCGTCGATCATTTCACAAATTTTGTGACCTTTCAAACAAATCATTTGCACCTGTGCACAAATAGTGTCCATCTGTCTGTCTGTCACATTGAACACAAAGTCTCCTATAGAGATTATATCCAGCGGTGCATGCAGTTACAATCCCAGAGCCCCCCAGTGATGACTGAGACTCTGAGTCGCTGTGTTTCCGATAGTTCCTGCTTTCAATCAGCACTGCAGTATATTAAAAAAGGAAAGCGCACTGCCGGCTCCCTCGCTGAACGATTTACGATGTCTTCATAGTGGAGCAGTTAATTGTTTTAGGACCTGTTAACGACTGCTGCACAGAGGTCATGAATTTAGAGGCTTCTCCATGGCAGAGGGATTCACTTACACAAGGAAGTCATGTGAAGCCAGGAGCTGGGGTAGAGACAACTGAGGATCCAGCAGACAGTCGCTAAAACACTGTGCTCACCAAGGCAGTCAGATCTACCAGTCACTAAAACACTGTGCTCACCAAGGCAGTCAGATCTACCAGTCACTAAAACACTGTGCTCACCAAGGCAGTCAGATCTACCAGTCGCTAAAACACTGTGCTCACCAAGGCAGTCAGATCTACCAGTCACTAAAACACTGTGCTCACCAAGGCAGTCAGATCTACCAGTCACTAAAACACTGTGCTCACCAAGGCAGTCAGATCTACCAGTCGCTAAAACACTGTGCTCACCAAGGCTGGCAGATCCACCAGTCGCTAAAACACTGTGCTCACCAAGGCAGTCAGACCCACCAGTCACTAAAACACTGTGCTCACCAAGGCAGTCAGATCTACCAGTCACTAAAACACTGTGCTCACCAAGGCAGTCAGACCCACCAGTCACTGAAACACTGTGCTCACCAAGGCTGGCAGATCCACCAGTCGCTAAAACACTGTGCTCACCAAGGCAGTCAGATCTACCAGTCACTAAAACACTGTGCTCACCAAGGCAGTCAGACCCACCAGTCACTGAAACACTGTGCTCACCAAGGCTGGCAGATCCACCAGTCGCTAAAACACTGTGCTCACCAAGGCAGTCAGACCCACCAGTCACTGAAACACTGTGCTCACCAAGACAGTCATGTTATAATTTGTATTTCTTTCAAAACTGCATATGCCAGTGCAGCCTCAGTAACATAAGCACAGCTCCCCTTTAAAGGTCAAACAAGAACTGAGAGCTGGTGAACTGCTACACAAAGATTTAAAATCCAGTTTGTCACCTTATATTAGAATCAGCAGGATTCTGACTGCCCGACCATATAGGATGCAATTAGGTATCAGAAAGCAGTCTCTACTTTTAATCTAGCGTTGTTTTGAAAAACACATGTATCCTAAATAAAGTTAAAAAAAATAACAAAAAGGGGGACCGGTGACAATGTTGCAGGTGATCCCTAACAAACCTAAAAGCATAAAAAAAGTTTGGGAACAAGAAGAGGCCGTCCGGCCGATGAAGATCCCAACTAGTGGGATCTAATGTATACCCCCTGTACAACTGTAAATCCACATCTATGGAAAAATGCAAGGGTGACACACATACAGGCACATCCTTTCACCCCAGATTTTGGTGCTCTCAACAACCTCTGCTAAAGAACACCAGTTTTAACCACATGTGGATAAGCATGTCTCTATACGCTATCTGTAAAAATACGTGACCTTGATTTAAGCCTTTTGTCTGAAACCAATTGAGGCTTAACAACATCCGTGACTCAAATGCAAACACTGCACAACAGGGAGAGTTCTCTGTGATACAAACAATAGCGCTTGTATTTATCATGCATGGGATTTGTTTTATCCCCCATTTCAGTTATTATCTCAAACGAACCCTTGACTTTATCCGTCTGGACTTACAAAACTGAAGTAGGTACAGTGTTTGCACAAAGGTCAGACAGACTCCAAATTAAACAGTGGGTTTGAACCCACCCATTAGCAATCAGACTGTGCTGTTGGAACAAGATAGCCAGGTGCACTGTGTTTAAATCTACTACACATTGCAATCCAAGTGCGATGAATTATATGGGAAAGAACAATATGAATTGGAGAACTGGAACAGCAGTAAAGAACAGCAAATGAATGCAATCTCTCCCAACGGAAGTGATAAGGAACTCTTTATAATGTATAAGGATGGATTTTGCAAGCTGTTTCACCGATATTCATATTAACCCCTTTTGCTGATTAAAAGGTTCAATCCCAACAGGTCAAAACCGTAGTCTGAATGCCAGAAGTAATGCCGATAGTATTTGTATTGCAAGTTTATAACAATTCGACCATGTTAACATGCCTGTAAAAATCACAGCTCATTTGCAGACTGCACTCCAATCTGCACCCTGACGGTACACACAACTCAGAGCTCTATTGATATTGTTGTGGGGGTCTTTCTGTCCTCATAGCTAAAAATACCATTGGGGGACATAAAGAAACAGAGCTGTCAAAAATCCCTTCCACTGTCTGATAAAATAGTTAATTGCACACAAAGCTGAATGAAGGAAGATTGCAGGAAACAGACAAGAAATTCTACTTAACTGTAAAACCGAACATAACATCGTCTGCATATTTAACCTGACTGGGTATATGAAAAGGATCTGCTGAGGTTTGTTGTGTCTTGCAGTGATTAACACACATTTTTTTAAATAAAAGTTTAGAGCTGTATTTTTGCAGTTTTGCCATGTTTTTGCTAGGGTTATACAGTACTATGCATTTACCATAGTTTACCCTGGTTTGCCATGTTTATTAATATGCTCTACCATACCTCGCTGGTCTTTACAATGCGCACTTATGCTTTACCATGATTTCACTGTGCTTAATTACCCTTTGCTGCCCTTCTACTGTGGGGAACCTTAATAAGGGTTGTGTTGGGTTTGTGTTGAGCAAAAACTGAACCCTGCCCCACTGTGTACCCAGTGGCTGCTCTGTGAGGAATGCAATCAGGATGTTATAGTGGCTGGAGTGGTTTCCTCTTTTGTGGGTCTATAAGAGTACAAGCCGTAATCCAATCCCCTGGTTTAGAGACTGCAACTAGTTTGAAAAAATACAAGCGTCCGTTTCCAGAGACTTCTAATGCAAATCCTTTATTGTTCAGGAGAAGCCGGGTAACATTAGCAAACACAGCTCTTTTTACAATGGAAACAGCTGGAGTGGATTGTTCTGCGGCACTGTTTAAATCAGGAGAAATGCACGCCAGTTCTCTCTATGTGATCCATAGACGATAAACAAATATTTTTGCTTTTTATGATTTAATCATATAAAATCATTCTGGGTGTATCCTATTACTCAAATACTGTGTTTTTTTTTTCTTTTCTTTTTTTTCTTTTTTAAGAGCAAGTGCCATCTGCCACTTGGAATCAGGTTTATTTATATTTTGCTGTTAATACACTGCTGTGCACTAGATGGTGCTGGCACGTACTTTAATGAAGACCGTTGGGCTGATCTAGCCCTAGCAACTAGAACTGAAGAACAGCTCTTTATTATCAAAACACCTAAAAACAAAAAAAACACAGCATTTGAATAATTGCAAATAGAACAACTCAGAATAACTGCGAGCACAACTGGAACAGTAAAACAAAAAGAAAATTGGATTTGAAGCTAATTATTCTTAGTTTATACAAGGCTTAGCTGCGTCAAAGAAATGCACTATAAAAAACAACAATTTCAGCAATGTCGTCCCTTGTTACCCCGGTAACATCAAATCTACATGCCTGAACGCTGTTAGTGATTAAAGCATGCCTCGTGTCTTTCTAGTTGTAATCTCTGCATGAATGTGCTGCATAAAGGGCTGTGTTTCCTGTGATAACACATGCCAATCAGACTCCCTCTGAAAAGCCTCCATTGACACCCGCTGGAGTATTGAGATGTGCCTTGGCGAACAGCCTCACTTCATGCCCTGGCCTGTTACTTCATGGTGTTTCACCAACATGATCCTGAGAACTGCCCTTGGGTACATGAAACACATACTGGATTGAGAAGCACTTGGAGGTACAGCAGAACCCAGCACCGCACTGCAGCTCACAATCCACTCATACCTCTTCTTATATCCACTGACTCCCATACTCTCAATTGCTTGTGCTAAACAAGTTTCATCACAATGGAAAGGTAAGTTAAAACTGTCATTAATACGTATACACAAAAACAGAATATTGGAAATAATTGGTCATTAACTAATAATACAATACTCCCTAAAGTATTAAGAGATCATAAGTGTTTCAGTGGAGAGTGCTTTATGCATGAACTGATTTAGATAAAATCCACAAACCCAGGGTTAAGAGATGTTTCTTTTTTTAGCTGCAGAAGGTCACAAATTACTCTGGATTAACGTCTCCCCTGTGTATCATTACAGGGGCCGTTTGTCTCGGCACGCTGTGCTCCTCAATTCATCTTGCTGGCAGCTCTTTTCGACAGTGCTAGTTAAATTACCCTCATAACTTTGCAGCAGGCAGACTCTTCTCAAGGCCACCGAGCACAAAGAGACAAGGAGAGGTACGCAGTACACTGCAAGACCAAGACGCAGGAATTCATACTTCCCAAGAGAAAGCTATAGGGAATGCAAACAAACAGAAACACATACAGAATATACAGTAGTACAGGCCAACATGTATGTCCTTGCTGTTTATTACAGACTATAATGCTTTCATGAATCCCTGGACAGTACATCCTATCTTTGTCTGCACTGGTCCATATACAAGGAGTACAAAGGTCTTTCTTTTTTAAGCTGTATATATATATATATATATATATATATATATATATATATATATATATATATATATATATTAAATACACCAGCTTTCAAGACCACAAGGATCTGTTGTTCAGATGATAAGTGAAACTGAGGGAACACACATTTCTCTTCCAGGTTAAAAAAACCCAGACATCTAGCATTATGCGCAAATAAATTCAATATAAATATGCAAGATCAACATGGTTCTGTAGTTCAACAACTAACAGACTTTACCAAGCTCGATTCTCAGACTGTCTGTAGGTAACTGATGTGAGCACTGTTTCAATATGTGAGGAATTCTGGGTTTGTGTTCAGTCCAATGCAATCTTCTTTGATTGTATGTGAAGGAATGTTTGTGTGGTTCAGTAAGGAACGTAATCTGAACTGCTGGACAGCCTGCACAATTCTATCGAATTCTGGGTCCATCTGTCTTATCACCAGTTCCAGCACTGCTTTCATCCTTAGCTCCCTCACCCACAATGCCCCCTGCTGCTCATACTTCTCCGCTTCACGTCGTGCTGTCCTTTCTGCCTCAGATGTTCAGGTAGCCCAGTGCAGGGGTACGAGATTGTGCCAAACCTTCCCACCCAGAGTGTTCATCTCATCTACTAGAGAGCGCAATCACTGGTCAGCTCCATATCAACCCTCCTTTACGAATGTATCTATGTCTGTATGCATGTGCTGTGCACTCTCTTTATAAGGCCGTCCTTTATACTATAAGGCAATATGTTCATGGCTCCCATTGGCCACATACTGTCATTACACTAACTGCACAGTCCTTTAAATATGGCTCCTGACTAGAACATTATAAAGGGGGACCACTGTATGTATGTATCCATCACCTATGCCAGCAAATTACCGTTCTACAACCTACTAAACCTATGCTTCTCAATAAACTGTATTTTGCCGCCTGTGACTGACTTAGATAATGCAGGATAAACAAATCACAGAGGTAATAACAGCTAAGAAACAGTTACTGGCCCTTTCATGAAGAACTCAGACCGAATGGCTTCTCTAAAAGGCTTCTCTGTTGTATATTCCGATAATACATTAGCCCATCCCACGCTCGTAAATTTAAACCACGTATTAGCTACAAAAAAAAAAACTCAGAAAGAGAAAGTGTTGCAAAACGATACCACTACATACATCTCCACCTCTGTGTGACTTCCAGCCCCTGACACTAAAAGCATGAATTAGGTCCTAGCTGGCTTTGTTTAAAAAGAGATTTCCACTCACACCCGAGGCCACTGATTAATGAGGTCCTGCTGATCTGCTAATTCAAACAGTCTCAGCACTTTCTAATAACAAGTTAGCACAGCGGCGGTGAGATCCAGCACAGCCGACAGTCTGCAGCAGAGCTGGAGAGCTGGATTAAGCGGCTCCCGAGTTAAACTCAATCCCTGGACCTGCGTGTTTATTTAATGCTTGGAAGGCTGGGAAATGCGTCAGGAGTTCAGGGATTACGAGTCTACAAACACTCGCATGGATGTTTTTTATTAGGAGGTTTAAAGTGTATGTAGAGCTTGGAGCTTAAGCAGACTGAGGGAGAATATATGAAGCACAGGAAGGGGTTAGGGTAACCATAAAACATTATAAGACAAAGATGCAGATAGTGAGATAATGCTTTCAAGGGTTACTGAACTTTAAAATCCCTTTTTAAAAGAGGAACTAGCTTAAAATATCATTCATAGCTTTTTACTTTACTATTTTATAGCAGTTGTAATCATTTTGAGTGGTTATAGGTTCTGTTACTCCCACATGGCTTACTGAACATCTAGAGTATGTATAGGTAAAAAGATTGAATTGTGACAGACACTGCACTGCATCCCAGATTCTGACATTCTAGTAGCACCACAGTGGCATAGGAAGTCCTGTTGATATTTGTGAAAATATCCATGCGACGGATCTACGTATGGATGGAGGGACGGCGCATTCTGATCTCAATAACTTGTGCTAAGGAATATCTACACCAAGGTTCATCACCATTTGAAAAGCGGTTCCCTAGATATTTGTAAAAGAATGTGTGTAACAATCTACATTTCAGTTTTCCCAAATCAGAATAAATCTATGTTTAACCTTGAGACAGATTAATCCACAATGAATCGCCCTTTTGTTTCCTTGCTGGCTTTTTCTCAACCCTTTTCCGTGCCTCATGTCTCTCTTGTATCACTGCCTTGATACAAAAGCCCCCCAATGAAAATAATTCCTTTAAATAATTTAATTTACTTTGGCCTCCATATTAGTCTGGATACAGGAGTTCAGTCAAAACACCTCAGAGAAAAAAAACATCACGGCACTCCCAACCGTCTCGAGACAGTGCTTCAGTTAGTTTAGCTATGACCACGGGAAAATCTTGAACCGCTCAAAGAGACATGACAAACACCGCAGCTGGATTCCTGTTGATGGGGTACCTGAAACACGATTACTTTCATCAGGTTCAGCATTTATAGCAATGGAAAAACGAGGCTTGTTGAACGCTTCTAAAAGGTAATAACCGCGAAATACCACCAACCTTCATAGACAAACAGGTTTTTACATATATCCCCATACCCTCAGAAACTTGAGTTACAGAATGCTGTAACCAAGTCTGATTGGTTTTAGATAAGTGAAAAATGTGTAGGAAAAAAGTGCGACATAGGCAAGTACGTATATAAAGGAAAGGAACCTCTGTGCAGAACAGCACTAATGGATATGTCCTCTAGAGATATGTAAAACTGTGTGACAGAGGTACATTACCAATGGACAGACAAGCCACAACACCACGTGATAGGTCTATATTTTTTGTTGCTGGTATCCATGTTGTATAAGGGTTATGGTTGACTCCAGTTAATAAAAAGTGACTTTGCAAGGGGGTGCTGTATAGTCTGTGCATTTCTCTCTTTTTTTACGCAACACCATTAACATTGTTTCTGCAGCAGATCAAATAGGATACATTCGTCCAGTAGGGTTACAACACATTAACACAACACAGGAAGTTCATTTTCACTGTTCAGACCCAATGCTAAACACTGTCATGATTAGACATTAGACCCTGAAACACAAGCAGCTAGCGGCAGGATTTCCTCCTAATGCTTATAATGGAAATGAAAGCATAAGTAAATGGATCGTTCCCTTGCATCTGTCTGTATGTCAAAGTGTACTGATGTAGCATTTAAAATAATTGTGCCTAAAAAGTGTCAAGTGTCACAGTCAAAAATTTAAATAATGTTTCATTTAAAAAGCAGTAGAGTATTAAAGGCAAATTGACAATACAGTAAAATAACCAGAGTCATTCAATTCCCCATTTTCTTGTGGCTAAAACATGCAAAGATTCAATATTCTTCAGTTTAAAAAAACAATATACATGGGGTCTTGTATATGGGGGTCATGTGGCAGCTGGGTGGCCTTGCATTAGTGCTGCACAAACCGATTATTCAATTACTGGGATCGAGTTCTCCACAGAACCTAGGTGCTGACAATCAGGACAGCAGCAGCAACTCTTAACGCTATAGCACATAAATGCAAAATCCTGGAAAACTGTATCTTTAACAGCAAGGTTACAAAGGCAATAAGAGCAGAATTATAATGGAAAGTGTGACAGGTTGACAGGTATCTCCTTATATTCCAAGATTCTGATACTATCAAATGCTAAAGAAAATCCAAATCAAGTTTCATAAAAATCGAGTACGCTGACCTCTAGACACACGTTACAAAGTGACATATATACTGTATGTACTTACAGACAGACAGACAGAGGCTCCACCGCATATGCCCAGATTCTGGTTAAAAAAATAAATAAAATTTATGTGATGCTTTTTACTCTGGGGTTTCTTGAGTGGAGGCCAGAGCTCCAGGTTAAATTAAATTACTGGTAGCTCATTCTGCTTCCTGAATCCTGATACTAAACTCCAGGGGAACCAAGCAAGGATGTGTGTTTACGAAGCCTTAAAAACTAGAAATAAATTGCATTCCTTTGGCACAAGGTACCTAAACATGTCTGTTTTAATGTTTTCCCCATACAGCACCTTACATTCTCAGCAGGGCATGTCTACTGACACACCATACTCCACTTCCTGCCTATTCACATGAGTCAAGCTAAGGGATTCACCTTTGATAGCTGTGTAGCCTGCACTCACAACAGTTTGTTCTGTAGCAGTAGGTTTGATTCCACAGCTGGTAAAAGTGTTTGATATCAAAACAGTCTATTACTAAGTTGAATTTTTCATGATAGGGATTTATTTAAAGTTTCAAACTCAGCTCTGTCTTATATCTGTGTCTAACGAATGGGATAGCCATCGACTGTACTGTGGTTCCTAGGCAATCATTGAATCTATACTCCGGTAGTGGCTTTTATGGGATGTCATGACTGTTGCTTGCTTTGGGAGCACTTTAAAAAGTTCACTTTATATAGAAAAAAAACATTCAAATATACTTACAATAGCAGTGTTCTCTTATTGTGGCATGAGGCTTGTCAATTCTTTTTTTCACCAATTCATGGTTCGCATTTCCAGTTACGATTAAATTCTGGATCGAATACAAACCCTTATTTGAATCCATGGTAATTAATAATGAATAGATTTGGAAAAGGCTCAAAATATATGAAGGGACAGCATTTTACTAAACGTACTGTTGAAAATGGAACCCTCCATGTAACTGAGTACTGAACATCAACGTAAACTCAAACAAATACTAGAGTAAAATTATAGAGGACTATAAATACCAAATCAAGTTGAGTTTTTCAATAGCGTAAACGGTGAAATCCCTTTACACAAGCAGTTTCCATATTTTAAACTATTAAATGCAGATTTACAGCATCAGAATTGACTTTACCATTCAATGTTCTTCTTTTTATCAACTGTAAGATAAATCAGATGGCCAGTGCTTTCTAGTAATTGAATGTGATCCTTTTAGAAAGTGAGATCCAATGCTTTTCAATAACCTTTCTACCAAGTCTGGAAATCTACTCATGTTATTTCAGTAGCGCTGCCGGTGGTCACAGACAACACAGTGATGACTATATGAACACTTCCTGGCACCAATGGTCATAAAAATAAAAAGGGAGGGAGGGAGTGGGCTGTCAAGTGTTCAATAAATACAGCATTATCCTTCACCAGCGATAAAATTCAGTGCCCAGGATCCAAAATTAGGCCTGTGCACAGCTCTATGTCTCTATTTTAAACACATAAACAAAAGGCGTCCATTGAGCCCTTTAGAGCTGCACAATGCCATTCCAGTGACAGCTTGATTGCCTTGTTTATTCAGAGCCCCTGTGTGGAGCTCTGCACAGAGGCAGTGTGGGTGTACAATGGACAGGCTCTCTCCTGCCTGCTCTGCGATTCAGCATGTGGTGACAGGACAGTGAGCGTTTCCATGCATCCTCTTTATTATCAAGTGTCTGTTTCTGGCACAGCTGCAGGACTGGGAGGGAGAGGGTGCCTCAATCACCTCCAACAGCAGCTACAGGAAGTGCAAGCTGTGAAAATTGGCTGCTGACAACAAGCTTTGTTATCCTACGAGCCTCAGGTCTGTCTGGCACAGACACACACAGCCCCCTCTCTCTCCCCCCTCATTGCGGGGCTCTGACTCTGACCTCTCATTCAGCTACCAATCACTTCTGCAGCCTGCCTCCCTCGATGGCTTTTCTATTACTTCTTTCCATTCAGGTTGCTCCAGTTCAAGGTTCCTGAAATATATGGGGTCTGTTTGCAGTTCAGTATCAGGAGGCTTTGTATCAATTACAAAATAATTAAATTCCTTTTTTTTTCCCCACACACATGGAGGAACTAAAAAGAAGAAAAAATAAAGAACTAGCACTATTTCCCAGCTCTACACACAGTTCCTTATGGAATTGAAGAAAACAGCATTAAAATACACTATAATCTAGCCCTGAATTTATTGAATCAAAAAATGTTAGTTTAAATTTGTATTTGGTCCAATACAGACGTTTTTTTCTTTATTGAATTGCTCTTTCTGTTTCATTTCTTACTCTCCTCTCTTCTGGCTCTCCCCATTGTCCATGTCTATAAACATTTTGATTGGCTCCAATTGAAATTACTCAAATGCGTCTGAGTTTCTAGTTGTTTGTTGTAGACAGAAGTAAGAGCCAGCAGTGTATTATATATAATATAAAGACACTTTGGCTGATCCAGCCTACATTACACATGTACTAGTCTCAAAAAGTAAGGTAACAGTGAAATAAAAAACACATACCAGTCTCCTTGCCTTGCCTCAAGATTATGATGGCTGTTATTACAGTTACCTGCTCTTGTGATTTTTACTTTATCTGCATTATCATTACCGGTAAAGCAATATCTAAAACCAGTGTAAGTTATGTCCAGCTGTTTTTGTAATTCAGTTTAAAATTCCCTCCAGCAATATGACAGATCTTATTACACAGTGTAACAATTTTTTTTTTGTTTTTGTTCCTGGGTAGTAAGTGTTATTTCCTAATTGCTTATGCCTCAAAAGTATAGAAAATGTCTATTATTCCCCACAAACTTTGCTTTTGTGACCAGGACAGTGATATTTTGAAATTTACATATTTTCCAGAACATTCCAGATAGATTCAGTGCTGAGTAAACTTGGAGTAACTTCTAGAACTTTCCAGTAATATAAATAGTAGTATAAATACAGGGGCCTTAAGCCCACCAGTTCAGTTTAGTTCCAGCTGCCTAAGCGGATACATATCTGCATTTTTCTGAGATGGCATCAATGTCATAGGAGACTTCAAAATGGTGGCATTCCTGATGGGTCTCCAAGGCGATTTTACCAAGTTTCCCTGCTATCTTTGCCTTTGGGACAGCAGGGACACCAAGGCGCACTACCACAGGCGGGACTGGCCACAACGGACCGAGTTCTCTGTGGGGAGGAACAACGTCAAATGGGAGCCACTGGTGGACCCCCGGAAGGTGCTGATGCCACCACTGCACATCAAATTGGGCGTTATGAAACAATTTGTCAGAGCTCTAGATAAGGAGTCGGCAGCCTTCAAGTACCTTCAAGACTTCTTCCCTAAGCTGTCTGAGGCAAAGGTCAAAGCCGGTGTCTTCGTCGGACCACAAATAAAGAAGATCCTGGAGTGCAATGAATTCCCCAAGAAGCTCACTAGTGAGGAGAAAGCGGCTTGGAACAGCTTTGTCGCAGTGGTTCGGGGCTTCCTGGGCAATCACAAGGCCGAAAACTATGTGGAGCTGGTTGAGACTCTGGTGAAGAACTACGGCACAATGGGCTGTAGGATGTCCCTCAAAGTCCATATCCTTGATGCTCATCTTGATAAATTCAAGGAGAACATGGGAGCGTACTCGGAGGAGCAAGGCAGGCGCTTCCAACAGGATATACTGGACTTTGAACGCCGCTACCAAGGACAGTATAATGAGAACATGATGGGAGACTACATTTGGGGGCTGATTCGTGAAAGTGATTTACAGTATAATCATAAATCTCGAAAAACTACTCACTTCTAAATCTTTTGTAGTCATTTTTGTATTACTTTAGTATAAATACATGTTAATTTGGATTCATATGTTGTATTTTTCTGACTTTATGTGAACGAAAAGACACAAATTTGCCTGTTTTCTCATTGGAAATAGGTAAATTTCAAAATATCACTGTCCTGGTCACAAAAGCAAAGTTTGTGGGGAATAACAGCCATTTTCTATACTTTTGAGGAATAAGCAATTAGGAAATAACAGTTACTACCCAGGAACAAAAATTGTGTTACATAGTGTTATCAATGTAAATACATTTCACTTTTCATAAGGAATTTGCCTGCAAGGCATTTCTTTCCCAATGCAATAAGGTGAAAGAGATGGGATTCTGCAAATCAAAATGATATGCTACCCCACATCCAATTTCAAATAAAACAAATACTGCTGATAATGGGCTTTAGGGACCTGAGAATCAGAACCATACCCTGGCTTTCACCAGTTGATTGGTTGTGGAGGAAATATAGAACTTTGATTAAATCCCTACAGTGTATTGTCATACTGAGCCAGTAACTCAGCACCACGGCACCTGCTTACACACTATCAGGGTTAGAAATTCACACTAGCCCTGCTGCACTCAGTCCTCGGTTTCAGAATTCCACTCAATGAAGTCTATTATTGAAATGATCAGGAGCCAGGGGTTTGAGCAGTCAGACCTCTGATAAAGAAATTGTTATTCTCCTATAGCAGAACGACTTCCAATAGTAAACCTACAGATAAGTCTGTGATAAGTGCATGCTATGATAAGTGCAATCAGTTCATATTTAGGAGCGGCCTGATTGATCATATTCCAGGTCACTTCAACAATATACCTAAACAAGGGGAGTTCAGAAACCCAGGACTGGTTACAGGGCTAGCGAGAGTTTCTAACTCTGTATGTAATGTGAAATCAGAAAGGGAAATGGTGGGGAGTATTCAGTGCATAGTGTAGCATTATCGGTTGTGTGTGCACACATCTATTTAAGGTTTCTAATGCATACTGTAGCATTATCGGTTGTGTGTGCACACATCTATTTAAGGTTTCTAATGCATACTGTAGCATTATCCGCTGTGTGTGCACACATCTATTTAAGGTTTCTATTGCATAGTGTAGCATTATCCGCTGTGTGTGCACACACACATCTATTTAAGGTTTCTAATGCATACTGTAGCATTATCGGTTGTGTGTGCACACATCTATTTAAGGTTTCTAATGCATACTGTAGCATTATCGGTTGTGTGTGCACACATCTATTTAAGGTTTCTAATGCATACTGTAGCATTATCCGCTGTGTGTGCGCACACATCTATTTAAGGTTTCTATTGCATAGTGTAGCATTATCCGCTGTGTGTGCACACACATCTATTTAAGGTTTCTAATGCATAGTGTGGAGTAGTGGTTAGGGCTCTGGACTCTTGACCGGAGGGTCGTGGGTTCAATCCCAGGTGGGGGACACTGCTGCTGTACCCTTGAGCAAGATTGCTCCAGTCTACCTAGATTGCTCCAGTAAAAACCCAACTGTATAAATGGCTAATTGTAAGTAAAAATAATGTGATATTTTACAACAATTGTAAGTTGCCCTGGATAAGGGCAATAAATAATAATAAATAATAATATCCGCTGTGTGTGTGCACACATTTAAGGTTTCTAATGCATAGTGCTAAGAAATAAATAATAATAATAAATAATAATAATAATAATAATAATAATAATAATAATAATAATAATAATAATACTATGCCCAGCAGTGTATATAGCAGATTCAAACATTACAAGTGACTAAATTAACTGTTTTATTGTAAATGATATAGTGTGTTAGGTCAGAGATATCTGAGTTCCCAGCACAGTAGCCATTGCAAAAGCAGCACATGATTTAAGGACTAACTAACTGTACTCTAGTTGTTTTAAAAGATTTTTGAGCATAATGTGTGTGTGTACTGTTCATAGAGGAAAATGTGAGACCCAAAATATCACAGTGATTTAGTGGAATTATTTTGTTTGCACAGTGTAGTGTAGCAGTGTGTGATTTCCTTTCTCCATGCCATGTAGTAAACAGCACCCTGGTTTCTGGAGATTGTTTAGAGAGAAGTGACTCGCAGTACCTTGTATCTCATTTTCGGGCAGGAGTGGATGTAAAACCCCATGTAGTAGTAGCGCAGTCTGGGGGCTTTCTCGTGAAGCTGCCTGGTGAAAGCGAGTTCCCTGGAAGAGAACACAAAAGAAGAGCCTTTACTTCCAACCCAGTTCAACAGTGCTAAGAGGGAGGGGGGGGGTGGGGGGTTTGGGACGGGGACTCCTAGGTCAAACTCCTGCCAAACTGTGGCCGGCAGAAAGGGTAGGTTTCAAAATTCCCAGCCTCGGCAACAAAGGAGAGAGAGAGTGTGAAATGAATATGAATGAGGAGGGGAGGGAGGGAAGGATGCATTGACAAACCCATTCCCCAGGCTGGTGCTAGAAGCTATTATCCCCAACATAGTGAAGTGGCTGATCTGAAATTCAAGAGCAGTTGAAGCCACTGTTAAGCAGGGTTTGTGTTGATATTCATGCTTCCCAGCCTTGAGTCAAAGCTCTAGCTCCCCCACCCATCTTTCATGTAATAAGCAAGCATTGAGAGAGAGAGAGAGAAGAGCTACTCCTGCTTCTCCTTGAATAATTCACATGCAAATTCACCCATCTGCAGATAAGAGTACTGTGTGCGGGTACCTTGTCTATTACCAGTACCCCCTCCAATTGGGAACTAGAGTAGATGGCAATCCACTAGTAAATAGATCTCAGCTTGCAATGCATGCTTTCAGACAGTGTTGCACTTCTGTGGTCATTTCACCTGGATAGTGCTCTCGCCCCCACCCCTTCAGCATATTCTTTGCTGTTGGTAACCAACAGTTTGTTTTCCGTGTTGACCGACATGCTTGGCAGGTAAGATTTGTGACGATTACTCACTTAACAGTACAGTTTGAGGAGACAGTAAAATACCAGACCTCTAGTAAAAAAATAAAAAAATAAAATATTTAAGTAAGAAAAAATTCACAGGCGCCAAACAGCTTTTGTTTATTATTGTATATGAAACTATGCTAAAATATTAATTTCTCAGTTTTTTTAGGGAAAAACCAGGAGGTGCTATTGGCAGATGGATGAAAATGCAGTTCACTTAACTGGCTTCACAATCGCCTTGTATAATAAAAATAAAGTCAGCCTTAATCTTTTGCATGTGAAGTTCAGGATGCCGCACTCAATAGAATAAAGCAGTTGAGGTTTAACACAAACCGTATTTGACTGGCGAGCTGAACAAGTTTACAGTACAGCTTGTTTCCACTACCCAGTCAGGACTACACCCACCCACCCCTGTCAGCATCGAGGCCTGCCCACCTGCCCACTCCCTCCCTGGAACAATGCCTGGCTGCCGGGCTGCAGGCCCCCCCTCTTCCCTGGCTATTGCAGACACGCAGTTGGCAAACAGAGCACTTTACTGTAATTGCTCTTGCTGCTTGGAAGAAAGGAAAAATAAAATCATTTAGAAATGTCAGCCCTTTCAGAATGTGCCTGTCTTTGTATGCTGCTCGGGCCAACCACTTCCAGCACTAATTCTTATGTCAATTATTAGTGCTTCTAAATTGCCATTGGACAGCATCTGTTAGTTTAAAAAATGAACACAGAAACTACAGATAGATGGTTTGATATATTAAACAAGAGAGATAGAGGGGTTAGCTACCTTTCAAATCTGAAATCTCACAGGGCAAAACTATTTTAAAAAGGGACCCCAGCTGAAAACTGTGGGAAAGGCAAATCACAAACAAGAAAATAAAATGCAGTGAAGTCAATGCTGAATGCGTATAAGAGTGCAAGAACGTCCAGAGAACCAGACGTAATGTATTGCTTGTCACTGTATCTCAGGAACGACTGTTGTACTGACTTGAAACTTGGAAGCTACAACAGCCACAATGAAAATCAATTGCTCCAAAATGGCACTTTCAGGATTTAGAGTGTGATCAGCCTTCATATGAAGGAGAACAGATTTGATTTTGGAGATGATCTGATGAAGGGTGGCACTCTGGCACAGGCAGGTACATAACAGAGTACACTAATGCAGATATAACGTTTTAAGAGAATTTAAAGAGAGACAAAATACAACCAAACATCAGATTGAACACAGTCACATGTCTCATGCACAAAAACTGAAAAGGCAGAAAGAATGTCTGTGTGTCGGAGATAGAAACAGACACGCACGGTTTAATGTGGAAACACGGCCCATCAGTTTAATCAAGTGAAAATGAGGCATGTAAGTTTTGTAAAGCGTACAGGACAGCACTGGAAACAAGACTAATTGGAGCTCCTATTCCCCTTCACTGACGATGGAGATACAGTACATGAACTTGCATTTAAGATGGACTTGACTCTCGAAGCATTATTCATACTTACCGGAAGTACAACAAAAAAAAAGCCTACTGCTACTACTACTACTACTACTACATTAAAAAAAGTCTTAATTTATATGTGAAAATTTTAATGTGTTTATAAAATATAAATATTAAAATTTAATCAATCAATACAAGTAAGCAAAGTTTCATTAAAATCTTTAAGATAAAGAAAAACGACACCTTGTTTTGACTGCTTGTTTCGATCACAGTAACCTTAAGGTACAAGGGACATATGCTAACTTTCTGATTTTTGTAATGAGGGGCACAAAACAGGTTTAAAATTTACTGACAGGTTGGATCCGGTCATTCAAATTGTCAATTTCCTTGTGATACTTGAGTCACTCTCAAATGTATTTGAAAAATAAACCGTTTGAACAAAAAGCGCTCAATTCCTTGTGTACTTTAAAGGGTTAAAAAGCTTTTTTGCTTGTGATGTCTGAGATACAGAAGAATTCACTCGACTTGCCACAAAGTTCAGTCCTGTACAGTCAAGGCTCTTTATTTTCACATATTATTTTATGTATTTTAAGTGCTGTATATAAAAAACTAAATATACTAAATTTCTCAGTTTTACTTCTATCCTCAATGAACTCAACGAACTGTCTTTCTATAGAAACTGAGTTTCTATAGAAAGCTGGTGAAGTCTACAGTACATTAAAACAGACAGCACTGCAATGCACAAAAACAAATTCATTATTTTCATAAAGGAATCTACTGAAAGAGATCTACTGGATTTTCTTTGAATAAATCAGAATCTTTCACAAGCTTGAGACATACTTTGGGTGAAACTTTTTTTATAAAATAATTTTCCAGTAATAATCACTAAAAAAAAGAAAAAAACTGGAAAAGTGCTTTGTGTGCAGCATATAGAGAGAAAATAGTTTGTCTACCCCTTTAATTCTAAGTTGTCTAGCTGTAGATATCATGGTACCATACTGTAAACGCAGCTGTAGGGTTCAAACGCAGTAGGTACAAAAACAGTTGAACTGGCTCAGCGAATTATCAAACGAAATCCAGAGTATATAAACAATGTGAGACTCCCTCCACTGCGTCTTTATGAGAGCGCGGGACCTAGTGTACACACCGCAAACATTTCGGGGGTGTTGCTTTTGGACGGGAGTCTGTGAACAAGAGGGTCATTTTTGCTGACTTGAGCAGATTTTAAAAGTTGGAAACAAAAATGGTTGTATTTACTCAGATTGTATTAATCAGAATTTATACATGCTGGCAAAGGCACATTTCCTTTTATAAACAAGTTTAATATGTGTGTTGGGGGTGGGTGCTGGTATCAATTCTCTAAGAATTGAAGTCAAAACAGTTAGATTGTACCGCAAGAATTATTCACACATGCACAAAAGCATTTAACCAGGGCACGCACATAGAGAGGGGCCTCAATCACGCGGGACTTGAAGGTTAAAAATATTTATATAAAATTGAGAGTTCAACAGATAATATACAACTGCCATCTGAAACGCTTCTGGCCAGCTAGGAGAGTATGATAACGGTTTGGTGAAGACTGGTATAAAATCAAGACAGTTCATCAAGTAGAATATGGGAGACTGACATACGGGTGGGAGACTGACAGACAGGTGGGCGACTGCGATTAATGCATAAGGGTCCCCACTGTTTGAATGCGGTGCCTAGTAAGGCATGTTATAAAGTTCTGAGTCTGGAACATCATACCATACATCATCATTTCATTCAGTTTCCTTGGGTAACTTGGGTTAAACTGTTTCTGTTTTTCTGGGTAATGCAGGGGCCTATATCTAATTAAAGCCTGTATCTTTGGATCGTGATATCCAAATTTTGTGTTGCAGGAAAGAATTAGCTGAGCAACTAAGGGCTATATCTTGGAATCCAGTTGTTGAATTTTGATGAAACTATGAATGTAAAGGGTTACTTAATACTATCAACATTTTTGGAATATTTCATTTTCCATCTGTTTCAATAGCCTTTAAATAATGAAAACAACAATAGGAACAATACTATCAAATAGATGGACAAAGACAGAGCTCAGGGAAACATCCCTTTAAGACAATGCAGTCCATTTAATTGATCTAAACTGCAGGGCTATGTAACCCTGCAAATATGAAGTTACAACCCAAAATGTTTTGCTCCAGTATACATTGTACAGTTAAGCAAATTTTATTAATAGATTTACTTTAATGACATGGTTTAATCAATGAGGTTTTGTTTTTTGTTTTTTTTTGTTTTGAAATGCTTTTGACTTTGTATTCAAGAATTGTTGTGAGAAGCTGTAGATATAAGTCATGCATCCACAAAACTAGAATAAACTAGCCAAGTAGACACATCTTTCGGCTAACTAGACTTGTAGTTTGTGATATCTCATCTGTAGGTCACGATGACCTAGTAGTTATTTTTATCCTTAGTGGGCTTCTTATTTTTGTGACGACTCTCAGGAAAGTGTGCCTTTCACAGATTGTTCCACCTGAAACAAACACACCTGCAAAAATCAACAAATGCCATTGTAAATCTGTTAACATAGCAGGTTGATTCAAACTTGATTACAGGGGTTATCACTGCTACAAATAGCAAGCTGACTTCCCGCTGCTATTACAAAAGAGAAGCGCCTGCTTGGTCTGGAATCAGCCTCACACGTGCTCCAGTCACTCTGCAGAGAAACACACTCACTATTAGCATGATGAATTGTTTCCTCCACAAAAGTAACATACACCTCATCCCTCATTGGACTGCGTAATTTAAAGAGAAGCCAGCTTTCCAAACAGCCATTAACAGACAATACGCACGCATCGGGAAATCGGAAACAAAACAGGCTTCTAAAGAAATCAAGGGTTGCAATATGAACTAGAGGCATGCGAGTGCTTCGAGGAAAAGAGCATGTTTGTATAGCTAAGCCTATTACTGTGAGACTGGGGCTGTAAAACATAGGATCAGTACTAAATTAATTAAGCTAAATAAAAGGCGCTCTAAAAACATGCTGGTTTTAATTAGCTTTGCTGTAATGCCGCTGCGGATGAGTTGAAAGTGAAGCCAGTTCAAAACTAGATCGCTGTGAACAGGGTTCTGAAGAAAGAGAAATAGTGCTGAAAGCACACTACAGTACAGCCTGGAGACAAACGCTTCCAAGATACACTGACTTCAATGAAATAAAGTACTGCATTCTCTTCTTCATGGTGCCAAATTCTCCATCTAGGGACCCACTCATGCAATACAGGAGTATAACCAACACTCCAGTTAATGACATTTACTGTATCCGTTATGCAGCTGATTTCCACTCCTGCAAATACAGCAATACCACTGGAAATAAAGCATAAGATTGGACAGTTTACAGGCAAGTCTGCTCAAACTTGTACAGCACTGTAATGTTCTGACATATAAAGTAGCACAATACAGCACACAGAACAATGTTGTTTATACACAGTATGTAAACTGTACTGAATGAACAGAACTGATATTAATGAGCAGTATGGGTGCAAAAAGTAAAAACTTTTTTGTTTTGTCAGGGTATTGGGGAGCTCCTCCAAATCAACTCTATTTACTGTCACCCTTCTTGCCCAGTCCTTCTGAAGTGATGTTAAGAGGGGTTAAATAAATGTAGCATTCCTATGCTTTACACTTTTGCTCATTTAAGATAGAGATCACAAGCACAGCTGTTAGAACTCTAAGTAAAGATCAGAATGGCTCACACTGATATACAATTTCCATTTAAAAAAAGTAGGGGGGTACCTGGTACAACCAGACATACCTAGACCAGGGCATGCACAATCCGAAATGTCCATAAGAGGCTAGGATTGTATGATTTAGTGAGGGCTGAATGGTATCAGGGTGGTGTTCGGGTCAGGATTGAAGTATGCTGTCTCTGTGTCTTTCTCTCTGAATTCTGTGGGGAAGCTCTCATGGTGTCTGACTATAGCCAGTGCTCTTGTCCCTCCCTTTACATGAGCTCTACATGCCCGAGCCCCAAACCATACCTGAGTGCTGAGTAGACTCCGAGACACATCCCCGAGTAGTCCGGGTCATAGTACAGGTAGACAGAGGAGACGCAGGCAGGAAGGATGTCAATCACACCCACAGCGATGATCTTCCCGTTCAGACAGTACTGCTGGTGGAAGGAGCCGTAGCCACAGTCCGGCCCATCGGAGGGGTTCTCTGGCTGGGTCACAAGCAGAGACAGGTGAGACATAAGCCCACAGACAGGTGAAACACAAGCACAGACAGGTGAGACACAAGCCCACAGACAGAAAAAAGGAACTTGTGTGACTAGAGGAGAGATACTGAAAGACTCTTATCCCAACTGTTCAATAACTATGCCCACAGCTTCATAAATTAAAACAGACAAACACTTCTGTTAATGCCTTTGGTATGTCATATAGCAATGATTGTCTGATAGTTTTGCACACAGTTTCACACAGAGCATAGAATGATGTATTTCCTCTGATAATCCAGAAAGAGTCAATCATAAGATAAAACTGAGAAAAAGCAAAGTCAAACAGCTGTGGCATTTTCTGTTGCAATTTCCCCAATAGGGACACCAATGTGTCATTAAATACTCGATTTTAACCCATGTCTCTAAATAGACCAATTCCTAGTCACATTGCTTTAGGCTGTGAGGCCATGCTGACCTCCCAGTTTGTTTTATTTTATCCAAACTTGTGACTAATCTGGAGGTTGCCATTCCCTTGTGGCCAATACGTTAACTTATTACTGTGCTAAGTTAACAAAAAAGAAAACGTGTATGTTAAAATGCTTCAGACTAATTAAGCAACAGAAACTGAAGAAGAGGGCTTTACCGTCTGGTAAGGACTGCCTCTTGCCGTTAAATGCCCAGAGAAAGGCCTAACCAGAAGGTAAAGCCCTCTTATGAGGGTTCTATTGCTATTAGAAAATGGATACGTTAAATAAAATAACATTTCACGTTTTTTCTGCTTGTTTTTTTCATAATTTCATGCAGCACTAGCTGTTGTTGCTAATAAACGCATTCCATGAGTAATGCAGTTTGCTCAGAATTCCATGTGTGCTCTGGTAACTTTCATTATCTAAGCAGTGGACTGTGTCAAGTCGTGGGTATTTCCAATAGCGTAAATAATTCAGGTTCAGTTCAGGTACCTCGTTAGAATCTGACTGCAGGTTCGTGTATTTGTGTAAGTTTCAGTATTTAAATTACCGTTAGGTCCTAAAATGTATTAGCAAAATAAAATAATATCTAGTAGTCTACATGTGTTAATGCTGATTCGTGCTGTTTGTTCAGTAACTTGTTCAGTGTGCTCAAAGCCTCCTTCATGGCTTTGTTTGTTGGAGAAGAGAGCACAATCCTGTGCTGTTACTGTGCTATGCTATGCTGAAATAATGTTACTAAAGTAAATCGGACTTGTTTGATTTCTTCAACTCATCACTCAAACCGGATACTGTATTTCTGCCGAAAGCAAACCCTATTCTTTTTTTTTTTTTTTTTTTTTTTTAACTATTTGCTGTACCAAATTTAAGTAGATCGACTGAACATACAAGACATTGAGGAAGCATACTTAGTCTACATTGACAGACAACATTTAGAGGGTGTGCACTACAGAGATTTTCTTTCATCAAGCAGAAAAAAAAGTTAATATACATGAACACTGTATTTACATATTTTCAGCGGATTGATTTAGTACAGTGAATAAACATAGTTTGAACAATAGTATTTGAGGTCCTTTACCAGAGATTAAGGACCTCCTACTGACCAATCAGATTAAAGGAAATCTCTGATCCATTTTCTAATAAGATATAAGAGCTCTGACACACACCTTAGGTGTTTCCAGTCCAGTAAGATTTGCAGTTTGTTTTTTGTTTTACAAAAAAAGGTACAAACCGAGTGTGGTGTTAAATGCTCGTGAACAGGGCATGCTGTGTTTGATTCTTCAACAAGAACAGGAAGAAGAACAGGATTGTTTCTATGTTTCAATGTCTTATTTCATAGCTAAGAGTAAGTGTGTCTATATTTTCAGAAATATAAAAGTGTCAAAGCATTCAAACAAGGTTGGTGTGGTGCTACCCTAATTGTCTTATAAAGCTGGTGTTGTATAGTCACGGCAGGTATTCGAATTAAGGAACTAGTCTATGAGTCTCAATTAAACAAATGAATACAAGACAAAAAGGCAAAACAAAACACTATAAGTTGTTTTAGCAACACGGTATTTATTTAAAGCTGAACTGTTAGTGGGCTCTTGCTAAAATAATGATTACAAAAGGTCTGTGCGTCACTAAACAGTGTGCGGTTATACATATACCGGTGATGTGGAGCACAACAACTGTGTCAATATCTAATCCTGCTTGCAAGCAGTCACAGTATATACTACTGATTGTCTAAGCGCAATCCTTTTGTCCACGACTGGCAAGAAAGAGATTCACACTCATGTTTTATTTTGATAGATGACTAAATAATACATTGAAACATCAAAATTCAGACAACAGTATTATTAATCGCAACAGAAATGGAGCAATGGAGTAGTAAATGTGAATTTTAAGCATCATAAAAATCTTTTTATTAGCACAGCCAGAAAAATATTTGCAGCCTAACATCGCTATCGCCTCTGTATTTTTTCTACAGTCACTTCTGCACTGAGGAGCTAAGGGACAGCCAGTATACAGCCAGATGCACATTACAAACATTATCACTGGACATAAAACTATCAGGTTCTTCCAGAGACAGACAAGGGCTGCCAACAAACAGCTGGTTTGCTTTCGAGTTTAAGTGATAAAGTTGGAATAAAAATATTATTTCTCAAAACGTCTCCTGGGTTGGTACTCCTCTGCGTCTTCTGCAGATAAATTGATAAATGGCCACGCTTGCTGGCTCGACAGAGAGGGTTTCCTCCACCCTGTGTGTCCTCTCCGTCTCCTACTCCCCTTTCGGTTCTGAGAAGCTAATCACACAGGAACTACAGCTGATCTGAGCACAATTCACAGCAGTCTGAAAAGATTGCTAACCAATGCTTTCAAATCAGTTTCTTATATCTTGCTGGCTTAAACAACATTATTACTGCACCCCCCCCCCCCCTTTTTTTTTTTTTTTACATTAATAAGGATATACAGATACAGTGTAACTAAGAGACCAACAAAATGGGGCCTTGATGGGGGGTGGCTTTACTACTGACGGGACATAGGATTTAATGTAACAAATTCATTACTATTTAAAAACTTATTAAGTTTATCCATTTTCTATATTGTTTACTTTCTTTTATGCAAACTGTTTTAGTTGCTGATATTTTTTGATAAATCACAATGTTGTATTCAATAATTGAATTATACAATGTTGTATCCAATAAATAAATTACACAATGCTGTATCCAATTTTTCAGGTAGTTAACAGTGTGCTGGTCTTATTCGAGGTGTGATACGTTTGGGAGTGCAGATGGTGGCCTTAATACTGAATACAAGGCTGTCCTTTACATTGTCGTCAACTGGTTCAAATCATAACTTTTCTGGCCTTTTTACTGAGGTAGCCTTAAAGCAAGTCTTACTTTATTTAAAACACCACTGTAGACAAACTAGTACATTCACTGCAGGAATGGTGTCTGACAGCAGACAATACTGGAGTGAGTTACCAGGAAACAGCAGCAACATTTCTTATATAGGGTTATCTTCAAAACATACATAGTATAAAATACAAGAGCCAGAGAGAACCCCTGAAGACTACTTATGCGTTTCCAAACAGGTGTAACTCTTCACTATTGTTATCTACAGGGAGCAGCACAGAACAGCAGCCTTCAACGTACCATGAGATGAGAAGGGTTAATTTCATAGACAACTCTGCATTTCAGTTTATGCATTTGAACTGTTTAAAACTCTGGGAGTCGCTGGTTTAAAAAGCCACGCCACAGCACACGAGGCCAGGCTCAGCTATGTGGAGGCGTGTTCTCTGATTATGGGATACTATTTCCTCCTGTCAATCCACAGGCTCTTTATCAGCTCTGACACTTTCTGTTCACATAAACACACTCCTCATCCTGCTCTCCCTGACTCTACATAAACACACTCCTCATCCTGCTCTCCCTGACTCTACATAAACACACTCCTCAACCTGCTCTCCCTGACTCTACATAAACACACTCCTCATCCTGCTCTCCCTGACTCTACATAAACACACTCCTCATCCTGCTCTCCCTGACTCTACATAAACACACTCCTCATCCTGCTCTCCCTGACTCTACATAAACACACTCCTCATCCTGCTCTCCCTGACTCTACATAAACACACTCCTCATCCTGCTCTCCCTGACTCTACATAAACACACTCCTCATCCTGCTCTCCCTGACTCTACATAAACACACTCCTCATCCTGCTCTCCCTGACTCTACATAAACACACTCCTCATCCTGCTCTCCCTGACTCTACATAAACACACTCCTCATCCTGCTCTCCCTGACTCTACATAAACACACTCCTCAACCTGCTCTCCCTGACTCTACATAAACACACTCCTCATCCTGCTCTCCCTGACTCTACATAAACACACTCCTCATCCTGCTCTCCCTGACTCTACATAAACACACTCCTCAACCTGCTCTCCCTGACTCTACATAAACACACTCCTCAACCTGCTCTCCCTGACTCTACATAAACACACTCCTCATCCTGCTCTCCCTGACTCTACATAAACACACTCCTCAACCTGCTCTCCCTGACTCTACATAAACACACTCCTCAACCTGCTCTCCCTGACTCTACATAAACACACTCCTCAACCTGCTCTCCCTGACATAAACAGATAGGCTTGTCTTTCTTACATCTTCCATTCCACAATTTACAGCCTGTGACAGAGAAAGAATTAACCTGAGTTACAAATCTCCCTCCCGACCTGTGAGTGCGCTGTGTAAAGGGAACAGTGTGCCCCAGACTGGATGGTTTGACAATTAAATTCCAGGGAAAGGTGGAAGTCGGCCATCTAGAAAGGGGGCAGAGTCACAGTACATCAAGTCATCGCCCCAGACGGGAAGTGATGTGGCAATAGCGCATTGGAGGAAAATGATTGCACTTGTTAACTAAGGGGGCGTGCCTGACGTATAAAAGGGGATGGGACGATGTGAATTGTATGATCACTTGTGGCTGAGGGTACATCTTCATACTTAATCTAGATGCAGATTTCTTGAGAGCCACAATGTAGCTTTTAAAAAGTTTGAACTAGTGCTTCCTAGTATCCTTTCACTTCCTGTGTCATTGTCCCCATGGCCAACCAGAGTGAGGCAGGGATCACTGAACACAGGATGCGACAGGGTACCAGGAAGAACAGAAATATCTACAGCAGGGGGACCTTGTGAACATGTTACCAGTGTGGAGACAAAAAAGAGTTTGTTAGCTCTCCTTTAAAGCCCACTTACAGGATACGCTTAAACCTTAAATGGAGCAATGCCCTCGTTAGTCCCTGGAGAAATGAAACCACAAAACCGCCGCTCGGAGAGTTTGAGAAATGCTCCTTGGATGCTGACAGACACCAGACAGTGCTGAAGTAAACGTAACTGAGCGGGAGACAGGTTCGTCTTGGACTGATGTTATAAAGTGTACAGCCCGTACAGTAATAACACATTAGATCCAGGGTGATTGCGTTTCCTGTTGAAAGAATATGGGCTTCTCTGGAGTTTTTTAAAAACCTTTGTTTCTGAAATTGAAAAGGCAAGCGATCCAAGGAGGGAGGCTAACTGAGGACTCCAGAAGCAATAGCTGCTGTCTTTACTGCTGGTTTCACTCAGAAATTGAACATGGACATTAGACCTTCTATTAATGCGTACCACATGTTGTGTATGTGTAATAAGGATGGATTTGTGCTTGCAACTGACATTAATGAGACTGGGGTTTTAATAAAACGTACTAGGAGTAGTCGTCCCCTTCATTCAGTCGAGGAGGTGGTTGGAATTCAGCATGCAGGACATAGAATAGTACAGATATACAAAGAAAGAAGATACTAAAAACTATACTAAATACAATCTTAATTAACGACCAGTGAATGGTAAAACAAAATCGACTGGTACAATACATTCTTGTTCTTTATTGCCTGCCTATTTTTAGATGACAGATTTTCTGTATTACAAAAAACCGAGAAATAACCCAACACTTTCATCTGGTTTCACAGATTCCAATTAGCACTAATCTCAATCTACCTTACCTAGAGTAACATTGGATAGTCCAAGATTAGTGTTAACCGTGAAACAAACTTGAAGTGTATAGATGTCATCCCGTGCATAGAACATACGACTCGGTTATAAAGTAAAAAAAAAAAAAACACAACAACACCACACAACACACTACACACATCTAAGAAAAAAAATGACATACATTTCAACAGTTTGGGAAGACTGCTCAGTGTCTGCTCAGGCAAGCCAATGATGGCTGCTAATGGTTACTGAAGACCGACATCTTCAGTAGAAGAATCCTCCTGATTCCAAAGGAGGACTCTTCTACAGAACCACATTGCAAAGCCAGGCTCAACCGTCAAGCAGTTCTGCAGACATGCTTTTGGCAGTGGTGTGACTGATGGAAAATATGGAAAATGGTTTAAAAGTTGGATTTTTCCTTGACATCCCATCTGCAATACAATTTTGAGAATCATAGAAAACAGCTTGTAAAGCCACTGTCTGAAAGCAGCGGTCTGTTCCACTGATAAGAGGTTAAAAGTATATGGCATTAAAACATATGAAGTCACTACCTCACATGGTTTCTTAACACTGATGCTTAATTACCGGTTAATGGGGCAAGGTCATTAACTTGGTTCCATAGTATTTTTTGCAGTGTATTTGAATATCTACTGCCTTTCAGCAGCCCACCGGACGCCTGTTTTAACAATAGCGGTGAATACAAATCTGCATCGCATCAGGGGGGTTTACTACAGCGCCTGTCAGTATGTGTTTAGAAGCTGAAGAAAGAGCAACAATACGACAGGGCTTTCTGGCACAGTCCCTGATGAACAACTGTTGTGTTGCGAGTATCGTACATCAGAAGTAATCTAAAGATTTCTCATTTTCCATTTGCTCCAGTCACCCCATCTGGTCACAGAACCCTCCAAGAGCAAACAGCTTGAAGCTGGCTGGGGCCGGCGCTCATTTATTTATTCATTTATTTTCTATTCCTCTGTGGCTTGTCTTGTTTATTCAACTTCTCCATTTCATAATTATAAAATACACTTTAATAAACGTATTCCTCCACTCTGTGAGAAAAGAGATTATGACATTTGCGTGCCCTAGTCAAGACTGCAGCTGCATGCCAAACTTTAGAGAGTCCAAATAAATTATTCTATTTAAAGCTGCAGTCTAACAATCATTTCTGTAAATGCCATCACGAGAGATGTAAGTAATACAAAACACTTTTTCCTGTTGAATTCTCATAGCTTGCTTTTTTTTAATGCATTATGTTAAAAATGTAACACTGGTGCATCACCTTGGTTTACCTGTTTCCAAATTTCTATCCTGTGAATAAAAAGTCATTTTGAAAGGAAAAACGAAGCATTAATGTCTGACACACAGTTATTTATGTCTAGATAGTGTAACTGACCACAGCTGTCAAGGCCACTTAAGGAAAGACAACAATGATTATCTACAGCTTGTGAATGCTGCAGAGCACAGTGATGCTTTCATAACCCAAAACAGCATCTTTAATTCTTTAAGTTATATTTCGGACTGGAATGACTAAGCTGCTTGAAATATTTCTCACAGTTTAAAGAAATACATTTTTTATTTTAGCTCATTTTGTGATGTCCAATTAATCACCAACTTAAATGGCAGCTCATTGAACATTACAATATGCGCCTTACTTTATTGTACGCAAAAGAGCAGGCATTCACGAGAGAGAAACAGGAACATCTTAGACAAAGTTTCAACAGTTGACAACGTCTTTTGGTTCTGAAATGTTTTCCATCTAATTTTGAATCGCTAAAAAGAGGTGGTACGGAAAAAACTCATTTATTTTTTTACTATTTTTACAATTAACATTGATTCTTATAGGTTTCACAGCCTAACAGCTATCTGTCAACTCTTCAGAGTCTTGTACCTCATTTCCATGGACAGCCAACTCCAGTCGATTTGTGTGCGCTCAAATTAGTCAGAATTCTCCCACAACAGGAGTTGGTGAAAAAGGAGGCATTTCCATACTTTGAGTTACCCGAGTTATCAAGTGAGTTGGGCAGGAAATACTTGCGAGTTAAAGGCCAAGACGTGCATTCACTGCAGACGGTACTACAGTCAAATTGTCAATGATTTAAAAGATAAATCCATTTAGATACTGTAGTAGGGCTGTTCTTTTTTTATGTTAAGAATTTTCGTGTTCTGTTTTTTTTTTTTAAGGGTTTAATTAAGTAACAGACAAAATTGTTTATGCCAGACCTGTTAGAAAGTCTGTAACAAAATGGCTGATTGTTATTGTCGATATATTGTAGATATTACTAAAGACACCCACCGTGCAGGTATCGCAAAGTCCATAAATAAAACAAAATGTTATAATTAACTAGTTCTGGACCATATAAAACGGAGCAGATTTTACCAGTGCTTGCTAGTCTAACTGATTAGAAGGCCTTCTTTGTTGTTCTCCAAGTTGCTGCAGTGACACTCCACTGTGAGCTCCCACGGTGCCCCCTGGAAACTGATTCTATCTGCCTCATCGTAAGGGGAAAACAAGATCAGACTCACTTCCAACAGTGCACAGCTGAAACCCACTCAAAAACACAGGACCTGCAAACCGGCTTCTGGACGGTCCGTGTACATTCCAGCCAATCGTTTTTGCATTTAGAATCGGAAAATCGGAAAACCAGAAAACGACTCGTTTTTCATTTTCTAATTTCTGAGTATAAATTACAAAAACGGATTCAGGCTTGTTTTCCCATTTTTCATATTGCTTTTTGCAACAAAATATTCGAAATAGAATAATTTGCAATACAAAAATAAATAATAGACTGTAGGGACGAAAAATGAAATCAATCTCCAAGAGTCGGTGATAAAGAAGGTAGTCTTTATTCAAGCAGATATCTGGAGAGACAGCAATTCACAGGCAATCTGTTAATGCTTCTGTAGCAGGTACACACTTAAACAATGATAGATATACTAACGTATCGGAAGAGGGACAGACCTATTCAACCAAGCGTGCCAGCCCCCTTTAGTGATCCTATGGCAAGCTCTGTAAGATGCTAACATTTCCTCTCTCCCTGCGGTTTGCAGCTCTTACAAAAGAAGGAACTGTGATACAGTGCAAAACTGTAAACAGAATTCACCCCCACCCTTCACCATATTCTGTTACCCACACTGCAACATGAAAACACTCCACAACATTTAATATCTTAAATTATTTAGCCCCTTCAAGACCTTTAAAAAAAAAAAAAAGGTCAGACGCAGCCTCTCTGTGTCCCGCTGTTGTGACGATGCAATAATTTCGCACCTGTGGTTATTGTAGTGGAAGTGTTCTGTCTGTTTACCAACATTATTTATTAATTAATTTAGCAGTTGTTACAAAGTACTGCATTACAATACAGCCGTAGGTCTACGTTAAGTTAATATAATAATCATCTTTGTATCACTCAGATACAGTGCATTATAATAATACTAAAAATAATAAGCCTTCATATAGGGGGAAAAAAAATCCAGGTACGGTTCTTAATATTTATATCCTGCTTTATAAATTAACTTTATAAATTTAACTGGATTATATTATCACAGCATATTTGTCCAGGACACTCACGTATGTTTAGAGCTCCCCTTTCACGGGTACCCAATTTGTTTCACTTGGGGGGTGCATCCATAGATATGAGTAGAATGTAGTACTTTTTTTTTTAATGGTCTATTATTTATTTTTGCAGTACAGATTATTCCATTTCGAATACTTCGTTACAAAAAGCAATATGAAAAATGGGAAAACAATTGTATCTTAAACTCAGAAATTGGAAAATGAAAAACGAGTCGTTTTCTGGTTTTACGATTTACGATTTAGAATGCAAAAACGATTGGCCGGAATGTACATGGACCCTGGACCCTCATTTTTTTTACATTTGTGTACACCGCAGTTATACCTCCTGCTGCTGGGGGAAAGCCCTGCATATGTAAATAGTATGTGGGGGAATGTTAGGTTGGCAGGGATGGGGTTAAACCTGTCCCTGCCAACAATCACAGGTGTGGCCATTCCCCAATTAACAGTAGATAACATTTGCACATTTGGCTGATATTTTAGTCCACAGTAAACATAAATGGATCATAGATACATAAAGGGGCATTGCAACCTGTAAAAGCACATGCAAAGTGTGCAAATATATTGGTAAAGATAAAAGTGAAATTGCCAATTAAGACTTAAAAAATCTGTCATACAAGGGTAGCAACCTTGTATATGGTATATTTTGCATAAAATGTAATAAAAATAAAATAATGTAGGAGAGGCAGGTACATCATTATGTAAAAGAATACAGAACCACCTATCAAATATAAGAAATAAAAAGTAAATCAACCTAATACAAGAAACAGACACACCATGGATGACCTAAAGTCTGTGGTTTTAGAAAAAAAAAAAAAATTAGATAATGTACAGTACAGAAGAATAAAAGAAAACAAATGGATACATAGACTAGATGCCATGATGCCTGAAGGTTTAAATAGAAAGGAACAGTAGATTGTTACATCATTAGCTACATAGTGAATGACATCACAAAGACATTAGATTTAAAGAGAAATAAATGTGTGGTTACCAAAGCATCAAAAGCCTATAAATACCAAACACACACTTTCCCTTGACAAAGGTATGTTAAACATACCGAAACGCTGAGAAGTTGGCTCTTTACACACACACAGTTGTAATAAAAAATGTACATAACCCAATAGAAATGTATCATTTTAAAAAATTTCTCGAAAACAAATCATAGGAAAAATCTCTTGTTGCAAAAGTTTTGCTTTTGTGGATGAGGGAAAAAAAGTTACAAGAAATAAATGTCTACAATTATCAATTATTTATTTCAGCAATTTTTTGCATAACTCCAAAAATGCTAATTCAAAAGTATTCATACCCTGACAAGGAAAATGAGATTAATAGCTAGTTGAGGCACATTTAACAATAATAACCTCTTTTAAACAATTAGTATATTTGTCAATGAGCTTTTCACATTATTCTTTAGTGATTTTGACCATTCTTTAACGTAAAATTGTTCCAGTTCATTCAAATTCCGAGGACTTCTCTTGTGCACAGCCTTCTTCAACTCATACCAAAGACTCTCAATCTGATTTAGATCGGGACTTTGACTAGGCCATTCCAGAACCTTGATTTTATTCTTCTTTAACCATTCTGAAGTAGATTTTGATGTGTGTTTTGGATCGTTGTTGTGTTGGAACGCCCAGTGGTGCTTTAAGCCAAGTTTTGTAGCGGAGGGTTTCAGATGATTGGCCAATATCTTTTGGTATGCTACGGAATCCATTTTACCATGTATTGGCACAAGATTTCCTGTGCTATTAGAGGAAAAACAGCCCCATAGAAGGATAGTACCACCTCCATGGTGACAGTAGGTATGGTGTTCACTTCACCAGACTTTATCCAAACGTAATGACTCTCAGCGTGACCAAATAGCTCAATTTTTGTTTCATCACTCCACAAAACCTTTGACTAGAACTCCTATCCATCATTCAAATACCATTTTTCAAACTTTAAGTGATTGTCCTTTTGATGTTTTCCTAAGAGTGGCTTTTTCCTTGGCCTGTGACCATTGAGACCCTCACCATGCAACACTCGACCTATGGTTGAAATGGAAACCCCAGTCCCACTTTGAATATCTTTGGCAGTCAATCTCGGATTGTTTTTTTACCTTCCTCACAATTCTTTTACTTGTTCTTGGTGAAAGAACCTTCTTTCTTCCAGACCGAGGGAGCGTTGTGACAGTACCATGAGTCCTGTACTTCTTGATAATAGAAACAATAGTTGAAACTGTGGTACTCAAATGCTTGGAAATCATCTTGTATCCTTCTCCAGCTTTATGACAATAAATCATTTTCTTCTAAGGTCTTCAGATAGCTCTTTACTTTTTCCCCATATTCACCTATTGGTAATGACAGCAATCATCCTATGGCAAACCCTTTTTAAGAATGTTTACTTACAATCCAGAATTTTCTAGAATTAGGTTCTGCATTATCATATTGAAATTTCTAGCACCTTGTAGACAATACTATCATAGCATCAAGGGGTATGAATACTTTTGAATTAGCATTTTTGGAGTTTTGCAAATATATTACTTTAATAATTAACTGTAGACATCTATTTCTTGTAACTTTTTTTCCTCATCCACAAAAGCAATCTTTGAGAAAGAAATTGTACATTTCCATTGGGGTATGTAAACTTTTGACTACAACTGTATACATATATATTATATATATATATATATATATATATATATATATATATATATATATATATATATATATATATATATATATATATATATACAGTGCCTTGCGAAAGTATTCGGCCCCCTTGAACTTTGCGACCTTTTGCCACATTTCAGGCTTCAAACATAAAGATATGAAACTGTACTTTTTTGTGAAGAATCAACAACAAGTGGGACACAATCATGAAGTGGAACGAAATTTATTGGATATTTCAAACTTTTTTAACAAATTATGGAAGAGTGGCAAGAAGAAAGCCATTTCTTAAAGATATCCATAAAAAGTGTCGTTTACAGTTTGCCACAAGCCACCTGGGAGACACACCAAACATGTGGAAGAAGGTGCTCTGGTCAGATGAAACCAAAATCGAACTTTTTGGCAACAATGCAAAACGTTATGTTTGGCGTAAAAGCAACACAGCTCATCACCCTGAACACACCATCCCTACTGTCAAACATGGTGGTGGCAGTATCATGGTTTGGGCCTGCTTTTCTTCAGCAGGGACAGGGAAGATGGTTAAAATTGATGGGAAGATGGATGGAGCTAAATACAGGACCATTCTGGAAGAAAACCTGATGGAGTCTGCAAAAGACCTGAGACTGGGACAGAGATTTGTCTTCCAACAAGACAATGATCCAAAACATAAAGCAAAATCTACAATGGAATGGTTCACAAATAAACATATCCAGGTGTTAGAATGGCCAAGTCAAAGTCCAGACCTGAATCCAATCGAGAATCTGTGGAAAGAACTGAAAACTGCTGTTCACAAATGCTCTCCATCCAACCTCACTGAGCTCGAGCTGTTTTGCAAGGAGGAATGGGCAAAAATTTCAGTCTCTCGATGTGCAAAACTGATAGAGACATATCCCAAGCGACTTACAGCTGTAATCGCAGCAAAAGGTGGCGCTACAAAGTATTAACTTAAGGGGGCTGAATAATTTTGCACGCCCAATTTTTCAGTTTTTTATTTGTTAAAAAAGTTTGAAATATCCAATAAATTTCGTTCCACTTCATGATTGTGTCCCACTTGTTGTTGATTCTTCACAAAAAATTACAGTTTCATATCTTTATGTTTGAAGCCTGAAATGCGGCAAAAGGTTGCAAAGTTCAAGGGGGCCGAATACTTTCGCAAGGCACTGTATATATATATATAATTTGTTTATGGAATATATATACACAATTGTTTATGGAATAGCCTGTGAAAAATGTGATGAAATCAAATATGTTGGAGAGACTGGAACTACTTTATATAGCTGTCATCGGGCAGATTTGTCTTTGTGAAGGACGCATGAATCAAGCCAAGTACTAGGCTGTCCTGGAAGAAAACTTGCTTCCTTCTGCTCTGACAATATTCCCAAACTCTGAGGATTGGTTTTTCCAGCAGGACAATGCTCCATACCACACAGCCAGGTCAATCAAGGTGTGGATGGAGGACCACCAGATCAAGACCCTGTCATGGCCAGCCCAATCTCCAGACCTGAACCCCATTGAAAACCTCTGGAATGTGATCAAGAGGAAGATGGATGGTCACAAGCCATCAAACAAAGCCGGGCTGCTTGAATTTTTGTGCCAGCAGTGGCATAAAGTCACCCAACATCAATGTGAAAGACTGGTGGAGAGCATGCCAAGACGCATGAAAGCTGTGCTTGAAAATCAGGGTTATTCCACCAAATATTGATTTCTGAACTCTTCCTAAGTTAAAACATTAGTATTGTGTTGTTTAAAAATGAATATGAACTTATTTTCTTTGCATTATTCGAGGTCTGACAACACTGCATCTTTTTTGTTATTTTGACCAGTTGCATTTTCTGCAAATAAATGCTCTAAATGACAATATTTTTATTTGGAATTTGGGAGAAATGTTGTCAGTAGTTTATAGAATAAAACAAAAATGTTCATTTTACCCAAACACATACCTATAAATAGTAAAACCAGAGAAACTGATAATTTTGCAGTGGTCTCTTAATTTTTTCCAGAGCTGTATATATATATATATATATATATATATATATATATATATATATATATATATATATATATATACCTAAGGTATGTCACTTTCTGTTGACATACCTTTGTCAACAGAAAGTGTTAACAGTGGAGGTACTTAAGCATTCAATGCCCTGGCAGCTACACTCCTTTATTTCTATTTAAATCTATTAATATGTTTGTGATGCCATTTACTACATAGTTAATGATCTAACGCTTTACTATTCCTGATGATGGTATGAGTCTATTTATCCATTCATTTTCCTTTACTCTTCTGTATTGTACATTATCTAATTGTATTTCTTCTAAAACTACAAAAGTGTAGGTCATTCATGTTACTATGTTCATTTTGTATAGTGTTGAACTGCTGGTTCATTCACTTTTTTATTTCTTATGTTTGAGAGGTGATTCTGTATTATTTCCTGTAATGTTGTATCCGTCTCTCCAACATATTTTATTTTATTACATTTTTTGGCAAAATATACCATAAACAAGGTTGGTAGTTTTGCATGACAAGTTTATGTTTAAGCAAGAATTAAATCCAGTGCTGTTTCGATCATTAAGATTGTAAAAACACTTTTTATAGATATCAAATCTGTTAGTTTGTCTGTCAGAAGTGTAGCTTTGACTATGAAAAATACAGCACTGGTGTGAAATTCCCTGTGAGACCGACTGTGTCTGTGAGTCATGTCTGAGTCTGAGTTGTTCTGATCACCCTGATCGAGTCATTTCCCAGTAAAACCATGCTGGTAATTTGATTATTTCATCCCAGTTTGCAGAGAAATCCTACAGTAATATCATATATGACTCGTAATTCATAGAGAACCAAAAAAAAAAAAAAAAAAGTTTTTTTTAAATGGTGTAAAAAAACAGCTTTCATTTTGCCCACTTCAGCTGCAGGCAATCTTAAATTAGCATGTTTGCACAGCACGCAACTGTAACTCAACTAGGCAACTTCGGCCCTGTCCACACTACATAACCGATTTCGAGAACCGTACGTTTTCCTTAATCCAGCTCAAAGCGTCCACACTAAAGTACCGTTTCAGGTTTAGTCTGGCTTAATGTGTACAAACACTATTAAAATAGTTTGGTTACAGTTCCTAGCAGTGCAATTAACTGTGCCACTTAATATGACATTATCCCACCATGCACTGTATTTTATATGTTTACAGCCTGGTAGGGATAGGAATTTTAAACGTTTAAATGTATAAACTCTAAAAAAGTGGTTAAACATTTAATAATATGCTAGACGTATAACCAGTCACGTGACAAATGTCACTAAATGCATTTTTTTTATGCATTAATTTTAGCAATTTATCATCAGTAGTCCGTCGCGTATCAGACTGCTCTAGTGCCACAGTAAGGGTGGATATTATAAAAAGGAAGGGGTTTGGCAATTGCCTCCAAGTAGCTTTTCTGATTGGTGCAACAACTGGGGCGGGCCTGGCGCTTCATTGGTGCACTGTGTGTGTTCATGCCTGTAGTAGGCGTGGTATGGTAGCAATTCTACAGCAGGGTAATAACGTTAATTCCAATAGTTCTTTCTGAGTTTCTTCTATATTTAAAATGGCATCTCTAACAAAGGAAGCCACGTTTGGAAGTATTTTGAGGAACCGGACAAGAAAACCATGGTATGTAAATAATTATGCCAAACAAAATTGCAGTACCACAAAAACACAAGTTCAATACTTCACCATTTGAAATGAAAACATTCAGAATTACTGTGGATGGAGCTACTGATGGCAATAAAAAGCAAACACCCATAACAACATTTGCTATAGATTTGGCCGAACAGGGCATGATCACGTTATCCCCTACGAGAACAGTGCGTGTGAATCGTGAATGCTGCAGTTTTGAAATCGATGTAAGATTATCCCAATAGTGTGCCGAACCATAAAAACAATAACAGCGAGGCTGGAAAAACTTAAAGAAAACCGTGCTGCAGCTGTTCAGAAAAAAAAAACTTTCAAAAATGAGAAAAAATTGCAATTACCACAGACTCATGGACCCTATTCCCCAATCTTCCCATAGGTGGAAGGCTTCTTTCACTTGAAGTTGTACTGTAAGCTTTATGTTTAGCACCATTTTTATTTCAAACAAGTAGTCCAGGCATCTCTTTTTACAATTTAATGAAAAGTTGTGAGGATATGTAAATTTGAATACTTCACGTTATTTAGTAATACTTGACCAGATACAATTAACTGCACAAGAAGGCAAACATTATATTAATTACTTATTACTTGATTATGTGTTAGTTTGGCATTTAAAATAGGCTTGTGGTAATGTTTGGGAGGCTTATGTACACTAGTACAGTATGTAGAGGAGACTGCTGTTTGATTCGAGTACTCGGAAATTGTAATGTTCAAGTACTCGTCTCGAGCAACTGATCTCAAAAATCCCACCGCTTACTATCAAAGACCGCAAACTTTTAATATCGGTCACAGTGCTCTTTACAATTCCAAAATATTGTGCTATTTTATCCCTGGTAATTACCTTTTCCAGAAGTGAAAGTATTTCCAACTTTTTTTTTTTTTTTTTAATTTTAAGCACAACTTGCTTTCCTGTAGCCATTTTGCATTAGCTCTGTACAGTGAGTGATCTTCGTCTCATTTTTTTTTTTTTTTAAACATATAATTTTGGGCAGTTACTTATAAAAAAAACGGAATAGGTTCCTTTTTTTGGTTGTTAAATGAACCTTTAAGAAACACACTATTCTAAAAACATTATACTATCTGAAAATGTGTTCAATATGTATATAATTATATCTCCACTAGCAACTTTAATTACAACCATAAATATAAACATTTCAATATATACGTGGAGGTGTTTTTTTTTTGTTTTTTTTTTAACTTTGTAGTTAAGTCTTTGTGATGTTAAAACGTTATTTGCTTATTTAGGGTTTACTTGCTTAGAAAATACTAGCCAGGGATGTCAGTATCAGAGAGCAATATAAAGTGTGTGTGAGTGTGTGTGTATGTATGTATGTATGTATGTATGTATGTATGTATGTAGATACAGTGCCTTGCATAAGTATTCACCCCCCTTGGACTTTTCCACATTTTGTAGTGTTACAACCTGGAATTAAAATGGATTTAATTGGGATTTTTACCATTTGAGTTACACAACATACTTAACACTTTGAAGGTGCAAAATATTTTTTTATTGTGACACAAAAGTATTGCATAAGTATTCACCCCCCTGAGTCAATACTTGGTAGAAATACCTTTGGCAGCAATTACAGCTGTGAGTCTTTTTGGGTAAGTCTCTACCAGCTTTGCACATCTGGATCCTGCAATTTTTGCCCATTCTTCTTGGCAAAATTGCTCAAGCTCTGTCAAGTTGGATGGGGACCGTTGGTGAACAGCAATTTTCAAGTCTTGCCACAGATTCTCAGTCGGATTGAGGTCTGGGCTTTGACTGGGCCATTCTAAGACATTCAGGTTCTTGTTTTTAAACCACTCCAGTGTAGCTTTGGCTGTGTGTTTAGGGTCATTGTCCTGCTGGAAGGTGAACCTCCGCCCCAGTCCCAGGTCTCTTGCAGACTGAAACAGGTTTTCCCGTAGAATTTCCCTATATTTGGCACCATCCATCTTGCCCTTAATCCTGACCAGTTTCCCAGTCCCTGCCGATGAAAAGCATCACAATAACATGATGCTGCCACCACCATGCGTCACCGTGGGGATGGTGATTTCAGGGTGATGAGCAGTGTTGGCTTTGCGCCACACATAGAGTTTTGCGCGAAGGCCAAAAAGTTCAATTTTGGTCTCATCAGACCAGAGAACCTTTTTCCACATGTTTGCTGTGTCTCCCACATGCCTTTTGGCAAAATCCAAAACAGGATTTGATATGGGTTTTTTTCAGCAATGGCTTTCTTCTCGCCACTCTTCCATAAAGCCCAGCTTTGTGGAGCGTCCGGGTTATAGTTATCCCATGGACGGTTTCTCCCATCTCAGCTGTGGATCTCTCCAGCTCCTTCAGAGTTACCATTGGCCTCTTGGTTGCTTCTCTGACTAATGCCCTCCTTACCTTGTCACTGAGTTTTGGTGGACGGCCTTCTCTAGGCAGAGTCGCGGTTGTGCCATATTCTTTCCATTTTTTAATAATGGATTTAACGGTGCTCCGGGGATATTTTTTATAACCCAACCCTGATTGGTGCTTCTCCAGAACTTTATCCCGGACTTGTTTTGATAGCTCCTTGGTCTTCATGATGCTGTTTGTTTAGATCATGTGACACTTTAATTGCACATAGGTGGACTCCATTCAACTAATTATGTGACTTCTGAAGGCAATTGGTTGCACCAGAGCTTATTTAGGGGTGTCACAGCAAAGGGGGTGAATACTTATGCAATCAAGACTTTTCATTCTTTTATTTGTAAATAATTTTGAAAAATATGTAGATTTTTTTCCCCACTTCGACATTGCGGACTATTTTGTGTAGATCAGTGACAAAAAATCCTAATTAAATCCATTTGAATTCCAGGTTGTAACACTACAAAATGTGGAAAAGTCCAAGGGGGGTGAATACTTATGCAAGGCACTGTATGGTTTAAACACTGACACTGCAAAGCGTCATAAAAACGTACCAAAAGCACATCCCTAAAACCTGGCAAATATGGAGCCTGTGCCCACGGAAGACATAGCCCTCCTTAGCATGAACATTATGGCTTTGTTTCTTAACCCCTGAAGGACAGGGATTGTGTTAAAAGTGGGCTTCTGGGACTGCAATCGTGTAAACACAATAAAAAACGCACTTTGTTTTGATGACTTACAGGGACACCATACTTTGCAGTACAGGCTTGAAATACACATCATTGGATGGGGGAGTGATTGAATTTCACTTCCTGATATTTTTTTTTTTTGTGTGACATCACTGAGAGGGGCATTTAGTGTCAAAAAGGCAGAGCATGTTTTGGCAGCGCTGAGAGAGAAGACATCACAGCCTGTGTTTAGAGGCAAGAAAGACATGGAAAAACACTGTAAACCCAAATTGACTCATAATGATATCAAAACATTTATTCTGTCTCATTTGTTTGGAGAGAGTTTTGTGGTTTCTGAAGTACTTTGTAATGTTCCTCGGTATTCTGAAAAAAGGACACAATTTCCAAAATGCTACTGTACAAATTACAGTAAAACTAGGAAGAGAGTCAAATACAGCCAAAAAACGTCTGGTTCTGGAGGAGCATCCCACTGTTAAAAATGTTTGGCCCTGAAAGGGTTAAAAACACAAGGTAAATGTTATCACAATGTGTGTGTTTCATTTTAAACTCTTTAGTTCTCCTTGACCGATTTCATCTCTCCAGATATCAATGTGCCTTGATTTCAGCATCTGAGCACGTTTCCATGATCCACCATTTTACAAGCAGCCCCAGAAATTGTATACGGTACAGCACTGTTGATAGTCGTTCTCAACTCCTTCAGCCGACTGTTCTGAGTACTGTATTTGTAATGTCCACGTGCCAAAACATCTCAGAAAGCATTTTGGAATATTAGAGGATACACAAAATGTAGTTCAGTATTACAGCATCTACACTTCAGAAAATTCAATTAAAAGAATAATTCTGCCACACTATTCAAACTAATGGTTCTTAATCTGCACCACACTGGAAGACTCTCAGGTGTGCTCTGGTCAGCTGGGGCCTGATCTCTGATGTGTTAAGTATATTGATACAGCCTTTTAAAGACTAAATGACCTGAGTAATTACCTAGAGGCAAGGGTCACATCACGGGACCAGGCCGGTGTGCAGTCTCTGTGCCGATTTGAATTCCTGGGCAACGTGTTTGTGTTTATTGGACCACACTGAAATCACACAAATGATCTCATTTAAAAGCAATTTTGAAAACAAGAGAGAGTATTACTATAGGTAGAACAAGACCTTTGCTAGATTTCTATGGCCCAGTGCAGTAGTATTGCTAAATCCCTTACTGTAGGAGGGAGTAGCTAAGTGTAAATAGCACCCATCTTTGTGAGTAGACTGTTAACGGTGAGGTGTAGAAGTGACTGTTACTAGTTTAAACTGTGTCAGGCCCACCTAATCTCTGTGTACATGTATATGAAGAGCAGGCGGGGCTAGCTGGGTTGAAAGGTCATGCTGTCACATGATTTGAATGGAATGAGGAAGGCTGTTCACGCCTTGATTCTCCAGACAAGCTCAAAGCGGTCCATATTTAGAGAAAAGAAAAAACCCTCAGAATGAATCCAAACACTACAAAATAGTAAAGCAATTCAAATTCAATTTGAAGCTACGTGGTCTTTCACAAATGTTCCACCCAGTTGTTCTATGGGCAGCATGCTATTAAATCTTGGCACATTTTGAAGATGCTCTTATCTATTGAGGAGCCCCAACCCCAGTTGTTCTAAATTAGCAATATTTTTTCGGAGGGGAGTGTACAATTTCAGTTTCAATAACGTGTACTCTTGGGTCCAAGTTGAAAACCATTTTTGGCTTGTTTCTGAAAATCACCAATAGCAAATAACAGCAGGTTAGTGGAGAGTCAATAAAAAGCATGTTTCCATGTTTGTGTGAGCTGAGCTGAGCTATCATTAAAGCAGCATGGTGGCGTTCAGTACGAGCTGCTGGCTCCCAACTCACCACTCCACTCCTCACTGGGTGCTGAGCTGTCGTCAAGGGTTACACTCAAATAATTCACGTTAGGGATTGGCACAGTGCAGAAGCAGCGCAAAGACATTTTCGAGCGACCTTGTGCCAAGTATGCAAAAACAGGATGCTGTTCTTAATTTGAATCAGTGAAGTAGTTTGCTCCGAGTACAGTATTGTGTTTCCTTGGTACTGGGTCTGCCCAGACTCAGTGCAGTGTTACACGCAGATGAAAGCGATCTCAATAAAAAAGAAACCCTTTTAGGAAAATAATGAGAGACAAGGCCACAGGTTTAGTTGATTAAGGGAAGGGTTGTGTGTGTGTTTGTATTACTTTTGCTGTTGTTTTATCACTGGAATGATTCCAGAAACCCATCTGGTTCTGTTAAGACCTGGGCTTGAACCTGGTATATAAAACACAAACACACCACAAAAGGATTCTAAAAGAAAAAGAGATACAGTGTATGGCAGACATGCAGTAAACTGGGACAGACTAATTCAACACATGAAAAGAGAAATACTGCTGATCTAGGTGTCACAGTTCTGGTCCCCATATCATGAAAGACAATGAGGCATTGGAGAGAGTACAGAGGAGAGCAACGTGATTAATTCCAGGATTGAAGGGTATGTCATATGAGAGACTGAAAGAGCTGAAGGTATTTAAAAATTGTCAAGAGGTTTAACTGCTGAGAATTATTTTTCAGAGGTCAGAGAACAGAACCAGGGGCCACGGGTGGAAGATGAAGAAGGGCATATTCAGAACTGAGGGGAGAAGGAGCTTTTTCACAGAAAGGGTGGTGAACCACTGGAACAGGCTGCTGGACAGAGCTGTTGAAGCAGAGACTATGGGATCCTTCAAGAATGGACTGGATGCTGTCATGAACAATACAGTATAACCCTCTCTGTGACCATAATAACAACTTTCGCTAGCCACCTTGTGGAAGAGCGGTCTGTATTGTCACGGATTCCCAGAGGTTTCATTTCACCTACTAAACTGGTTCGGGTTTTTCCTCTCCTGAGTGCTAACGGACCACGCCTGCATCAAAGTGAGCGAGCATAGGTGGGCCGAATGGTCTTTTCTCATTCTAGAATTTCTTAGGTTTGATGCAGAATACAAAGTGGCATTTGTAAAAATAAAAAAACTGCAGCTTGTTAGGCTGCTTCACTACACAGACAGGTATATATAGACAACAATTCTAAAGATCTGTCATTACACTGTAAATATCGGACGGCAACGAATGGACACAGGGTATTGAAATCGTTCTGGATGAATCAATGATTGCTGCATCTAATTCAGAGGGGACTGGAAATGTGCTCTTCAAAAATACCAACAGAATAGCATCCCTTCTGATATTACCCACCCACAATCTATCAAAGGGATTCATCAGCTGTAACCAAAACAGGCTTGCAACAGGGAGATGCAGCCCCTATATATTACAGAACACAGTACATATCAGCAATGCCACTTGCAAAACAGATGAAATCAGTCATTCAAGGGATGGCCCACTTACACAAAAGGGTGTGCTACATAGTGCAGATGTTATTGTGTCCCTGTGTATTAATTTACAAAGTGTACAAACAATAACAGAAATGCATGTACAGACTAACGTAAAGCCCTGGGGTGAAGTACTATCAATTACAACAGTGCTGTATAAATATCATATATAGTTTACACAGAAACTTAGCAATGAACATACCAGCACTGGGGTAGAGTTGCTTTTCTGCTTCAGTTGCAATGAGCAGGGGATAACACACTCCCAAAAGCATCTCCATTGATGGGGAGTGACGGACATGCCAACACCATTAAATACCTTCACAGAAACCTGAGACTCCTCTGGCCTCTGATACGTAACCCTTTTTGTTTAACTGCCCCTAATTGAAGACATGTGTAAGTGGAGCCACACAAAATTGACTCGGGGCTTGGAAATGTCAATAAAGCAGTCTTGGAGAAAGGATGCCAGCGTGGGTCTCGGCAGGGGAGTGTGCACGCACATCTGCATCGCCACACACAAGCAGGGCAGCAATGGAAAAGGACGGCCCACTTTGACGAGGTGCTAAAAGCCCATTTCCTATAAATTCTAAGGAGCTCCACTAGTTTTCGGTGTGCAGGAACGTGAAGGTGACAGGGGAGCCAAGCTAGGTAACACATGGCTCTGTTCACGTAAAATACAAAATGGCAAATTACTGGTGTAATTGCTATGACCTGTCAATTTCATTACAGGCCCACAGCAATTAACCTACAAAAACAAACGCCTCCGCAAAGCTGCTTCCCTTGCTCTAAATAACACAAGAACACAAAGTGGTTACATGAAAACACTAAATACAACTGTTGAAACATTAGTCAAAAGGTATTACTTCGCAATATATATCACAATTGAGTTTTTAAACACTAAAACCTTCCGAACAAACAGATTTTAATTTTATTTAAAAAAATATATATATATATTTTTATCCCCATTGTAACCTGTCAGCAACTACACTTCTAAATCTGTTAAGAATGCTCTCTCGTGCACAAATAACGCAATCAAATTAGGTAGTCCAAGATTAATGCTAGTCAGGGTTTGTGAAACCAGCTATTCAACTTAAGCCATCCATTTGAGTGCAGTCACTGTTTTATGATGCCCTGCAACATTGATGTGGATGAGACTCCTGTACATGAGCACAACATCAATGTGTACACGGAAAAGACTATGAACAAATATCGAATTAATAAAGTGCATACATCCTAAACACTACAGCTACCGCTATATTTGCTATATATCTTTGACAAAATTCTGAACATTTAAAATCTAAACTACTGTCCCTAACAGACACAGTTTTGTACTGCGTGTACTGTTGTGTATAGCGTGTACTGCACGTATCTCCGCCGGTCATCATCAACCACAGTTGTGGTTGATGATGACCGGCGGAGATACGTGCAGTACACGCTATATCGAATGTGATAATGGCACATCGGGCGAGGAGGATAGTGGTAACAATACATGACAGGAGTCTGGTTGGTGGTTTATGGAGGGCATCTGGCCACCAGATCCAGTGTGGCACATTTCAACCCTGACTTTAACAACCAGCTTTCTTAAACAAAAGAGATGTAAACTTCCTTTTGTAGGAAGCCAGTGGTCTGAAGTGAACACAGGTCTGGGTGCTGGAAGGTTCCAACAGACCTCCCTAAAAAGGGTAAAAGGTGAAAGTCTTTCCCCGATGTTTACAGAGCTGCATGTTTGTCGTTTTGCATACGAGGCTATCCCTCCACCAGCTCGCTAATCATAACCCACATTCGCTGTTGATGTGAACCCGTTTTGTTTATGCAGCGCTGAAGTCGTTTCTTAAACAAACCAGCCATTAGCCGTTGCTCCTCATGTGGGAATGTTCAAGCCCAGGGCTTGGCTGTCAAAGCACACTTCCTCTGCATGCTTGAAGGAGCACCAATAAACTGACACCACAGATGGGGAACACCTTGCCTCATTGTTTTTATATTATTATGGATCTTTCACCAGGATCCTTTATCCACTCTATCCCCCTCTTCCTGTGTATATAAATATTTAAAATTGGAGAGGAGGCACTGGAAGGGACCAAGCACACTTAGGAGTTTGGATAAAACAGTAATAAGTTAAAAAACAAAACAAAAAAAACAACATATATAGCTTCATTTTTGTGTTGTTCTCTAAATGGACATTTGTCGTGCAAATAACAGTGTTGATCTCTATGGTGTATAAAAGCTGCATCTCCCTGTTGCAAATCAGTTTTTGCCACAATGGAACAAAATACAGTTATTTGAATCAAATGTACCACTTAAATCATGCACTGTAGCGTAAAATGGGTGGTAAAGATTTAAAATACATTTTCTTGTCCGTCATTATTAAGTTTCTGTAAAGCACTGGTTTTTCAGGCGCTGTACAGCAGCTTTTTGGATACCGACTCACGAAACTCCCTTGGCTGCACTTTAAGGACTTTGAGCTGTGCAGCAAACAGGGTTTCATGTTATGGAAGGAGGTGGTAAAATCACACGAGAGAATCTTTACGTTCACAATTGTTGGCCACTTTCAATGCAGCATGTGTGTGGGAAACCACAAACCTGCTCCTGTGGTGGTATCTTGGTATGCCCCGTATTAAAGTGTACAACTTAAACTATCATAATTCGAAACCTTTAAAATCAATGGCGGTTTCTTATAAAACAAGACATTTTAAATGTACAATACGAAACAGTTTAGGATTTCTGGTCACCGTTTTGATTTCCACCTGTACCATTAAAAGTACCTGTATCTAAGAACAGCCAGGATACCAAGAACATTCACAGCTTACCTCCAGAGGGGAGTCGCAGAGGAATCTTCTGAACTGCGGTGTTGAATCCAGGTCCATGCAAAAGAAACAAAAGAAAAAACAGAAAATAAGTGACTTCCCAGTGTGTGTGAATAGAACAATGCTAACAGAACCCTGTTATTTTGTATACTCCAAACTGTGTTCATTACTGCATTTTCTAAATTCTCAATCTACTTTTGTAACATATTGTACACAACTTTAAAAAATAAATATCACTGTCAATAACTTGAAAACCCCACAGATACCAGTGTCTGTGACAATGGTACGGATGTTGATGCTGTACAGATTGTTCCAGAGGGATATACGATTTCTGCTTCAAATTCCTCCAGGATAACTCATATAGGTGCATGTCACAAAGACGGCCGGAGTGGGTGGCGTCAGACCAGAAGCAGGGAGTAAACAGACAGAGACTTGGGGTTTTGGTGGAGCTGAGCGAATGGTTTCGATCAGCATTTAATAAAACAGCACAGAAAATAAAAGGTTTGAACAATGGAATACAAAACAGGACACGGCACTTGACGCCAAAATAAACAGACAGACAAAACGACTAGACACTAACACACAGGTGAAACGGAGACGAACAAACACGGTGAGAATACACTTATTATATTTATAATTACGCTGACGATTTTACTCCTTCTCTCTCACCCGTTCTCCACTCTCTGAACACCTAACCCCGACTGCATGCTACGTGTCTCTATATATACTGTTGTGCTGGGATTCAATTACTAATTAATTACTCACTTGAATCCCAGCACGTGAATTAATTCTGTGCAACCCCGTGCTCACATATTACATTTAATCAACACGTGAAGTGATTTGTGCTCTCCTCGTGCCTAAATACAAATCTACCTTTTTTAAAATACACGTGAAACACAGACCCGTTTATATCCCGTGTACCAATGACTATACACCGACACAGAGGACGGTACACAGGGACGGGGCACATTGCCACATATACCCCCCCTTGTGCGCAGCACACATGGCCTCAACGGCCACCTCCCCCCTTAAAAATCCAGCAGTCCAGGACAAAGTCTCGGGCTGGGAAGGGAGGCTTCAGTGGGCCCATGCCTGGCCATGCTGTCAGCACCCCTGCCGGTAGTGGCACGGCTGACAGCCTGTTGGTTTGCTCCTGCAGCGAGACTGCTGCTGGGGAAAGTGGTCTCCTGACCTCTCCCCCTGTCTTTGTAGCCGGTAGCTCCCTTTGGTGGGGCTCCGACCACAGTACTGCCGGCAGCGAAGAAGCTGCAGTGGGAGCAGGTCTCCAGACCTCCCCCACGATCTCCGGCAGCGAAACTGCTGCTGGGGTTGGTGGTCTCCAGACCCCCTCCCCCTTCTTCGTGGCCGGCAGCTCCCCTTTCTGGGGCTCCGGCCACCGTACTCCCTGCGGAGGTACGGGCAGCAGAGGCAGCTCCAGCTCCTCTGCTCCTGGTGGTGGTGGAGGCAGAGGTAGCTCCAGCCCCTCTGCTCCTGGCGGTGGTGGAGGCAGAGGTAGCTCCAGCCCCTCTGCTCCTGGCGGTGGTGGAGGCAGAGGCAGCTCCAGCTCCTCTGCTCCTGGCGGTGGTGGAGGCAGAGGCAGCTCCAGCTCCTCTGCTCCTGGCGGTGGTGGAACCAGCAGGTATTCACCCTCTGCTGGTGGAGGTGGGAGGGGCCAGCAGTCCTCCCACTGCGGTGAAGGTGGAACCAGCAGGTATTCACCCTCTGCTGGTGGAGGTGGGAGGGGCAAGCAGTCCTCCCACTGCGGTGGAGGTGGAACCAGCAGGCATTCACCCTCTGCTGGTGGAGGTGGGACCAGCAGGTATTCACCCTCTGCTGGCAGCTTGGGTCCTAGTGCTGTGGAAGCCCCGACTTCCCTCTCTTCGGGCTGTGGACGCACCGACTCCTCCCTTTTGGGCTGTGGACGCCCCGACTCCTCCCTGTTGGGCTGTGGACGCACCGACTCCTCCCTGTTGGGCTGTGGACGCACCGACTCCTCCCTGTTGGGCTGTGGACGCACCGACTCCTCCCTGTTGGGCTGTGGACGCACCGACTCCTCCCTTTTGGGCTGTGGACGTTCGGGCTCCCCCCACTCAGGCGTAGGACGTTCGGGCTCCTCCCACTCAGGCGTAGGACGTTCGGGCTCCTCCCACTCAGGCGTAGGACGTTCGGGCTCCTCCCACTCAGGCGTAGGACGTTCGGGCTCCTCCCACTCAGGCGTAGGACGTTCGGGCTCCTCCCACTCAGGCGTAGGACGTTCGGGCTCCTCCCGCTTGGGCTGTGGACGCTCAGGCTCCTCCCGCTTGGGCTGTGGAGGCAAAACCAGCAGGCATTCTTCCTCTGCTGGTGGAGACGGGGACAGCAGGCATTCTTCCTCTGCTGGTGGACCTGCTACCTGGGCTGCTGTTCCACTTATAACTGCCTCCAGGTAGCTGAGGACCAACCCCACACCTTCCTCCTAGGTGCTTACGGTCTGTTCCCTCGCATATGCCTCCCATCGCTCTCTGTCCATAAACCGCAGGAACTGGACGACTACTGGGATAGACTGGGCCTCCAGCCCAGCATTTTCCAGCATCCAGTCCCGCACTTTGATGGCGTCTTCTGCCATTTTTTTTCTTTTTTTTTTTCTTTTTTTAAATCCAAACTGCGGTTCCTGCTCTGGCCTGAGTCCTGGAGGCGCTGTCGATCCCACGCAGGACACCACGTGTCACAAAGACGGCCGGAGTGGGTGGCGTCAGACCAGAAGCAGGGAGTAAACAGACAGAGACTTGGGGTTTTGGTGGAGCTGAGCGAATGGTTTCGATCAGCATTTAATAAAACAGCACAGAAAATAAAAGGTTTGAACAATGGAATACAAAACAGGACACGGCACTTGACGCCAAAATAAACAGACAGACAAAACGACTAGACACTAACACACAGGTGAAACGGAGACGAACAAACACGGTGAGAATACACTTATTATATTTATAATTACGCTGACGATTTTACTCCTTCTCTCTCACCCGTTCTCCACTCTCTGAACACCTAACCCCGACTGCATGCTACGTGTCTCTATATATACTGTTGTGCTGGGATTCAATTACTAATTAATTATTCACTTGAATCCCAGCACGTGAATTAATTCTGTGCAACCCCGTGCTCACATATTACATTTAATCAGCACGTGAAGTGATTTGTGCTCTCCTCGTGCCTAAATACAAATCTACCTTTTTTAAAATACACGTGAAACACAGACCCGTTTATATCCCGTGTACCAATGACTATACACCGACATTAAACACACGCACGCATCATACAAATGCACACAGGGACGGGGCACATTGCCACAGTGCAACATACAGTTTCTTTGTCCAGACCAGTTTCACATTGCAAGAAAAGTATATGTAATAATTCCCATTCATGACATAAAAACAAAAACAGCAGTTTTGTGGTTAATATGTAGGGGGTCTTTTATATATTAAAGTACAAACTGCAGGCTCTTGTGGTGCACATCTTGATAATCTGTCTTAACTGACAAAGCCGTCCTTTTCTTATCTAACTGATGTGCGTTTGAGCAGCAATGAGTTGCACAGGCTTAGTAACCTTCGTAATTCTATTCACTACGGTATGCATATCAAGTGTACAGAAATGTTGTTATCCGCTGGTCTTCTAAAAAGTACAGGACGCACGAAACTAAAAACACCCATTAGCATTTCAAAAATGCTGGTGTCAGGGTCCAATATAAATCAACTAATATAGAGGGCAGCAAAATAATGAGTCACAGAAAAAAAGTCTGTAGCATTTATATATGCTGTACATGTACTTTGAATATTAATGGCAAGCAGCAGGACTAGCAGTAAGTCACAAAATAACTATGCTGTAGTACAGTAATTAAGCTACTATACAAAATACTGCAAGGAGCTGTGAAATACAAAGTACTGTACTTATAGTAATTAATACTGTACACCCCAGGATCTGGTACAGAAATCAACACCATTAGGTTATTTTCTGTTGTCAGTTCAAATCCAGGACCACAATATAACCAAATCTCAGTATCCTGAGGGGAGCTATACAGAGGGATGGATTATATTAAATGATAATGATGCAAATCAGAGTTAACATACAATGTTGTTTGTCTGTAGTTATTAGCAGCTGTAAAATGAGGGAAAGCTTAATACTATAACACTATACTTAACATAATAAAACTCTGTCTTATAACAATAATTCAAAAATCCATTAGATCCACTCATTCTTTATTATAGTGAATACAACACACATTATTATTATTGACATTTATGGAAAAGTGGAAATTTCCCAAAGCTTTACAATGAAGGAAAAAGCCAGACTGGCTGTTTACAGACTCTGACAAGTCCATAAAAGCATTTCAAAACAGGAAACATGTCCTTCTCAAACTCAGTAAATGTTTATGAGCTGAAAGCTGCAGTAGTGAGAGGCCCTCCTGTTATATCACTCCAGACCTGGGTCTGTACATTCATATATGAGAGAAGTTCAGAATGAAATGCTTCCTGACTGAACTCATTTAGAACCGGCTTTAGGAGTCTCAGGGTAATAAACAGGTCTGTCGGTGATGAGGATCTGTGTATTAATCCAGTCAGGCACCGGCTTGTCTCTTCGATTGTGATGAGAGTAAAGCTTTCTCCAAGTAGCTTTGACCCCTCGCCTGCGGTGGCTCTGCTTTATATGAAGCGCGAGACAGTCTGAGCTGCAGCAAGGTAATTTAAAGCTGCAACAGCTATTCGTCTCTGGAAGCCACTTAATGACAAACGAGACACATAAAAGTGCAATTAGTGCAGTGAGGATCGGGTAGAGCTGTAGAGTCAACGCAAGCAAGGGTCAGCAGGCAATTTTCTTTCCCCAGACACTTTTTAAAGCACGTTATTATCATAACCCTGGTTCCCTGAAATAGAAATGTAACCATTACCATATGGGTATTTACCTCCTAAAGACCCTGCAACCTGAATAAGACATATCAAAGCTGCTCGCAGAGCCTGTGACGCAGTCATGGCCCGCCCCCAAGGGCATAATAGTACTGCGCTCACCGACCTATACGTCATTCTTTCTTCAAGCCTGCTACTTGGGAAGCAAGCGAACCAGCTCCTCGTGGATTCCCGCACATGGTGAGAGCACTGCAACATCTCGTCCACCACAGGATCAAACGTATGCCCTGGTGTAATAGGGCACCTGAACCAAGGCGGCAATTGAAGCCTCCGCCGGTGGAAAGTGGGCCAGGCCTGCATCATGCACCCTATATAGGGCATCCATACACAGGGAAACAGCAGGGCAGACACGGGAGAGATTAGTAGGCTCATCATCAAAGATGGACTGCATTGTTTATCCTTCTGTAGGCCAGGGGACTAGCAAAATTACACTGGCCCTCTTGATCAGCGGTATAAGCTCTATCGACAAAATCTTAACCGCAGGGGACTTGCCACTGGACTCCACGTCCTCAGATGGGAACGGCGGCTCCTGTTTGCCCACATCTTCAGAGGCGCCCATGGACAATATGTCCTCCTGTGGCAAATCTGTGCCCGTAGCCCCCTGGGGCCCCAAGGGGACAGACGGAGCCGGTGGCACCGAACAATCATGCAGTAATTCTGCTAGAACCATTCCTTGGTGGGAAACAGCTGCCCAGAGCTTTTTTTTTTTATCTGATCCGGGTCTGCCGGTGGTTTGGAACAGCAATTCTTCTTTTTCCTCGAGGGAGGAGAAGGAGAAGCAGAGGAAGATGAGGAAGAACGTAAATACTGTTCTCTGCATGGTCTCCCTTGACATAGAGCCACGTGGGGAGGACACAGTCACCTCTCTAACAGAGGGTGATGGAGAAGAGTGCTGTGCAGGAGTAAGGGACACAGAGCGCTCTGTAGAGCTGCGGGAGAGACATTTCTCCAGCGTGCGTTTAGAGAAACGTGCACAAAACACGCTGAAACTGCAGTTCACCAGTATCTCCTTGGCGTGCTCTGGCCCCAGGCAGGAAGAGCATCTGCTGAGCTTGTCCTCAACAGGCAGACTGGCCTTGCATGTCTAGCCGAGATAAAACCCAGGCATGCAAGAAGCAAGCAACGCAGTGTACAGCATACAGATGTACAGGTGCTGCATCAATCTGCTTATAGATAGCGGGTCGGTGACCTCAGTACCATATGGTATGGGTCCACCAGTTTGCAGTCACAGTTGGTAGCAATGTACAGGGATGCCACTGGCAAAACCACTCAGTCAGTACACATACGAAACTGAGGGAAGACTGCTACCAACTGCTTGTTAGATGGTACTAACAGCCTTCGTAATGGTGATGCTAAAAGCAGTCACCAAAACGGCAAGCCATCTCAACCGTTGCGCATATCTTGGAAAACACAAGAGAAACTTCTCTTTACAGTAAATAATGTCTAATAAAATGAGAATGAAATGTCCTGTAACAAAAAAACAAGAAATAACAACTCCAGCCGGAGCTATGCAGCCTGGAGGGAGAGCGCAATTCAGCCGACTTACACTGCTGGATCCCTGGGAAGGAGGGACTAAGCCGGTAGCTTCATGCAGGGCACAAGGCTGCTGAGGGACTTAACATGCTTATTACAGGCTGTAGTGCACAAATTACGCGTAATTAGTGAAAACTATTAGAACGATTATTTTAATACCACATACATTTTATGTAAAAACGCAATAAATGCACAATATACAGCAGATAGAGGTACAAGTTCATATCTCAACAAGACAGGTCAGTCCTTGAAAGGAAAAACGTCATTACTGAGCGCAGTACTTTCATGCCATCTGGGGTGGGCCACGACTGCCTCACAGGCTCTGCGAGCAGCTTTGATATATCTTATTCAGGTTTCGGGGTCTTTAGGAGGTAAATACCCATACGGTAATGGTTACATTTCGTACTTGAAAAGGGAACTGCCTGTTTTAGATGGCATTCTCAAGAAATTCAACCACCAATTTAAACCATCACAAATATCCCAAAATGTTAACCATCTTCTAGGAACGACGAATAACTGGGGGTGGTATATTTATTGCTTCTTTAACCTCAATCAGACCTCTTTCTTTAAATCTACTGGGATACCACCGAATAGATAACCATACAGTCCTCAATAATACGCAAAACATTTTTAAAAAACAAGACTTCACACAAATGCAATGGTGCCCCAATGTTATCTATTTACAGCACTGTCACTAATCTAACAAGAACCACACTATCATAATAAATGCTGAGAGCAGCATCATAAAGTATCAAACATAAAACCCAGATTACACAGGTTTTGTATCGTACAGATCATAATCTGTATCTCTAATCACTAATCTGAAGAAGGTCCCAATTTAGAGATTTTACTGAACTTGTCATGCATGACGACGAGGTAGGATATCTGCTCATCATTTTACCTCATAGGTTTTTGCAATCGTAACTGACAAGGTCAAATATTTTCTGAAGCCACTGTATGTAAACTACAGATCTAACGTTAATATTTATTGTAATACAGAAATATTTTTAGCAGCAGAAAAAGCATAACATCTATTTATATATTTGTTTTAAGATTTTGAATAGGCCCCAGTTTTGAAGCTAGTACAGTCAACCTTAATATTCGGGGTGGGTACAAGCTTTGTGCAAAGTGATATTAACTGCATATTATTCTTTCCCAATTCTGTCAGGCAGGCGCTTTGGTTTTGGAAATGGCTAATATGTTACTACACACTGACTGGCACCTGGAGCCGTGTTTAAGTGGAAGAGGTGTACCAGTATATTTAGTGAACCTTGTGTGCCTTGTCCAATGTTGTAGGTTCCTGTGATTTGGGTCACTGTAGCACTTGTCTGTTGCTTGTTACAATATGTTGCACATATCAGTGAGCTTGATCAGTCATGACCAGCTTGCGACTGGAGCTCTTTCTGATAAAGTTGTGATTCCAGGAAACTCCAGTAGACTGTCTTAATGGACATGGTCAATGCAGTGACTGTTGCGGGACTAGCCGCCGGTGTCATGGGTAATCACTATCATGCCCCTTGTGTGGTCACATATTCTTCTGCTTTCCCATGACTGTTGATGAATAGTTGCACACAACGCAGCTTACACCGTCTTGTGGATCACATGACGCGTTACGTGACCACAGACATTGCAGGAATTTTACTTAAATTCATATTTTTTTGGCCAGACAAATTTCATTTCATTGCAATCTTTGATTATTGAATATAAAAGCTGCCTTCATATCCAGATGAAATTCACAATGAATGCCAACAGATGCACTGAAACTCCAAACAGATGAAGAATGTAAAGAAATATCAACACCAGCAGCCCTGGCCTCATGAATCCCTTGTGGGAGACTTTCTAATTCTCAGCATGTTTGGAAGTAGGAAAGTGTGCCTTTATCTGCTGTGTAAAGGCAAGCGAGATCTGTGTATACAGACAGAGGTGAGTAGTCCAGCTTATTACAGGTCTCTCAATCAATCACTTCAGCCAATAAGCTACAAACCCTGGCGCCAGAGAAGTCTGGTATTCATTGTGACGTGGGGGGACCCCTGGGTGTGCCCCATGCTCTCCTGCCCGTTTGGTTTGAGTTATACCCTGCAACTCAGAGACCAGCGTCAATGCTACCGTGAAGCCGGCTGGGGGCCATTACTTGTCCACATTTAAGAGCTGTCTGCCTTTTTTAAGACCCAGGTTTAACAACAAAAACATAACAGATAGTGTCAGGAATCTGTCAATCTGCCTGCTGGCACTTGTCTGGGCTCTGGTAACTACAAAGAGTTTACTAACCCAAACATACAGTCTGCTGGAAAGCCAACATCCTTATCAAATCCAGCTTGCTGACATGCTGAAGAGCCACCATAAGATACATTTACCTTCCCTGTTGCACACGTCAAAACCGTTCTGTTAATTTCTCAAACAAAGAATTTTAGGAAAAAGATTTTGTAGCAAACGTTTTGCTTTTGTAGATGAGGAAAAAAAGTTACAAGAAATGTCTACAGTTATTTATTTCAGCATTTTTTATTGCAGAACTCAAAAATGTAAAAGTATTCATACCTTTTGATGCTATGATAGTATTGTCTACAATGTGCCAGAAATTTCAATATGATAATGCAGAACCTAATTCTAGAAAAGTCTAGAAAATGAATAATTCTTGGAGATATTCTATATTCCAATAAGACATTATGGGAAAAAGTAAAGAGCTATCTGAAGACCTTAGGTGGAAAATTATTTATTGTCATAAAGCTGGAGAAGGAAAAAATCTGACTGAGAATCTTTGGTATGAGTTGAAGAAGGCTGTGCACAAGAGAAGCCCTCACAATTTGAATGAAATGGAACAATTGCGTTGAAGAATAGTCAGAAATCACTAAAGAATCATGCCAAAAGCTCATTGACAAATATCCTAATTGTTTAAAAGAGATTATTATTGCTCAAGGTGACTCAGCTAGCTATCAATTTATTTTTCCTTGTCAGGGTATGAATACTTTTGAATTAGCATTTTTGGAGTTTTACAAAAAAAAAATTGCTGAAAAAAAATAAAGAATTGTAGATCTAGTTCTTGTAACTTTTTTTCCCCTCATCCACAAAAGCAAAACTTTTGTTACAAAAGATTTTTCCTAAAATTTGTTGTTTTCGAGAAATTTCTAGAAATTATACATTTCCATTGGGGTATGTAAACTTTTGACTACAACTGTATGTATATATAGAGAATAATATATGGGCTTCAGTGAGTTACAGGAAAATAATTCCTGTGTGAGCTGCTGCCTGTGTTGGCGAGTCGGTGTAAATGAGCCAGTCGTCCAGATAATTTAACACTCTGATTCCCTTAAGTCTCGGAGGGACCAGTATAGCATCCATGCATTTTGAAAAAGTGCGAGAAGCTAGTAAGAGGCAGAACACGGAATTCGTATACTTTTCCTTGGAAGGAGATGAGCAGGTACGTTCTGTGATCTAGTAGTATGGTGACATGGATAGGCGTCTTTCAAGTCCACCGTGGTGACCAGTCTCTTCTCCTGACTGTGTTGACAGCATCTTGAACATTCTGCTCCTCAGGAACAGATTGAGCCGTCTCTGAGGTCGAGAATGGGTCGGACACGGTCGTTCCGTTTGGACACCAGGAAGTACTGAGAGCAAAAACCGGACTCCAGTTCAAGGGGGTCTACCACATGGATAGCAAACCTCAGTAACAGGGTTGTCACCTCTTGGGACACCACCAGGGCATCATGAGTGTTTGTGACTGTGGTCACGACCACTCCTGCGAATGGGGGAGGACCCTGTATGAACTGGAGCCGTTAGCCGAGCTGAGCACCCAGAGGTCGTTGGTGCATGATTGCCAATGTGCTAGGTGGTCTTGAGAGAAGGAGACCTGGGCCTGCCGCAGCAAACCCTCAGGGCTGCTGAGCCACGGCAGGTTTCGCCTGCACCCTCTGAGACTGCAAAGGGCAGTGATACAGGCACCAATGTCCCCTGTTGAATGGGGCACCTCTGGTGCGAGGGTCGCCTCACTGCACTGGGGCAGCCGGCTGTCCAATAGAGGGCTGCTGGGGTGCCACTGCGGCACGGGTCGCCATTGAGGCGCAGGTCTGCGGACTTGTGGCGCTTTCTTTGGCAGCAAGCGAGCCAGCTCCTTGGTGGACCCTCTGACCTGCTGTGATCTCTTCAAGAGCTTGTCCACTGCCAGGCCAAAAGTATGGCCTGGAGTGACAGGAGCGTCAAGGAAGGAATCCTTGTCTCCGTCTGGAACCCGTGCCTGAGAGAGTCACAACTGCCTTCGAGCGGCGATCAACGCTACAAGCAGGGTCGGATTTAAGTGGGGGCAACCGGGACATTTGTCCAGGGCCCTGAGCTGCCGAGGGGGCCCACGGCCCTGGGCTACCAAGCGGGCCCACGGCCTGGTTAAAATAAACACATAAATAAGAAATGCTACTTTACAGTTTAAAATCCAGTTCACTTGCCCTGTGATCGCACTAGCTAAACAGTTGCGTCTCTTACTGGTCAAGCGCACGCTGGAGGACGGCGGCGTTACTGTTCCAAATAACGGGCCTGAAGAATTAGAAAGTAGTACAGAACAAGGAGTCGGGCCCAGTCTGCCCACATTGCCAATTAGCGATCAAGGTAACTTCAATCTGCCTTTCGCTTTAACCCACAGACTTATGGAATAACATTCTGGAGAGATTCGACAAAACTTTAATCCATTCAAGCACACAACATCGAACTGTCAGTGGTAGTTGAATTACTTGAATCTCTGAAAACAGTTCTGGATGTTATTTGTGATAATTTTGATGACTTTGAAAACCGTGCAATGGAAACTGCAGTGCTGAAGAAATATCGATACTAAGAGCGACAGCAGAGATGACCACTCGGTGCTCTGCAGGATCACAACTGCCCCAGTGTAACTAAAGTTTTACTACAGGGCACAGACAGATTTTGTGTCCATATTTTCATAAAGATTCTGGATACTCTTTCAACAGATTGCTTGCAAAGATCAAAAGCGTATGTTACTGTGCATAACTTGTTTGGCTTCCTTACCGACGTTCAGAACATGTCAGAATATTACATCAAAAACAAAGCTGCTACACTCGTGCAAACCTATCCTTCAGATCTAGACGAACATTTCAGAAATGCTCCAGTTTATTAAATTTGTTTCTGGCAAGGACAAGACAACAGCATTTGACCACCTTCCGCTTATCCTGAATTCTCAAGTGATTTCCATGTTTCTGAATGTCACCAATGCTCTGCGCATTTACCTCTCCTTAATGTGCACTAACTGTTCTGGAGAACAATTATTCTCGCGCATGGGACTCATTAAGAATGAACTGAGAGCCACCATGAACCAGGATCGCCTGAACAGCCTTGCCATCATGTCCACGAAATGTGATATACTCGGAAAACTGGATTTTACTGACAACATTAGAGACTTCGCACAGATGAAATCGAGAAGATTAATTTAAGGCAAGTCTGATTTACTTACTCTGCGATGTAAGGTTTACTTAGAACAGAGGTGATTAGGAACATGTAAGTAACATGCTGTTTAGTTTTAAGTCACAGTGTGGCGGAGTGTCCCGCCCCTATTTATTATTATTTGTATTTTTGTTTGCGGCGCGGGTAAAAGCGCCGCGTCTTTTATTATTATTTAAAAACCCCGTGAGGATGCATGGCTGATCAGCTACTGATTACTTAAATAGCTGACAGTCATGCATCCTTACCAAACGCGTGCAGACTCTGGCCGGGGGATAATAAGATAATTACCAACTAGTTAATCCCTCGGCCAGAGTATATAAACCTGCAGCTCTCTGCACTTGATGTTGGGGTGTTGGAGTAGAGAGTACGGGGAGCGGAGAGAAGGGATAACATTTAAAAACAATTGCTAATACGTGCTGGATTATCCAGCACGGCACTTACTTGTTTGTTTATTTATTCGTTTGGCCCTCGTGCCCTTTTGTTTGTATTTTGTTTAAATCTGTTGTTTGTTTATTATTAAATACGCCGAGTGCTTTTGCACTCGGTTTCACCCGCCCATCCACTGTTTTGGAGTCAGTTACTTCCTGGTCCGTGACGTCATCCACCACACCACTGCGAGCCAGACTGTCACATATGGTGTCCTGCGTGGGACAAAACAAACGCCTCCAATAGCCGGACCAGGAAAGAAAAGCTCGTTTTTTTGTTCGTTTTTTTTTTCCAAAGTGTTTTTGTGTGTTTTTGGGGGAAAAAAAAAAAATATGGGAAGAAGCGGACGGAGGAAGCAGCAGCTACAGCAGCGTGGGGCCGGTCGCAGGTCCCACTGTAGCTCAACCATGCTGGACGTCTGCCCCACCTGCTTGAAAGGTGAGGAGTGGTGCTTCGCTGTTGGGGAGGTGGGTCACATAGCACCCGACCAACCCCCTCCATGGCAGGAGAAAGAGGAGCCAGAGCGTCCAGTGAGGGAGGACCTGCATCCTCCAAAGAGGACGAATGCACTCTCCTCTGAGGGAGTCTGGGACTGGCTGGTGGAGCCGGGGAGGGATTATGAGGAAGCCCTCCCTGCAGTGATCAACCTCCTGTGGGCAAGAGATGGGGAGCGCTGGGAGGCCTGGGAACAGCAACACCACCCAGCTTCCCTCCCAGACATCGCAGCCATGGTGTTCAACTACCTGGCTGCGGATATGGGAGAGACCCTGCTGCTGCCATCTCCAGCACAAAAGGGAGAGGAGCCATCGCTACCATCTCCACCAGCAGAGGGAGAGGAGCCATCGCTGCCGTCTCCAGCGCCAGAGGGAGAGGAGCCATCGCTGCCGTCTCCAGCGCCAGAGGGAGAGGAGCCATCGCTGCCGTCTCCAGCGCCAGAGGGAGAGGAGCCATCGCTGCCGTCTCCAGCGCCAGAGGGAGAGGAGCCATCGCTGCCGTCTCCAGCGCCAGAGGGAGAGGAGCCATCGCTGCCGTCTCCAGCGCCAGAGGGAGAGGAGCCATCGCTACCGTCTCCAGCATCAGAGGGAGAGGAGCCATCGCTACCGTCTCCAGCATCAGAGGGAGAGGAGCCATCGCTGCCGTCTCCAGCATCAGAGGGAGAGGAGCCATCGCTACCGTCTCCAGCATCAGAGGGAGAGGAGCCATCGCTACTGTCTCCACCAGCAGAGGGAGAATGCCTGCTGGTTTCGCCTCCACAGCCTGGGGAGGAGCCCGAACGTCCTACGCCCGAGTGGGAGGAGCCCGAACGTCCTACGCCCGAGTGGGAGGAGCCCGAACGTCCTACGCCCGAGTGGGAGGAGCCCGAACGTCCTACGCCCGAGTGGGAGGAGCCCGAACGTCCTACGCCCGAGTGGGAGGAGCCCGAACGTCCTACGCCCAAGAGGGGGGAGTCGGTGCGTCCACAGCCCAAGAGGGAGGAGTCGGTGCGTCCACAGCCCAAGAGGGAGGAGTCGGTGCGTCCACAGCCCAAAGAGGGGGGAGTCGGTGCGTCCATAGCCCAAGAGGTGGAAGTCTGCGCTTCCACAGCCTTAGGACCCAAGCTGCAGTCCCAAGAGCCAGAAGGGGAGGAGTTACAGGCTCAACCCCCTGAATTTTTCTGGGGGGGAGAAGGGCAGGATGCTGGTGTTCCCCAGCAGCCTCTATTTATGCTGCTGAAGGGAGCACGGCACACACCAGCCCAGCCGCCACAGCAGAGGGAGCCAGCACCGCCACAGCCTCCCTCTGAGTGGCCAGCATCCGCCCCATCGCCTCTGCCTCCACCACCACCAGGAGCAGAGCAGCAGGAGCTGCCTCTGTCTCCACCACCACCAGGAGCAGGGCAGCAGGAGCTGCTTCTGTCTCCACCATCACCAGGAGCAGAGCAGCAAGAGCTGCCTCTGCCTCCGCCACCTCCACCAGCAGAGGGTGAATGCCTGCTGGTTCCACATCCACCGTCGTGGGAGGACTGCTTGCCCCTCCCACCTCCACCAGCAGAGGGTGAATGCCTGCTGGTTCCGCCTCCACCGTCGTGGGAGGACTGCTTGCCCCTCCCACCTCCACCAGCAGAGGGTGAATGCCTGCTGGTTCTGCCTCAACCGTCGTGGGAGGACTGCTTGCCCCTCCCACCTCCACCAGCAGAGGATGAATACCTGCTGGTTCCGTCTCAGCCGCTGTGGGAGGACTGCTTTCCTCTCCCACCATCGCCATTGCCTGGGGATGGCTGTTCTGCATCGCCTGGGGCTGCCTTTTGTTCTCCACAGGACACAGGGTACGAGGGAGAAGTGGAGCTCCCGCTGCCGCCTCCATGGCCAGGGGCTCCCCTCCCGAGTTCGCCTTCCGAGGGTCCGCTGCTGCTGCCGTCGCCTTCCGAGGGTCCGCTGCTGCTGCCGTCGCCTTCCGAGGGTCCGCTGCTGCTGCCGTCGCCTTCCGAGGGTCCGCTGCTGCTGCCGTCGCCTGGGGTCGCCAGGGATCCTGCTTCGCCTGGGGTCGTCGAGGGTCCGGCTTTGCCTGGGGTCGCCAGGGATCCTGCTTCGCCTGGGGTCGCTACACGATGGCCGGAGCTCCATGAAAGGGAGCTGCCAGAAATGAAGAAAGGGGGGGAGGTCAGGAGACCAGCTCCCCCAGCCGCACTTTCGCGGCTGGAGATCATGTGGTCGGAGCCCCACGGAGGGGAACTGCCGGCCATGAAGAAGGGGGGAGAGGTCAGGAGACCAGCTCCCCCAGCCGCACTTTCGCGGCAGGATAGAGTGTGGCGGGAGCCCCGGAAGAGGGAACTGCCGGCCACGAAGAATGGGGGGGTGCCAGAGATTCCACCATGGCCACCCCCCAGAAGTAACTTGCTTCCCCCTCTTCCGGGACTTTAAGACTGAGGGGGGAGGTGGCCGTTGGGGCCATGTGTGCTGCGCACAAGGGGGGGCATGTGTGGCGGAGTGTCCCGCCCCTATTTATTATTATTTGTATTTTTGTTTGCGGCGCGGGTAAAAGCGCCGCGTCTTTTATTATTATTTAAAAACCCCGTGAGGATGCATGGCTGATCAGCTACTGATTACTTAAATAGCTGACAGTCATGCATCCTTACCAAACGCGTGCAGACTCTGGCCGGGGGATAATAAGATAATTACCAACTAGTTAATCCCTCGGCCAGAGTATATAAACCTGCAGCTCTCTGCACTTGATGTTGGGGTGTTGGAGTAGAGAGTACGGGGAGCGGAGAGAAGGGATAACATTTAAAAACAATTGCTAATACGTGCTGGATTATCCAGCACGGCACTTACTTGTTTGTTTATTTATTCGTTTGGCCCTCGTGCCCTTTTGTTTGTATTTTGTTTAAATCTGTTGTTTGTTTATTATTAAATACGCCGAGTGCTTTTGCACTCGGTTTCACCCGCCCATCCACTGTTTTGGAGTCAGTTACTTCCTGGTCCGTGACGTCATCCACCACACCACTGCGAGCCAGACTGTCACACACAGTCACAGTTAGTGTCCACGAATCAGGCTGAAAAGAAAATGGCGCTGTTCATCATGAAGCCTAATGCCTTCCAGGAGGGGCTGAGGCTGGCGTGATGACGTTGCCAGTCACTGCGTGACAGCTTTGGGAAGTCTCAGAATTTTCAGGTAAACAAAGTTAACCCATTTTGTAACGGATGCATTTTGTACTTGAAAGGGAACTGCCGTTACAGCAAACAAACCATACCTGTAAAGCTCTTCCATACGTTATCCTGTATATGTCTCTAATGTTAAGTTTTGAAGTTATATCAAACATACATTTTCGTTGTAAACGTTCTATCGGGTACTACACTAGGTTCATGAAAGTTCTCAGTTTCCTTGCCTTCTCTTCACCATTGCTGTGACTACAAGTCTGTTACACATGCACTTCCTGGGTCATGTCTTCTCAGCCAATGTCTTCCAGGTGAAAGCATGTCACTGGCTGCGCAGCATGTTAATCAAAAGGGGAAGCAGCTGGTTGGTTAATGGAAAGAAGGCGTTGAAGGGGTGGGGACAGTTTCACTCTCTTGGTGAAATGACCAAGGAAGCGAAACACTACTTAAAAAGTAATGGCTTGCAAATAAACCGAGATTTCATGACCCTAGTGTAATACCAGATTGAGTATCACATTTTAAAATAAAAAGATATGTTTGCTACAACATGCAACTCATTGAAGTGCACTACAAGATGTATTACATTTAGCTTAATTAGATGTAATTAGAACATCAGTACCTCAAAAAGACAGGGAGGGACATTTGTTTTTCATTTTACACCCAAAATGTCTTTCTGTTTCTATAATGGGGACTGAGCACCAACACTGGTACAGTGTTAAAAGAGGTACAAGGCTTAGCATTCACATGCAAAATGGATTAGTAAGAGTAAGTCAGCACAGTATTACCTGGGCTAAATGTAATGGTACAGGCATAACACCAACACTGCCATGCACTGCAGGCCAGCTACACTACCTATTAAACCAGTGCGGTCAGTGGAAACTCTAACACGATCGTCTCTGGGTACAATGTAATGCGCAAAGTTTCCAAAACACACTGACGAAATGTTTAAAGTGGCAAGGCATCGACCTATAAATAAGGCTAATCAGTACATTTCGGATTCAGAGCTTGGTTTGTTTGGTTATGTTATTTTGACTGTTGGTAAGGTTACTGGAAATACATTTAACATTGCTGCAACAGGAAACTCTTCTACTTAATTATTAGAGTAACTTAAAAACAATACAGATAGCAGATTGATGGCTTTTCCAATCTTACACATTCCCATGTTTGAAGTATGCAAACTGTGTTTGAGAGAGCGGACATGGTATTGGACCTGCTTTACAGTGATAATAATCATACCATTCTGCCTATGTCAGTCTGCATCTACAGGGTGGTTACAGGATCACTGACAAGCCCGATTCACAAAGCTTCAACTTACACGTTATGATGCAGTTACAGCACAGAGCACATACAGTTTTATACAGTTTCTTCTTAGTTTGAAAGACGCCTTATCAGATTGATCTGGAAATTGGTATGAAGCCTCCACATTATGGGGATACGAAACAAGCAGAGTTACAGATCAAACCACTTCCCCAAGACACCCCATTATAGATCTATGAACATTCATTTCTGAGCTCACACTGGTGTGGCTGGCTGTGTCAGGTAAGCACCCTTCTACTTTAAAGAATGTTTCTTTTGTTCTGGATGGTTTCATTAAAATCAACATTTTCATGATTATTAAATTTAGTTGTATTCATAAAAACATTTCTTATTCATAAAAACATTTAGTATTCCTTCGAATTTAAGACGCACTTTTTAAACCATTTTTTTTTTCTGAAAAATGGCCTGCATCCAGTATAGTGATGCATGTATTAAAATCCAACAAAAGACATGACTGGCCGAGTACACAAACAGCACTGACTGCAGAGAAGAGACAAACAAAAACGTCACTGCCCGATCTCAAATCATCCATGACATACAGGCAGCCATTTTCAAAGAAGCGTCACTAGCATCCTGAGGAATTAGAAGAGAAGCTTTTACAATGTCAGAGTTTCGTTATTGGGCTCCATTCTAACAAACAATACCAGCTTGCTTTGATCGGAAGTGCTGATCACACCCCCATATTTTTCGACATGTCAAACAATACCACAGTTCACAAAAAAGGAGAAAAACAGGTGCGAGTAATCATGACTGGAAATGAAAAGCAGCACATAACTAATGCTCTGTGTGACAGCAGACGGCCGCAAACCACCTCCATACGTCTTTTCAATATATGCATAATTGAGGTCGCATCTTTGTAAATGCAGCTTAATTTTGGTGTCATATTTTTTCCTCAAATGGAAAAAAGGGTGGGAAATTTGGGCTGCATCTTAAATTCGAACTGGCTAACGATATAGCTAAGAATATACTTTATTTCAGAAAACAAATGCTCTTTAAAATTGAATTACCACCTTATTGTAAATAAATATATATTTTTAAAATTCAACCATAATGTTATACGCAATAAAAACAGATTTTAGACTGACTGACTAGAATGAATCATTACTTAATACGATGATAATTTAATATTTATAAAATACTGTATGTACTGGCTATGGTGTGAATCACAGAACACTGTTATAGTCAAATCAACATATCAGTTCTAATGCCACTATAAGAAGAGGGTTTGGTGCTGTACAAAGGTCGGGGTTTCCACCACTGCAGAGACTACAACAACACATGAGAAACCAGTGCCCTGATTCCATTCCACTTCATGTCTGCAATCTTGCCATCACGCCAGTCCTCCACTTGTACACCCAGTTGTCTGGGGTTTTAATACAGAACAGCAACCTGCCGCTAAACCAGCTCACAGCTCATAAACGCTGCAATATAAAACAGGATTAATGAACTAAGTGGAAACAATCGCACAGAAACAGAAGCTACTAATCACTCATGTGCGTGGATTAAAATAATAACTTGTAAAATTGGGGTTTTTACTACAAAGTCGGATGAATGTAGTACTGTGGGGTGGGGGGACGGGACGACATACCAATCCTTCCCAGGAGCCCATGACGGCTCTCGGCGGCCCTGCTGCACTCCCTTGGGGGAGGGGGGGTATGGCAATTGGGGTTATTTGGGTTTCAAGCAGGAATTTACCAGCCACTTACATTTGTTAACGATTTACCAGTGATTTAACCCTTTAAGGACTGGGATCGTGTTAACACAATCATACTGAAGTGGACTGCTAGGACCATGACCGTGTAAGCACAATAAAAAACACACTTCGTTTTGATGACTTACAGGGACATCGTATTCGTACAGGCTTGAAACTCATCATTACATGGGGAGGGATTGAATTGTACATCTGATGTATTTGACATAGTTATATTAGAACATTTATTCTGTCTCATGTGTTTTATATATTATATATATATATATATATATATATATATATATATATATATATATATATATATATATATATTTTACAACATTTATAAATATCAAGAAACAAGTGAATATAAGCAGACACTATTTCATGAACTAAACTGTCCTTATTACTGATAATGGAATGCATAATTATTAGTTTATAATATTTATCTTGAGAGAATAAATCAAGAATAGTGTCCATTATTACTTATAAAAACCCTGAGAATAAACATGTATTATGACATTGCAATCACTCAGGTGAAACAATGTCTTGTAATTTCCCCAAACATCAATATTTTTTAACACAAAGGAAGTATTGTAAGTTCCCTCAGGTCATAGAATAAAACATTTTATACATGTATCTCTAAGCAAATACTTGATTTTTTGTATATTTTTATATGAAGAGAGTCAAATACAGCCAAAACACGCCTGGTCCTGGGGGAGCACCTTACTGAAAAATGCTTGGTCCTGTAAGGGTTAAAGCAACTACAGTCTCTTAATGCAATCATGTATACAGTATTTTGATCACATAAAGCAGTTGATTCAGTTAAGCAGTGGGGTTTGTAATCTCATATGATGTATTTGCAGTAAAACAAACTGCATCGTTCTGTTGCCAGACAGACACAACTGAAGTCTGACAGAAACTAACAGTGTTGATAGTAGGGCCTTAGATGGCAGGTGCTTCCTACTGACACTTATGACAGGTGTTTATATTTTTATACAAACTCTGTATATACAGCATATGGGAGGAGGCATGACAGAAAGCTGTACACACTTGTTTCTGCCAACATTACCAGGGCAATAGCATGATGACCTCTTTTTTGGACTGAGGAACTGTCCCCTGCTGTCCAGAATGACCTGTCTGGAAGGAAGGGGGCCTGGGTAGCCAAGACTCCCCCTGAACCATTGCGGGTCGTATGAGGCTCTGACAGGTAGCCAAGACTCCCCCTGAACCATTGCGGGTCGTATGAGGCTCTGACAGGTAGCCAAGACTCCCCCTGAACCATTGCGGGTCGTATGAGGCTCTGACAGGTAGCCAAGACTCCCCCTGAACCATTGTGGGTCGTATGAGGCTCTGACGGGTAGCCAAGACTCCCCCTGAAACATTGCGGGTCGTATGAGGCTCTGACGGGTAGCCAAGACTCCCCCTGAACCATTGCAGGTCGTATGAGGCTCTGACAGGTAGCCAAGACTCCCCCTGAACCATTGCGGGTCATATGAGGCTCTGACAGGTAGCCAAGACTCCCCCTGAACCATTGCGGGTCGTATGAGGCTCTGACAGGTAGCCAAGACTCCCCCTGAACCATTGCGGGTCGTATGAGGCTCTGACAGGTAGCCAAGACTCCCCCTGAACCATTGCGGGTCGTATGAGGCTCTGACAGGTAGCCAAGACTCCCCCTGAACCATTGCGGGTCGTATGAGGCTCTGACAGGTAGCCAAGACTCCCCCTGAACCATTGCGGGTCGTATGAGGCTCTGACGGGTAGCCAAGACTCCCCCTGAACCATTGCGGATCGTATGAGGCTCTGACGGGTAGCCAAGACTCCCCCTGAACCATTGCGGGTCGTATGAGGCTCTGACAGGTAGCCAAGACTCCCCCTGAACCATTGCGGATCGTATGAGGCTCTGACGGGTAGCCAAGACTCCCCCTGAACCATTGCGGGTCGTATGAGGCTCTGACAGGTAGCCAAGACTCCCCCTGAACCATTGCGGGTCGTATGAGGCTCTGACAGGTAGCCAAGACTCCCCCTGAACCATTGCGGGTCGTATGAGGCTCTGACAGGTAGCCAAGACTCCCCCTGAACCATTGCGGGTCGTATGAGGCTCTGACGGGTAGCCAGCTCCCCAGCTGCAGTGAAACTTGCTGTTGACAGTCATTGACAAGCGTAAACATGCTGCTCTTTGGGGATATTAACCATAACTTTAAAACCTGTAAATCTAAAGATATATACACAAAGTAATTGTGAAATCTTCAGATAATCAATTCAGTGTCAAAATGTTTTAAGTTTATTTTTGGTATTGTGTCCTCAATTCTCAGACTACATTTATCTACAGTTTAATAAATGCGTATAAACTTCTGTTTATTCGATCCCATCCAAATACAATCCAAAAGGTCTACAGGATTGAAAGCTGGGAGGATATTCAAGACAATTCAAGGCACTTGTACAGCATGCAGACTGACAGACAGACAGGAGGTTCACATTTTGAATTTCGCCACAATGCTGGTAAGTAACACGTTGAGCTATATATGCTTTCTCCTTCTTACTCTCTAGAGAGGTTGGACAAAAAACAGAAACTGCTGTAACACTGAGAGGAATAAATAGAGTAAGTCAATATAAAAGTCCATGCAAAAGGTTTTTCTGACCTCTTATTAGCAGAACCAATACAATATACCCTTTCTTCTGTTGACAATGTTTTGTTTTTTTGCTTGAATTTATTGTGGAATATACACATCTCACAGACAACACTATAGGTGAGAAGTTGCTTCTGCTTCCTGTTACCAAATCACTTCCTGTGTTGCAGTTGAAAACCACTCCAGCGGCCTAGCTTTAATCCGCGTGTGTGACCGACAGCAAAGGTACCTGGAAGCAGCACTTCCTCTATAGTGTTGTATGTTCTGAATTAACAGCACAATAAAAGTTGGCCCAGTTATCACAGGACTGATTTAAAAACATCAGAATGCTGACAGGGAGTCTGTTGTCCCAGCAATCAAAAACATACTTAGTGAAAAAGCCTTCTAGAACTGTTGGTTCAGGAGCTGCAGCCTCTCCTGCACGTCATCACAAGGAAACACCCCCGATCAATCCTGCCAGCATTTCACAGCTTTCACAACCCCACGGGCCCTTCACATAAACTTCACCCAGCAAGAGCGAAGGTTTGTTAATGAATCCAATGGCAGATAAACGGTCCTGCACGGAGCAAGGGGTAGACGGCTCTGCTGGAGCATGTCTTTTTAACTGCATTGCTTTAAGTTGATCCACACCTAAAAGTGCACAGTAAGCTTGAGACTGCTTCATTTTGAATCAGAACGTAACTTAAAGATAACTAAAATGGGGTATTTACAGCACTGTCTCTGTTGTTATAAGAGTGTCTTCTGAACATGTTGGGTGGGTAAAAGGACCACAAAGTGAAGCTGCGAAATGAGAAGACACAGTAAAAATACTGTAAGAGACAAACAAACATATTAAGTTCATATAAAATCATGCTTTAATTAAAAGAACACAAAACAGCATTTCGTCTAGGAAAAACTGCTGCCCGTCATAGTGACTGTCCATTCTTAAATATGCTTTCATTTCAACAAACAAATGAGGCAGCCAATCAGAATCTGGATTAAAACTAAATAAACAAATGAAAGGAGCGGCCATTGATTGAATCGGCCTATCTGTGACTTGCTTTGTTAACAAGCATGTGCTGAGGCAGGAACTGCCAAATCACTCACTTACTCGATTGTCTCTTCCTTTAAAGGAGATTGTCTAGAGGCACACTACAGTCACACTCATTTGCTCTTGATAGTGACAGTCAGTGTTTCTAGCTGCCTGTCACAGACCTTTTGCTGCCAGTCAAACTGACTGACAGCTTCAGTCTTCCTATCAACTAGCAGTTATCGGAAACGCTGCAATATTTACAGTTCATGCTGTGATCTACAATTCATGCCAGTTGATCTGCTGCACAGTTACGGCAATTAATTTTATTTGCGTTCTGTGCCAGCATAGTATCTACACCGCAAAATGACAACACTGTGCTAAAAGCTGTACCCACGAAAATTACTTTGACAGTGTTGATCACAGAAATAATAATATTTTAAAAAAAGTGTCTTTTATGCCCACTTCTTCCATTGCGGTCTTTAATTTCTACATTCAGCTTTTCATTTTGTAATTTTCTCTCTGTGCTGTACTGCATTTTTGTCCATTGTCCAATCTGCTGCTCCGACTGTCTCGGAGTGGAATGTCCTGCAACGTGCCACTCAGACTGTCTCGGAGTAGAATGTCCAGCAACGTGCCGCTCCGACTGTCTCAGAGTGGAATGTCCAGCAACGTGCCGCTCCGACTGTCTCAGAGTGGCCTCATGATTTAAAACATGTTTATAAGCTGTGTCTCACAAGCCCTGTATCAGCTTTGTCGACACTTTCTGCTCAGTTTCAGAATGTTTTCATCTTGCATGGATTCTGCATCAGTTTCTCACCACTAGCTGCCACAAACCTGTTCTATTAGGGTTCACATGGAGGAGAACTTCCTGCAATTAATCCGACTGAAGCACTCATTTCAATCAGGGACCCTCCATATTCATAACTGTGTTTAGGAGACAGCCAGAGGCAGTTGCGTTGATTTGTCCATGCTTGTCCTAGCCTCGTCGAACAGGTGAACACCAGGAAAAGCTGGAAGCTAGTAGTCTATACAAGATCTGATGGGTTTATCTTTCTGAATACTGTATTCAGTTATTTATATCATTACCAAAATTACTAATACCATTATACTTACAAAAATGCTGTAAAAACAACATAGGTGTACTTAATACACTTAATAGACCTGCTTTTTTACATTTATTACCTGTACTTAAAATTTCCTCCATATAGAGAATGTACATCTCAGTGGAGAGACATGGAAAATAGGGGAAAAGTCCATACAATAGGACCACAGAATTACTGCAGGAATTAATCTACATGGACAGTGATCTCTGCAAGGTCTATGGTGATGTTCCTGAACGTTAGGGGGGAAAGCGTGCCATGTTTAAACCCTTTGCGGTCCTGTGTTGGACCAGGTCCAACATTACAATTTTTCCTTTCCGGTCCTGTCCATACACAGGTCCCTAGTCGGAGAAAAGCTTTCACTGGCCAAGAGAGGCAGATAGAAGCCATAGTCCCTTCACCACAGACATAACACGGACATAAACAAACAAGCTAGCTGCTTCCGCATCCAGCTCTCAAAGAAAATCGCGGACATTTGCCAAGCTTTTTGAGATGTTACAGTAATAAAATAATGACTTGGACAGCATTATTGAGGAGTTTGGTGATAAATTGAGTGATCAGGAGATGATTTATCAGAATGCACTACTATGAAGAGATGTGAGAAATACAGCGAACAAGGGGTGGGGCGGGGCTGGAGATGTAGTACTGAGTGTCATTTTGATATGAAGTGCCTTTTAAACCTGTTTTACTGTGAATAAAATTACTTCTAAAACAGCATGTGTAAAATAAACAGCTCGTGTGAAAATAAATTAGACCCGACGCGCCTGACAGGCGCTGAATAAATGGACTGCAAAGGGTTAATAAAAGAGCTCTACAGAGCAATATTGTTTAAAGTTTAGATGAGCCTTTTCTGCCCTGGAAGTGTGATGCCTGTGGTGACAGTCTCAGCTTCGATGGAATCATGCAGAACACATGAGCAAGAAAGAAACCGATATACTAGGATTTCCATGTAGACTCTAGATGACTCGGAGACAGACTTTCACAGAATTTACAGACAGAGAAAAGCTCAAATATCTGCCGAGTTTACATGAAATTCCACAATAACTCTGTGGAAAATGTGGAGAACTCAGACAAATAACTTTTCAGACAGTCATGGAATTTAAAACTACATACATCTATATACATTGGGTATGGTTTCAACTGTCAAAAAGGTTTGAATGCTAAATGACCTACGGTAGTTGCTCATCTCGCGAAGTGGGATATATGTACTTCAGATAGTCCTACCTGACAGATACTAATAATAACGGGACATAGGATTCTAGTTTATGTAATCTGTGGAAAGACAACATCATATTTTTCTCCCTCATCAGCTTGCCTTGTGCTCTGCTACAGAACGGTGCCTCACTGAAATAGGCATTACACAATGTGAATGCCAAAATTCTAAGCAAATGGGTGGGTGGGGGGGAATAATGGACATTTTGATTCCCTGAGCTTAAACAGATATTACAAATGACATGCGTACCTCCTTGCTACTGTAGCAGGAGAATAGCTGCTTAGTTCACTGAGTGTCCAGAAAGCTGGACCCCCTTAGGTAATGGAAATCTGGAGAGCCAACAATGACAGGGTCCTGATGAAGCCGTGCACAGAAGGCTTTGGAATGATATAGTTTAAATCCGGCCAGGAAACAGTCATTACAGCTTAACACTGAACACGACTGTGGGAAACTGCAGTGCACGTTATAACTTATTAGTGGCCTTGGAGGTTGACACAGGAACAGGTAGTCAAATACACACAGGCTCAAAATATCTTCTGCGTCTTTGACCAGATCACCAGTGCAACAGATCGAACACAGAACAGATTCCTTCATGCACCCCTAGATTCCTGATACTCTCAATAGCTTGTGCAAAAGAATGTCCTTTTCAAGTTTCATCATAAAGTGTAATCAGATTGGTGTAAAGCGTGACTTGCATATAGAGGCTTGTACAGACAGACAGCTTCCCTATACCCACAGATTATGATGCACTCAATAACTTGAGCTATGTTTCATCAATCAGACAAGGAGTTCTCCAGATACATGTCTAAAATCGATATGTTTAAGAGCGATATAAAAGGCTGAGGCTCGGAAAGACAGACAGATAGATATCCCCACACACAACCTATGCTAAGAGGAGTGTCCTTACCAAGTCCCATTACAATCAGACAAAGGTTCCAGTATTTCAGTCCACTATTGGACATGTTTGTGAAGCACTGCAACTTTAAAATCTCTGTTGTGTGAACATCTGCCACGCTGTGCCTGGGCAGAGTCGGGGTGAGATCAGCATGGTTAGCAGAGTTTCTTCACTGTGCTTATGAGAGACGCAAACACTGGCAAAGAAGAAACCGACTCTCAGTGCGAACTCACATAACAGAGCACACTTAATTAAACTGATTCATCCAGAAAATGACAGCATGACTCAACCTAGCCGAGAACACGGCCACAGGCTGTTTATCTGTTTACCAAAGCAGAATTGAATAATCAGGCAGCCCTGGGCTGCCTGATGTCGAAGCTGTTGGAGAGGTTTCTGGTTCAATTTTCTTGGTATACTGTCGCCATACCGTTGCAAAATGTTGTTCTTTTTGCAGATAATCCAATATCTTTTTTTTTTTTTATTTAGTCTGTGTTAAGGTGACTATGAGAGTTCAGGAGCTGCTCCTAAATTATAGTTGCATGCCACAGACATATGCATTATAGGCTAGATAGTATGAGCTAGCACCGCCTACTGCACAGCAGTGTATTGCCAGACAAAAAACAAATGGAAACTTGATCTGAAGTAGAAGATAATTAGATGGTGCTAACTTATATTAAAGACTTGCCAATCTACTCTAACCTACATTACACATACTAGTATATATGGCAGGTAATGTGTACACTGCTCTAGTTGTCTTCTTATATATATATATATAAGAAAGAAAATGTTACTTGAAAACGGCTCTTCAGCCATGGCTTTGATTTTTATACAACGCCAGGGTTGCCTGCTCTCATTTGAAAGATGCCAAACTGCTTTTTCAGACAATTCAAGCTGTATTCTATACATAAAAACAGACCTTGACTTTGTTTAAAATAAGAAAATAAACACTTGCAGTACTTTATACAGTCACTTCCTGTCTGGTTCCCTTACTGGCTGATGCCTGAAAACATTGAAAAAGTTTCCACTTAGTGTGTCATGATGTAATAAATTAACCAGGTTTGAGAAGATTATTGGAACTTAAAACTCTGTTAATATTGCTGCCTATACATTCAGTTAAACGTGCACGTTTGAGACAGCTTTGGGTACCTCAAAAGGCAAGGTCTAACGTCAGATAAAAAAAGAAATGATGCAGGGATGGAAATAAGACTCCTATTGCATAGCTCACCTATTCCAGGTTTTACTACGAGTTCAATTAGCTACAGTGTATAGGTAACAAGCTCTAGTGTGTTACTAAACTGATAGTAAAACCAGGAATGCATCAAACTACTATGCAATGGGGGTGTTATTTCCATCACTGGGAGGTATAAATATATATATATATATATATATATATATATATATATATATATATATATATATATATATATATATATAATCTCAAATGTTTAGTAAAAGTATCAAATGTTAGTAAAATGCTTAATGTCCTGACTAAAAGCAAAGAGAAGGCATGCTTTGTGAGGCTGAGCCATCACAGTATGTTCCAGAAGAAAGTCTAAAAGCATACATGGAAATCTCATTAACAGCACCGTTAACTGGTTCTCTACAAACTAAATTACTTTTGTGAGCAAGCAACCTGAAGGCAATGGTAAGAAGATCTTCCACTGCATTGAAGAAAGGGAATGTGATTATAAAAAGGTGGGCTTTGTCATAAAGCATTACCTTCTGCTCAAGAGCTTGCACCAGTATTGTTGTTCCTCAGATTAGTGCTGCACCAGTGTAAAAACCCTCGTGATTCCCTGGGTATGATTAAAGAAACGTACACTATGACATACGATTAGTGCTGCACGTGTGTATGATTAAAGAAACGTACACTATGATATACGATTAGGGGTTTGGTTTTGAGCTTCTTTCCTAAACCCAACTGCACAGATCACTGTGAAAAGTGCTTCTTTACAAACTGTAATTGTGTGTCCAAGTAAAAGCAGGAAAGCAGCAATGGAAATATTTGAGAGAAAATTATCCTGAATAATTCCATTCAAAGTGTTCTCTGTTTTCTTTTAGGCTTGTGAAATAATACACTTTAAATGAATGTCTGTCATGTCACAGAAGCTTGAAATGTAAAACTTATAGGAAATGAAGTCATGCAGACAAACGTTTCGGCAAGTGCGCTGAAGAAGGAAATCCCCACCCGGCTTCTCTCCTAAACCTGCGAGAACGGCAAGATCACACTGAACAGATTTCCAATGCCAATCACATGACTCCCAGCGGCACAGTACTTACAAGGGGCACACTGCGGACCTGAACAAAACAAATATGAAATATAGAATTTTCAATATTCTCACATAGTGCATTATATATAAGCAATTCCACTGAGACAGTCAAGGCAGACAGAAATCATATCAAAAGAAAAACATCACCAATTTTACAATTAAACTATAACTATGGTACTTTATACACTGGAGTTTCTTTATACACCTTCCATAAACGTGAGTGTTCAAACTGCAAGGCTGTATGTGCGGTCAATCCATTTTACAATTAGGAAATGTACAAATGGGAATTATACAAAGCTAATGTATGGTGTAGACAATCAGTGAGCACTGGCTGACGCTCAGCTCAGATTGCAGACTGCATATGGAATCGGCTGCAGCTCCAGTCATACTGGAAAGGAAATGAGATTGAGTTTTACACACTGGATTCAAGGTGCAGATAACAATATGGCATTGCTGTACTGTATCTTTCTAATCATGACCAAAGCCATTTTTACTTTACTGACTTACCTGTTTGTGTGCTAAACACTTTGTAAGGGCAGCGACTACTGCACCCTTTCTAAATACATAAAATAAATATTACTGTAAAACAGAACGTTTGCGGAAAATGACCAAATGATTATAATATTTTAAATGATGCAATTCCTGTTAACAATACAGTAAGTTCAGCGATGCCTGTTACTTCTTAAGAGGTGTGCGGTGTCTTACTCTTTGCAGATGGTCCAGGGCTATAGCGCTCAAAGGTATCTATTTAGAGGCAGGCGCTGTGTCTTCACTAGGCAGCTGCTTGATTTTGGCCCGTACACAGAGAGCCGCACAGTATGCTGACTTTAGCTCATGCAAATACCAGAGCTTTCTATTCCCTCAGAGTCCAATATATATAAATATATCTCTCTCTAGTCAAATCCCTCTGGCTCTTTATAACCTCAAACTGGCAACAGGCTTTATAGAGCGACCGGGCCAGCCACTTTGCGTGCTAATAGGCTATTTTGCTTAGACGTTTGTATATATAAGCAGTTATTAATGTCAAGAGTACATAAAATAAATGATTACATTTTTTTTTTCTTTTTAACTAAAGAAGCATTAAACATTATAGCGCCCATCTCTAATTACGCAGAATTTACCCTTTTTGTTCCAAATCAAAACATCACATTTTTTAAGTTCTCATTATTTCTATAATATGCCAGTACTTCCCCTTTCACCCATATGTGAATAGAGCCAAATGAGGGGTGAAGAAAGGGAAAGCAACACAGTCTAGCAATCAACGGCTGTCTTAATTCAATCTCGACAGTCCTGTAAAGCTCCCTCCCCTCCCCCCCCCGTACCGACAGCTCAAAATGGAATTCTCACGCCATTCCTGATTATCTAAGATCATAAGAATTCAATCCAACTTTACAAGCAGTAAAGTGGGATTGAATTGTTATCATCTTAGATAATTATCAGTCTGCTGTTCTCTTCTGTTCAGTTTACCTGCCATAGACATGCGTTAGCACCAGCTAGTGCATGACTATGTAATGCCAGCAATAGAAACGGAATCTTCATCCCCAGTAGCTGATCACTAGAGCACTGCCTCATACTTCTATATAGCTGAAAAATCCTTGTAGAAACATGTAAGTGTGTGTGGTGGGGGATAACCTCACAAAACTTACCTTATGAGGACATAGGCCATGTCCCTGTAATTTCAATGCAGAACTAAGTAATTTGGCTCGTCTAACTTTCATTAGTGTAGCAATCCACACTATATGGGAGTCAAAGCAAAGTCCTCAAACACTATAAACAAATGTGTGTGTGAAAAGAACTCATTGCATGCTTCTCTCTGCACCCACACATTTCTTTGATGGCTGAAGCCCAGTTTAACTATCACTGTTGAAAGGGGACTTCAAAGTGTTGCTAATGTTTTTCTTAAAAAACGCCAGCCATTCCCGTGCCTGGGTGTATAACACTGTTTGATATCCATCACTCAGGGAGGATTGCTTTACTGTCAAAACACTAACGACGAGTCGCTGTGTATGACTAATTTATAACAGCAAGTCCTTGGGTAAATCTGTCAACCCCCGGTCTGGCACTGGTTTAACAGTCTAACACAGGTAAAAGGAAAACTGGATTGAATTGTATTTTCAAAAGGGAAAGGAGTCTCACATTTCTCCCCGATTGTAGATGCCTTTAACAAGCAGGTCACAAGGGGCAGTGAGAGCAGGACTCTGAAAGCTTGAAAGCTTTGCTACTCTGTTGTTTCAACGCCTGTCCCTAGCAGATTCGACTGGACTGCAGTGACTTTTTCTGCCAGCTGCTGTTTGTTTTTAAGACAGATCTTTGCTGAAGTTCTTTTAAAAACACATTAGTGCTGAGACTAACATTCAAATGTTCGAATAAGCACAGCTTGAAATGTAATCATTACCATGTTTGCATATGTACATAAAACAACATTTTTTAATTACTGTATCAGAAAGATATCATGTAAAGGAAATGAGGTCTGAAATAAATAACACACATCGTACTGCACAGAAGAGTGTTTCTCTCCTTTCAATCTTTCTTTAATAGGCCATTCAATGGGATACTGCAGTATACTACAGGAAACGTGACTTGAGTTATGGGTGTAGTTCACCTTTCGGAAAAATATGTGGGAATAACAATTTGGTGTAAGTTGACATCTTTAGGTTGAGAAATAAAAATGACGTTCAGAAGTTTAGAAAAATGTTCGACCCAGCACTAAAACATTTTCAACTACCTTATAGGGGCAGCACCGAATAGTCGACCAGTCGAATGGAAGAGTGACCGTCGACCTCAGGACTCGCAGTGCACTAATCACACGTCACGAATAGAAGAGTGACCATCGACCTCAGGACCCGCAGTGCACTAATCACACGTCACGAATGGAAGAGTGACCGTCGACCTCAGGACCCGCAGTGCACTAATCACACGTCACGAATGGAAGAGTGACCGTCGACCTCAGGACCCGCAGTGCACTAATCACACGTCACGAATGGAAGAGTGACCGTCGACCTCAGGACCCGCAGTGCACTAATCACACGTCACGAATGGAAGAGTGACCGTCGACCTCAGGACCCGCAGTGCACTAATCACACGTCACGAATGGAAGAGTGACCGTCGACCTCAGGACCCGCAGTGCACTAATCACACGTCACGAATAGAAGAGTGACCATCGACCTCAGGACCCGCAGTGCACTAATCACACGTCACGAATGGAAGAGTGACCGTCGACCTCAGGACCCGCAGTGCACTAATCACACGTCACGAATGGAAGAGTGACCGTCGACCTCAGGACCCGCAGTGCACTAATCACACGTCACGAATAGAAGAGTGACCGTCGACCTCAGGACCCGCAGTGCACTAATCACACGTCACGAATGGAAGAGTGACCGTCGACCTCAGGACCCGCAGTGCACTAATCACACGTCACGAATGGAAGAGTGACCGTCGACCTCAGGACCCGCAGTGCACTAATCACACGTCACGAATAGAAGAGTGACCGTCGACCTCAGGACCCGCAGTGCACTAATCACACGTCACGAATGGAAGAGTGACCGTCGACCTCAGGACCCGCAGTGCACTAATCACACGTCACGAATGGAAGAGTGACCGTCGACCTCAGGACCCGCAGTGCACTAATCACACGTCACGAATGGAAGAGTGACCGTCGACCTCAGGACCCGCAGTGCACTAATCACACGTCACGAATGGAAGAGTGACCGTCGACCTCAGGACCCGCAGTGCACTAATCACACGTCACGAATGGAAGAGTGACCGTCGACCTCAGGACCCGCAGTGCACTAATCACACGTCACGAATAGAAGAGTGACCGTCGACCTCAGGACCCGCAGTGCACTAATCACACGTCACGAATGGAAGAGTGACCGTCGACCTCAGGACCCGCAGTGCACTAATCACACTTCACGAATAGAAGAGTGACCATCGACCTCAGGACCCGCAGTGCACTAATCACACTTCACGAATAGAAGAGTGACCGTCGACCTCAGGACCCGCAGTGCACTAATCGCATGTCACGCGATTGTGAAGCGTGCAGTTTCAGGTGGACAGAAGTGCAGTTGCGGTTGTAATCCATTAAACCTTTGTGGTCAATTTATTCAGTGCCCGTCAGGCGCGTCAGGTCTAATTTATTTTCACACAAGCTGCTTACTTTACACACGCTGCTTAAAAGTAATTTTAGTCACAGTAAAACAGGTTTAAAAGGCACTGCATATCAACAGGACACTCAGTACTGCATCTCCAGCCCCGCTCCACCCCTTGTTCGCTGTATTTATCACATCTCTCTTCATAGTCGTGCATACTGATGAATCATCCCGATCACTTGATTTATCACCAAACTATCCAAGTTATTATTTTATTACTAGAACAACTCAAAAAGCTTGGCAAATGTTCACGATTTTCTTTGAGCGCTGGATGCGGAAGCAGCTATCTTGTTTTTTATGTCTGTGTTATGTCTGTGGTGAAGGGACTATGCGTATTGCTCAGATCCGCCTCCTTTTATTTTTTCCCAGTTTCTCTCAGCCTCCCTCAGCCATTGAAAACCATTCTCTGCTTTTTTCAGTAGAAAAAATGACTAGGGACCTGTGATTGACACCTTTTTGATGATGAAAGGATGTTAAAAGGGATGAAAGGAAAATGTTTAATGTCGGACCTGGTCCAACATTGGCAATGGGTTAACATACAATGCCATTTTAAACATAATAAATCGTTTTAAAAAATGCGAACAGATTTTAAATATAGTGCATAAACAGCAAAGTGTTACGAAGCAGTACGTTCACAGATAGAGCACCAGACATTATCAAATACATGATTTATGGGGACTAGTCCACATATTTGACTATTTTTACCTCAACTAAACTCAAGTTTGTAGTCATTCTCCCCCTACTACCTAAATTAAACAATACTATATTACCAATATTAAAAAAACATGGTCAATGTGTAGCTGTGTTTTTTTTTTTTTTTGCCAGACCATGCTACATAATTAGAATAAATGGTCGCTCAGTTAAAAATTTGTAATGCAGGAACATTTCCACAACTCCATTTATTAGCTGCTGTCACTATAGAAGAGTGTGGTGTGGAAAGCAAGGTGGGGGGGGGGGGGGGGAATTAAAGAACTGCCACATGCACATTTCTACCTTTCACCCAAGAGGCACCCGTGTATAGCTTTCAAATTACACAGAGCCAACAACAATATTTTACCAAGCGCAGGGTCAGGGGGCCGTCAGGATACCTTCAAACTGTGGGAGAGCAGGTTCCTCCCATAGAGCTGCACTAGAAATATACATAGGTCACACTGAATCTGTATATGGGCTTCACTGAACCCAATATTTTAGTTCAGGGCTCCTGGTGAACTGTGGTGAAGTATTCATTATTATATCATCTACATTATATCATCTACATTCTCATAAAATTAAAGTCCTCACCTGTTTGCTATTATGTGTGTTCTCTATCACGTTATCATTTCTGCTGGATTCTGCTTCTGAAAACAAATATTTCTGAAGGGAGGTGTTTTGAAAATGGTGGTGTGCAACTTTAATTGTGTCCCCTCTGTAGCTGCATTATCTCCCATTTACTAACTCAAAGTTATCACAGTTGTAGAGGGGGCAGAAATGACAGTTGCACATGCGCTGTGGTCATTTCAAAACACCACGTCCTCACTTCAGAAATGTAGCTTCAAGGAGTCTTTTCAGAAGCAGTACCCCCACCCCCATGATTTAAAAGGGAAGTTAGTCAGTGCTCCTGGTAAATAATAATCTTTGCAGAAACTGCAATAGAGAACAGCACAAAAGACAAAGTCAAAAGTAACTTTGCAATGCTACTGTAGAAAAAAAAAAAAACACTCCCATCCAGGGCCAATAATCAACATATTTTATATACAGCCATGGCAAAGGTTTTTCATCATCCTACAGAATTAATTAATATTGCTTCATAAAGTCGAATGAAACCTGCTGAATTATGTTACGTTAACATGTTGAATTACACACCGCTTTGTAGTTTTCCATATATTTAACAATAAACTGACAAAATTGCAAAAATGTGACATTTTGATATCCAACATGAAAAACTGTACTACTATTATAGCTTCTGTTAGACTTCTGCAATATCATTTTGTAGTTTCTTTTATTACGTGATGTTAAATAGATCTAAATTATGTTCATCTAGTTTTTTTTTTTTTTTTTAATTATCCTAAAATTCTAGGTGATGCAAGACGTTTGGCCAGAGTGGTAGAGCGATACAGAGCTGTGCGGTAGAGCGATACAGAGCTGTGCGGTGCGGTAGAGCGATACAGAGCCCGGCTGTGCGGTAGAGCGATACAGAGCCCGGCTGTGCGGTAGAGCGATACAGAGCTGTGCGGTGCGGTAGAGCGATACAGAGCCCGGCTGTGCGGTAGAGCGATACAGAGCCCGGCTGTGCGGTAGAGCGATACAGAGCCCGGCTGTGCGGTAGAGCGATACAGAGCCCGGCTGTGCGGTAGAGCGATACAGAGCCCGGCTGTGCGGTAGAGCGATACAGAGCTGTGCGGTAGAGCGATACAGAGCCCGGCTGTGCGGTAGAGCGATACAGAGCTGTGCGGTAGAGCGATACAGAGCCCGGCTGTGCGGTAGAGCGATACAGAGCCCGGCTGTGCGGTAGAGCGATACAGAGCCCGGCTGTGCGGTAGAGCGATACAGAGCCCGGCTGTGCGGTAGAGCGATACAGAGCCCGGCTGTGCGGTAGAGCGATACAGAGCCCGGCTGTGCGGTAGAGCGATACAGAGCCCGGCGGTGCGGTAGAGCGATACAGAGCCCGGCGGTGCGGTAGAGCGATACAGAGCCCGGCGGTGCGGTAGAGCGATACAGAGCTGTGCGGTAGAGCGATACAGAGCCCGGCTGTGCGGTAGAGCGATACAGAGCTGTGCGGTAGAGCGATACAGAGCCCGGCTGTGCGGTAGAGCGATACAGAGCCCGGCTGTGCGGTAGAGCGATACAGAGCCCGGCTGTGCGGTAGAGCGATACAGAGCCCGGCTGTGCGGTAGAGCGATACAGAGCCCGGCTGTGCGGTAGAGCGATACAGAGCCCGGCTGTGCGGTAGAGCGATACAGAGCTGTGCGGTGCGGTAGAGCGATACAGAGCCCGGCTGTGCGGTAGAGCGATACAGAGCCCGGCTGTGCGGTAGAGCGATACAGAGCTGTGCGGTAGAGCGATACAGAGCCCGGCTGTGCGGTAGAGCGATACAGAGCTGTGCGGTAGAGCGATACAGAGCCCGGCTGTGCGGTAGAGCGATACAGAGCCCGGCTGTGCGGTAGAGCGATACAGAGCCCGGCTGTGCGGTAGAGCGATACAGAGCCCGGCTGTGCGGTAGAGCGATACAGAGCCCGGCTGTGCGGTAGAGCGATACAGAGCCCGGCTGTGCGGTAGAGCGATACAGAGCTGTGCGGTGCGGTAGAGCGATACAGAGCCCGGCTGTGCGGTAGAGCGATACAGAGCCCGGCTGTGCGGTAGAGCGATACAGAGCTGTGCGGTAGAGCGATACAGAGCCCGGCTGTGCGGTAGAGCGATACAGAGCCCGGCTGTGCGGTAGAGCGATACAGAGCCCGGCTGTGCGGTAGAGCGATACAGAGCCCGGCTGTGCGGTAGAGCGATACAGAGCCCGGCTGTGCGGTAGAGCGATACAGAGCCAGGCTGTGCGGTAGAGCGATACAGAGCTGTGCGGTAGAGCGATACAGAGCCCGGCTGTGCGGTAGAGCGATACAGAGCTGTGCGGTAGAGCGATACAGAGCCCGGCTGTGCGGTACAGCGATACAGAGCTGTGCGGTAGAGCGATACAGAGCCCGGCTGTGCGGTACAGCGATACAGAGCTGTGCGGTAGAGCGATACAGAGCTGTAGTTATACGATTAACTTTCACATACTGGCAAAAAATCCATAACAGATTCCAACAGACCAGCACAGCGGGACAGCTATTCTACAAGAGCCCAAGAAGCTGGAATTTGTATGGATTCAGCACAATTATGAATGGCTAGTATTCCCCAATGCTCGATCAAAATACCCCAAATGAGACTATTCATAAGAGCTGGAAACATGCAAGTGTGGCATATGTATTGTCCTCCACACTGGAGCTTTGGAACAGGCATAAGAAAATGTACAACATATACATTTTCAAATCGCAAATAAATGATCTGAAATGTGTGCTTGCCTTTACTCATTCCAGCTACGCGCATTGGGACTACAGTGCAACGTTAACCAGAAAAGCAGAATTCTTCATCTTCATGAGAATTCCCCTTTAAGGAACATCATTACCAAGTTTCATCACTACTGGATTAGCGGCTCTCTGGAAAAGTGACTGTTTCTGCTTCTGCAGTGAGTCGGTCTTCAGTTGCAGACAGGACATATAAAAGCTGCAAATAAAAAGAGAGAGACTTGGCTTCCTCACCCTTCTTTCACCCTGTAAAAGCCAACTGATGGAATATTTATGTTTCCCAATATTATTAACTGCTTGTCAGGACGCAGGGAGGGATAGGTGGCGCAGCGGATAAAATGCACAAGCACTTCATGTCTGGAGCCTTGGATTCTTGCTCAGGGCACTCTGGCACAACAAGTGTGGTACCCAGCAGTGAAAAGCCAATGAAAAGCCAATGAAAAATAAAAGATCACCATGACCCAGTGTAGATCCACAACATGCACAGCGTTCAGAACTCCAGTCCTGCACAGACACCCGGGTACCAGAACTCCCCTCAGCTAGTATTAACACATTTCAACTTCAGCATATTGGAAATGTCTGTAACCAATCAGAAAAGCCATCATATGAAAATGACTGCAACATGTATTTGCAGGCAGTGAAGAAATACTGAAAATGAAATAAACTGGCCCGCAGTGTACACTTAACATGGTGTACAGCAACATTTGGCCTGCGTGGTTTTGCCAAAACACTTGGCTAATATTTAAGGGCAATGAACTGCTCTTAATTGTAAACCTACATACTTGGGTGACACTTATTCATGCTGGGGTATAGTGCAATCAGTTCAGGTTTAGCAAAGGGCCTGTTTGTTCAAATCCCTGGCCTTTCAGTAATATATCAAGTTTATGTGATTTTTACATGGAGTGGGCTTCTGTGCCTAATAGTTTGGGAACCTCTGGTGAATGGAAAATGACAATTAATTCTGTTCATGTGAGACCGGGTAGCGTCAGCAATGAGATTCAAGAGACCAGAATGCTGCAGTTCAAGCACTCGCGTGCATTTACTTACAATCACAACTCACCAACAAAACAAGCACAGCACCGACCGTACCTTCATCATCACCATTCTATCACCATCACCATTCTAAATTAACATCCGTGATATACACCTGGGGCATAATTAATCATTTCAATCATTTATTCAATTCACGGCTCCAGCCACATTCCCACGTGTTTTTGCAGGGAGGAATTTAACCCCCTCCCTGCCACCCAATACTGCCCACACACACACAGCAGAGCACTGGCAGGGCTTTCACAGAAAAAATGTGAGACAAAAGGATGCGACATAGGGATGAACACTAACAATGGTAAAGATTAATTCATTTCAAGTTTTGTTGTACATTTTTAATCTTATTTTTGGCGTTCTGGGTTCTGTTTCTCCAATACAATTCTTCTCTAAATCTGCCTTAGCTGGCTTTGAGCTGCATTAAAACAACACATTTAAGTTACTATACTAGAATTCCTCGTTAAATATATATTTTAGTTTGCTTAGGTTTTTCTAACATATACTGAAAAGTAGAATAATAAAATAATATTTGTGATTGAGGAAATATGGAACAATAACAAGAAAATCGAACCTACAAGTTACTATTAAGGCCTGTTAGGGTTGACTGCAATGCTTGTATTTTGTTTTCTGACAAAAGCCAAGAAGTTGATAGGGTTGAATGCAAATTAAGGCAGGCAGTTTGGTTTTCAACTCCATTGTCAAAAAGCAGGGGACTCTGTGTGCATTCTGGAGAGCCGACGAGGGGAGTCTGTGTGCATTCTGGAACACGCTCCATTATAGCTATAACAAGCTGCACCATTAGACACCAGGGAAACACACACGAGATTCCAAAGCACATGAGCCAGGAGCCCATTGATAGCTTGGCAGCCGGCAGGATTAATAAGGTTGTGCAATATGCTTGGGTCCAGTGCTTACACTCAATCTAAATATGCCGAGATATCTAAGGCTGTGGATATCAGTGTGTGTGAGTCTCTTCAGTGCATGTCTGTATGTAAAATTTTGTAAAATACCAGAGAGGAACCTGCTTAGTATTTCAATTCACCAACATTTAAAAAAACTGAATAGAGTGGTTTGAGTTCACTTCCTGTGTTACAGTTAATAGGACCCCACCTGCACATCAACCATTGCTTTCTTTATTGCTCTGTTTCCATGTACCTGCTTAAAAGTGTTCATGTTTAAAATGAACTGGTTCCAAATAGTACAAGACATAGATCTGGAACCAAAATAAAGGATTACAAAAAACTAAAATCCAAAAAAGTAATAATAAAGTCTTTTAAACTGCACCGTTGATCAAATGTATTTCATGATACAGCACTGTGCATTAATCTTACAATAAAACACAGTACACAGCACTCGTACATGGCTAGGGTTATAGATCTACAGTATTATAAGGAACGGGTAGGTTTTTTCTTGGGGGGGAAAGCTTTGTTATAACACTGTTATAACTCAAATCAATCCAACAAGAGGATCACTTAAAGTTATGAGTGTCCCAAGCTTGCATGCGTAACAAGGTGCTGCTGGCCTGCAATAACCTCAACACCAGCTGAAGGGAAGTCCACGGGTCCTCCTCAACGTTCCTGTTCTCAGAATTAAATATGTTCTCACATTGAGCTAACCCAAATGGCTGATCGTGTCATTTGATGCTAATTTCATAAAAAGAAAAAAAAAAAAAAAAAAAGGTGTTCTAGGACGACAGGAATTAATCTTAATCAAAATGATTTAATTCCTGGCAAGCTTTGGGGTATTTTGTAGATCAAAACTTTAATACAGTCAAAAGAAACTCTGTTAAAATTCTTTTTTTTTTTAATTTTTAGAAACCCTTTTAGGAGGTTGAAATGCGTTTGCTTTTATTTACCGACGTGATGTGTTTATCAGCTTGAAGCAGGGTTGGGCTCAATTCCTGTTTTTCAATTTCAATTCCAATTTCCAACTTATGCAAATTCAGTGCATAGAACATTCCTAACCTTTGGATTCATTTCACTTTATCTTGCTACATAGAAATGCCATAAATGATGACACTTAAAATGAAAATAGATCAATCAATTTGTGCAAGAATATTAAAAAATGATATTTTTGCTTAAACATTTGTTAAAATACTATACACTTAAATCTCTATTGTTAACAGATAAACAAATTACAAATGGGAAATTGTTTATATGACTTTACCAATCAGTGAAAAAGAACTAATTTTACTCCTTTACCTTTAAATATACAGCATAGAGCACTGCATGGTACTGTAATACCACAGACTGAGGCGGTCTAGCGCATGTTTTATGAAAACAGTGCAGAAGCTGGCTGTTCTGATTACAGAGGTCTTTGGATAATCACAGTTCATGGTTGTACTGTACTCCGGGATTTTATTTTTGCATCAGCTGTACCTGCCTTGATTTAATCTTTTAATTCTTACAATATGTATGAATGTAGATTTACTCTGCTAATAAGCCATGCTACATAGCATCAGCAGACCCTATAATAAAACAGCTAAACTGACAATTACCTCTGAAAAATATTTCTGTCTGCATCTCTCTGCTCGTTCAATTTCAAACCACAGGCTGACATTAAAAAGCTATTTGTATTTTCTGCAGCAGAAATAGATGCCTGCGTGCCTTGATTATATAGTAACGTTCATCAGCAAGGACTCTTACCTTCGTTTGTGGTTGATTAAAATACATAGCAAAAGCAACAGGAATAGATGATGGTTTTAGAACATATATTGGTTTTGTGTATCTAGCCTTTCTTCAAACCAGCCTTTCTTCAAAAAAATAGGCAAAAGATGTTAACAAGCAAGACTTGTCCCATGTGCAGTGGTACCCCGAATGTTATCCATTTAATACCAAATGTAGATATTTAGCAGTTGCAGGAATCCTTGCTTTAAGGACACTTGTATAGTTCTACTGACAGCTTTGTAAAGCCATCTTCAATATCACTGCCACCTCTGTATTCAGTATTGAGACCTCTGAAAGCTTGGATGCAACATGATGCAATTTGTTGCATTTGATTAGATTAGATTAACAATAAAAACAGTAAATTAGAACAGTTTAAAAGAAAAATAAATGACTCAGTGAAATTCTTTCAGCTTTGCCCCTTTAGTTGTAAGGCCACATTTTATTGGCCCTTTGATTGGCCCTGAAGTGATTCTAGTTAAACTCTTCCATGTCGTTCTATACAGCTCTCAAACATGCAGTTTGGAAAGAAACATGTTATTGTAAACATGGATTTTATTGTAATCATCATATCTAGTACAACACAAAGTACAGGATGTTTGACAACCATGCTCTCAGACAGTGTTTCACTTGTCATTTCACCAGTAGGGTGATATTGTTCCCACCCTTTCAACAGTTTCCTTGCTGCCAATAACCAACCAGCTGCTTCCCTTACTGACTGACATATTTTCAGCCAGTAATATGCTTTGACCCAGAAGACTTCACTGAGGTGCAGACCCAGGAAGTACAAGTGTAACAGTTTTCATGAGAGTAAGAAATGGAAACTAATAACTTTCTTTAACTTAAAGTAATAAAATATATCATGTTTATAATGAAAAAAACATATTAGCTATAATATGTTTCTTTTAAAAGTGCACATTATAGATACGATTTATAGAATTAGTTTGTTAGCTACAACCAGCTTAATAGCAAGGTTTCTCTGTACCCTGCAAGCAAACACATTCTACAGTCTAATGATAGCACCTTGTGGCACCAAGAAGGAATTTCCAACTACTGTGACTAATTTTACGACACAGATAATGTACAGTATTTGGCCAAATCTTCTTGGCAGCTGAAGTAAGTTTCCAGTCCCGAGGACAAAGACTCCAGCATTCGCTCTAAATTACCAGTAGCTGAAACGGCTCTTGTGTCGATCCACATAAGCAATTGGCCTTGAAAATACTGACAGTTAAAAAAAGCGTGACAGGGAAAACAAAACTCAAAGAGCATCGAGTGGAATCAGATTTGGAAATATTATCTGAAATCTCTATATATAGATAAACATGGCTCGAGATTAGAACAAGCCTTCCTTTGTAGAAAAGCAATTCCCTGAAATCTGAAACAAAACTTTGTCACTTTAAAAGATCTCCTACTGTACATAAACTTTCCCCACAAAAAACATATTCTGTAATGGCCTTTTTAAACAGTTCTCATTCTATATAATTGCTAGCAGGGGGTGGGTACAGTAAAACTCAGTGAAGATATTTCAGAAACATTTATCACATCAACCATAAAAACTCATGTCAGTAAATACAAAATGAGGGCCATCAGGATAATGGAAAAGCATATCACATGACCTACAGTACACATCTACAGCAGTGGCCATCAAATACTGTACTTGAAAAATGTGAATTATAATACAAATCACTGTTTTTTTTTTTCTTTTCTTTTCTTTCCTCTTATTAGCACTAGTAATACTACCACTGCCCAACTTTTTTTCTGGCAAAGACTTTCTTTGCTTGTTCTTTTTACTTCAATCTGGAATAAGCACATACACCAAAAACAAAGACAACAACATTTAACGTGTATAGCGCCTTTCAAAGCACTTTACACATATAACTGGTGTACTCTAAAAAACTAAAAACTAAACAAGAAAAGAACCAAACAATTATCTGCACAATGCAAATATCAGTAATAATGCAAGCAGGGTTAATGTACAGCTAGAGAGTGGTGGTATTTCATAATGCAAGCAGGGTTAATGTACAGCTATAGAGTGGTGGTATTTTATAATGCAAGCAGGGTTAATGTACAGCTATAGAGTGGTGGTATTTTATAATGCAAGCAGGGTTAATATACAGCTATAGAGGGGTGGTATTTTATAATGCAAGCAGGGTTAATATACAGCTATAGAGTGGTGGTATTTTATAATGCAAGCAGGGTTAATATACAGCTATAGAGTGGTGGTATTTTATAATGCAAGCAGGGTTAATGTACAGCTATAGAGTGGTGGTATTTTATAATGCAAGCAGGGTTAATATACAGCTATAGAGTGGTGGTATTTTATAATGCAAGCAGGGTTAATATACAGCTATAGAGTGGTGGTATTTTATAATGCAAGCAGGGTTAATGTACAGCTACAGAGTGGTGGTATTTTATAATGCAAGCAGGGTTAATATACAGCTACAGAGTGGTGGTATTTTATAATGCAAGCAGGGTTAATATACAGCTATAGAGTGGTGGTATTTTATAATGCAAGCAGGGTTAATATACAGCTACAGAGTGGTGGTATTTTATAATGCAAGCAGGGTTAATATACAGCTACAGAGTGGTGGTATTTTATAATGCAAGCAGGGTTAATATACAGCTACAGAGTGGTGGTATTTTATAATGCAAGCAGGGTTAATATACAGCTATAGAGTGGTGGTATTTTATAATGCAAGCAGGGTTAATATACAGCTACAGAGTGGTGGTATTTTATAATGCAAGCAGGGTTAATATACAGCTATAGAGTGGTGGTATTTTATAATGCAAGCAGGGTTAATATACAGCTATAGAGTGGTGGTATTTTATAATGCAAGCAGGGTTAATATACAGCTACAGAGTGGTGGTATTTTATAATGCAAGCAGGGTTAATATACAGCTACAGAGTGGTGGTATTTTATAATGCAAGCAGGGTTAATATACAGCTATAGAGTGGTGGTATTTCATAATGCAAGCAGGGTTAATATACAGCTATAGAGTGGTGGTATTTCGATCTGCCACAGATTAGAACATTAATCAACCCTATTCAGGGGTGAGAACATGGATTTTAAAGCACTTGTAGGGATTCTATTAAAGTAATTGGAGCTAACATAATAATATATATAGCTAACATCCACTTGATACATTTGTTTTAAATGTACTGTAAATACATGTTCTAGGTACTACTTTATATTAAAGGAAGCTCTCAGTTTCTATGCCTAATTCTCTGTTTGCACTTGCACTTCTCGGGTCATTTTACATCAGCAGTGTCTTCTGGGTTAAAGCATGTTACTGGCTGTAAGCATGTCAGTCAACAAGGGAAGCAGCTGGTTGGTTTATGACTAGACAGAAGCCATTGAAGGGGAGGGGTGATTTTACCCTCCAAGTGAATTGACCAAGCAAGTGCAACACTAACTGAAAGAATGGCTTGCAAACAGATGTCTTTATCCAAGTGTAGTACCATACAGTATATAATGTTTAAAAAAAAAAAAAAACATATTAACTAAGATGTGTTTCTTTCAGTTCAAAACTGCACATTCTAGACCTATATGAAAGAATGGAAGGGCACAATAGGTCATTTCTATGGAATTATTTTGTTAGCTAAAATGTCTAAGCTGGATGGATCTACCAAGATGCCAAATTACATTTTGGAAGTCCTGCTCTATTAAGTTTTGGGGAATTAATTCTGTATGAGAATGACCAGGGTGTATTTCAAACAGGAAATCAAAGGGTGACTTCTTTGGAAGGTGTCACGGGATGTCTAGAAAAAAGATTGTAAAATACAAAGCAACTATCACAAAAATCCAAACATGGAAGATCAACATCAAGAAAGCAAAAACAGTTGAATGTGCTTTTAGCACTGCATTTATTCTTCTGTGTAGATACTGTGATAGCCCCTAACGGGTTACTATGAAAATAGTTTTAGTGTCTTGTAAAAAACATTGTAGTGATTGGCAAGAAAGAGCTCTACAAGTGTTTTGCTTTCCATTCTAAAATTGCAACCCATCAATTATAATAATGGTCAGCTTTTGTCAATGCTGATCCTAAGCCATCACTGTGAATCTCAGGAAACACTAACTGAAGATTCAAAGCATTCTGGAAGAGAAGCCCTGCAGGGGGTATTAGCCCCATATACAAGTTTGCCACAGTAAAAGCATAGCAAAGTGTAATAAACACATATTTCAACACAAACTAATAACTGAAAAAGTGATTGTTAGGAATAACTCAAACCAAATCACTACAATCCCCAGGGGCTCCTGTTTCTAATCATCGTGTCAGGGATGAGAGAACTGTACACTGGGGATCAGCGACGGCCTTGTCATTTGGAGCCTCTGTTTTTACACTTCATTAATGTTTGTTGTTTTTGTTTTCTTTAATCTGTACTGAGTAAAACTGGGCCTCAGTCGTCAAATAAGATGAAACACTGAAAATAAGTGGAATTCCAATTGAGCACACAACACAAAGAAGCAAAAATCACTTCCAGAAACTTACAATACTGCAATGAGTCACTAATACACTGCTTTCTGAAAGTAATTTTAGTCAACATGTTCTAGCAATTAGTGAAATTCATACTGCACATCTACCCTTATAAATGTGTACCACAGCTTTGCAGTTTTCCCTGGCTTCTTGCATGGTTATACTGTGCATTTACCACAGTTTGGCATTGTTTGCCAAGGTTTTTAGTATACTTTACCATCACAATGCTTAGATATCCTTTACCGTGCTTGCACAATGTTTTATTACAATTTCCCATGCTGTTATTATGGTAAACTTTTCTAACAGGGGTTTGTGAGATTGCATCCAGCCCAAATCTAAAGTGAATATCTGGTTGCTAAACACTTGTTCAAGAGAATCATAGAATGCAGCTAATGTCCAAACACTTTCGGCCTCTCTGTTTGAAGACAGTCGACTGCAGAGACAACACTTTTAAAGAAAGAGGCCAAACTCTAACTGACTCTGGGGGGGTAGATTTAAGCAACTTATTTGCTGTCATGATAAGCCACAGCTGGGTTTTTTAGAGCATTTTACAGCCCTCGGGAGTCATCCCACAGTGCATGAGCCACTTATGTCGTTATCCCGGGATTACACCTAAAAATAAATGGCTGATGCAATCCAGAGAGATGTAAAATGCTCCAATACCAGTTGAGTAAATCACCCCCTTAGTTGCTAAGGGTTTTACCTTTGGCATAATGTAAAGGCTGTTAAAGCTAAGCACGTCTGCCTGACCTTTGTAAGCACTTCAGTGTCTACAGGTAACCAGCGTCTGAGGCAGATAGGTAAGTGTTTCTGCTTCAAGTAACTTTTAATTAACAACATTAAGTAACATTGTAAGGTGGTGTTTGAATTAGGTGAGGTAGTGTGTGATTAGTACCAGGTGAGTGTGGTTAAATTGAATAGAGGTCGATTTGCTATTTGATTGGTTTCCACACAGTTTAGTTTTCTTCCCACCCAGTTGTTATATTAGTCAGGCAGGCTATTTGTGCGCCAGCACGAAGCAGCAGCAAACAGAAGAGCCTCACAACAAAAGAGCCTCACAACAAAAGAGCCTCACAACAAAACAGCCGGGAGTCAAGCTGTGGGAGTCTACAGGTAACCAGAGTCTGAGGCAAGATAGGTAATTGATCCTGCTCCTAGTAATTTTAAATTAGGACCTCACCTTCCCCAGGGCCTGCTGCCCCTCCACCCTCTCTGTCACCTCCCTGGACCTCTCTGATCACTATTTCATCTATTTTTCTTTTTCTCTGTCTCTCCCCTCTCTCCCTCCTCCTCCTACCCCCACTGTCACCTCTCACCATAACCTCCACTCTCTCTCCCCCTCTGCCCTTGCCTCCACCGCTCTCTCTCACCTCCCTCCTATCGACTCCTTCTCCCAACTCTCTGTAGACTCTGCTACCTCCACCCTCTGCCCCCTCACCTCCCGACCTGCTCGCCCTCCCCTCCCCAACCCTGGCTCTCCTCTGCACTCTGCTCAGCAAGAACCACACTACGATCTGCTGAAAAGAAATGGAAGAGAACCCTGTACTTTAGAGTACTGTAATCTGTCAAGTGTCATTTAATCTGTGGTAGTTTGTATTTAATTATATCCTGATGTAACTACCACCGACACTTATCTGCTCCGTTATTGAATTGTATTTTGTCATATACTTGTACTTGCTAGAACCGAAGTGATTGTAGTTTATTTTGCTCTTAATTGTATTAATACTTGTACTGATTCTTGAAATGTATTTTTGTCTACGACTGTAAGTCGCCCCGGATAAGGGCGTCTGCTAAGAAATAAAATAATAATAATAATAATAATAATAATAATAATAATAATAATAATAATAATAATAAAGCAGTTCAAAGGGGATCACATTTTAGTGTAAAATGTAACATGATGGGGAACCAAGTGGTGCAGTAGGCTCCTTCATGTGACTCCTATACCTTTCACTGGGTTCAACTCTAGCTCAGATGAGAAGTAATCTCAATTTATTCCACCACAATGGTCCGTCTGCTTGGGAGAGGCCCACTGAATAGCAGGCAGGCAAGGGATGTTCAGGGCAGGATTGAGGGGCGTTCACTATGACAGGAGGCTCCTAATGGTGCCTGCCTGCCTGTAGCCAATGCCATTGTTCCCTACCATAAAAAATTTAATAGTAACAAATTATGTAACATGATTGTGGGACACCACAGCTTTAATTGAGAAGTAGTTAAAAACATACCACCTACTGCTTTACTCTCTCAAGAGGTACTGCTCTTACAGTAACAAGAAGGAGCGACGCAGTCTGCGGTCCCTCTGCGAGATCTGGTGCCATTGTGTCCACACAATAAACATTACAGCCCTGACGGGAAACATAAACAGGCCAAGTTTCTTGAGCTCTTGCCCACTTTGCTTCAGTTGGCAGACAGTTTGTTTAAAAAAAAAAAAAACAGGCCTGTCCGTGGTATGCAAAGAAAACAGATTAATCTAATAAGGAGTAACAAGCAGGCAGTTGATAAAACTGGGTAAACTTGTAACTCGTAAATTTAGCGTAATTCCTCCAGATGACTCAGTAACCTATAAATGCTCAGTAATTGCTGCTGGTGAGGTTACAGCTTAATGAATCCCCACCCCCCACCAATACAGTAAAGTGCATTAAATAGCTAAGGAAATAAAGCTAACGCCTAGCTGGCTCAAAGCCTCACTCACAAGGCTTTCCACACTCATTTGTAATGGTAGGTGAATCTGACAGGGTAGTTGCAGCAAATTAACTATATGACCCTCTCTGCCACAAGTGTAATGCACTGTAGAGTGAAAGGGGAAACACAAAGAAGCCAAATTAACAAACCTAGTACTAATCACAATAAAAACAAGACCAAAAATGAAGTTGCACCCTTAGATAGATGCTGTACATTCAGGTAGTCTGCTCTACTTGTAATTCCCAGTTAATTTCCCCTCAGCAGTGACAGGTCAGGAAGGATCTAGGGCCTTGATCACGGTTCATTCACTAGAGGAAGCCGCTCTCCATCCCTTCAAGACCATTAACCAACTGGCTGCGTCACTGAATGATTTCAGCCAGTAACATGCTTTGACCCCAAAGGCATGCAGAGATGTAACGACCTAGGAAGTGGAACAGACTACCTGAAAGTAAGAACCCTTAAAAGGAACACTCATTTCAACAGCATAAAACCAGCCAGGATCTCAGAACTGAACTGCTCTTTCTTGAAACCGTAAATTACCGTAAAAATTTGCTTCAAAATAAGAACAGAGTATTTGAAGTTAGAATACCAAAATCTGAAAGGACAGGAAAAGCAAAGCTCTAAACTTAATGAATAAGCTGTGGATCACAAGAAATATAAATTACCACATATGCATTTTTATATCAAAACTAACCAGTGATACTTTCTTCTTGCAGTCAAAGGAAGACGAGATAAACTAGAATACAGATACAAAGAAATCACACTGAAGCACATTTAGAAACACACACACCCACCAAGCGAGCTCTGATATCTCGTTGGAGCCATTCCATTTGAAAAGCCCTAGTTTATGTAAGGCACCCCCTCTGAAACCAGCGTGAATGTGGAGACTATGAAAGGTAGCTGTAATGGGCTGCTAGCTGGCAGGCACCAGCTCCACTGAAAGAAAAGATTCACAAAGAAAGATTCGCCATTTCACAAAGAAAACGTGAGGCCCTGTTCTAAATCACCACTGGAACATAGGAACATAGTAATAATAAAAAGGTTGATTGTTCTGGCTGGGGCAACTTTCTTTCCAAAAAAATCGGAATGTTCCCATCTGTAAAAGGTACTACCGGCTTATCTGCACACCTAATCTCTTAAAACTGAAGTAACACGATACAGCCATTTTGAAACGATCACACCAAGAAAACATCTCTACCCAATTAATGCCAAAGTGCTTACCGATTGCAGCAGGACCTTTCCTGCTCTGAGTAAATGCTCAGACCTCAGATAAGGTTACCAGGCTCTGTTTGGACAGATGTCTCAAGTGACCTTTAAACCTTGAACCATATCCCAATTATTGCCATTGCACTCACTCGAGACCCCAGCTTCCTTCCAGAGCGAGCAATGCTGGAAACTGTGGTGAGGAACCTGTGTGGGATCACTGGGTCACTGTGAATGAGTGAAACTCATCTCATGTTTATGCGGACAGATTCTGTTAACGTTTCTCATAAGAAAAGTTTGGGCTCATCCATTCTTAGTGCACCATTTGTCTTGACTAAGGGATCTAATTTAAAAGCACAGAATCTTTTTTTTATATATATTCCTAGTGTTTCAGATGCTACTACTTAACCCAGTAGACTATTTTATGCATTTATAATCTTTTATCAAAATATTAAATCTGGGAAAAGTTTTAAATAAGATTGGAAAAGCACTACGCTGCAATGCACCATTATTTTCAAAACTCTCCTGCTCACCTACAATGCCCTTCATCACACAAATCCTGAGTACCTCTTCAACCTGCTGACCCACTATGTCCCTGCCCGCAAGCTGAGGTACTCCGACTCTGGCCTGCTTGTTATCCCCAAGCAAAAAGTGCACCACACTTGGAGAACGCTCGTTTAGCTTCATGGCTCAGACTCTTTGGAACTCTCTCCCAGCTTTGGTGTGTGATGCTCCCACCGTCGCTCGCTTTAAATCAACTCTCAAGACCTACCTGTTCTCTTTTGCTTTCCATGCTCTTTAAGCCTGATATCTGCTATTAGCTGGTGTGTCGTTGCTACTTTTTTCTTTCTTTCTCGCATGCACAATGTTTTAGAATTCTTTTTACATCCTAGCCTTGCATTTCATGTATTTAATGTAATATGTGTTTTTTTTTTTTTTGTTTGTTTTTTTGTTTTTTTTACTGCATCTTGTAAAGCGCTTTGTGATGGTGGTCCACTATGAAAGGCACTACATAAAATAGATTGATTGACTGATTGATTTTATCTGTGTGAAGGAAAAGCACTACACTGCCCTGCACCATACCCTTATATCTGTGGGAAGGTTTTTTCACAGCGAGTTCTAGTTCGAGCTGGATATCCTCCAGCTACAAAGACATTTCTTCATTAAAATGTTTTGCAACAGAAACAAAGACACCAGTGCAAGCTCTTCCTAGGACTGCATTACCTCCACATGCTGTACAGGTATACAAATACAAAACACATTGTTAACAGAAGAGTTTCCTTAGCTGTAGGTGTGTTGAGAAGTTCTGGTTGAAATCAAAAGAGACTAAGGGATAGATGTACTAAGATGGGCCAGTCGCAGCGCAAACATACCGTAATTTGCATTTCCGTTACAATTCACAAAGTGCACATTTTGTCATGTGTACTAAGAAAAAATATGTTAATGAAGACAGCCGCAATATACTAATTTAAATATTATTTGCGTCATCTTAGCGAGATCTCTAGCGAGAGTTGTGCGACATTTTTTCAAATAAAATTGTGGGAGTTGAGTTGTGGTTTGCTGCAGCAGAGTGTGCCCGAAGGATAACATCTATACATGCAAGGGCAGCACAAAGGAATATCCACTAGAAAAAGTTTCCTGAGGGCATCAGATGATTTTCAATATTTAGGTATTCGGTTAGGTTTAGGTTTTAGGGCTGGGGTTGGGTTAGGGTCAGGGTCAGGGTCAGGGTGGGTTGATTTCGTAGAGTTGGCAGGCTCTGGAAGTGAAAGGTGGGAGTGCTTGGCAAATGCCCTCGAATCATCTGATGCCCTCAGGACACTTTCTAGTGTACATTCTTTTACGCTGCCATGCAAGGGTGCAAGAATCAAAATAACATTGTTTTTGTTAAATGTAAACATAATCTGTACAATGCATTCTGTTCTGTCTTCATTTTACCTATTTTAATACTGTTATATATATATATATATATATAAAAAAATGAAAGTCAGTTTAATCCCATCAGATTCTATAGAGGGGCCCCAACCTTCACCCCAAAAAAGCTTTTCATACTCATACAGTAGCCCCTCGCTAAACCGGACATGTTTGTCCTACATAAGGAGGTGTCGGGTTTAAAAACAATATAATAAAAATCGCACAAACGTACATTTACAGTTCTCAATGCATTTTAAATATAAATCATTGCGCTGAAATAACACTAATGTGTTTTGGATAGGCTACACATTACATTATGTAAAAACATAAATCTGTACAGTAGGCCCATACAGTTTACAGTACAGTAGTAAAATCAAATGAATACCTAGCACTTTCTTTTACTTTAGCCTACCAATAACACAAAATAAATCATGCTGCTGCATTGAACACATTGGTGTACAATGAGAATAAAATAATTTTAAATTGAAACGAAATTATTTTAGTTTTTTTTTAAATTTTATTTAAATTATTATTATTTTTAACTTGGTCTACTTAGTAGCCTAAACAATTCATACACAATAGATGATGGTCCTATATAGATGAAGGGGTTAGTGGCACATGTGTGCAGTCTATTGCTCTCAACATGCTGGGAAAACCAGAAATGTAATAGAATTTGTTTTCAAGGCTTGCAGTGAATTTGAGTGTCTTGCTGGCAGCTTGCTCGGGCTTGTTTGCATTATTACTGAGCATAACCAGGGAGGGTTAAATGCAAATACTGAACGATGTAGGATTTGAAAGCACTGTAATTTGATAATGAGTGTGAAAATCAATGTCAAAAATTTGAAATAAACACAAAAGTAAAATATAAAAGATTACTATACTTAAATTAGGTCTACTTTTACTCTGAAAACATGCTAAAACAACAATTTTCAACAAGTTTAAATGTTTAATTAGTTAAATGATACAAGGGATATTTTAAGGACTCTTAGGTAAACAGTCTTTGAAAAAATGTGAATAAACAAATACAGGGTTTTACAAAACACAGGGGCAAGCTTGAATAAATTAAACCAAAACTAGCTTAAAACAAATGTTCCTGAACAAACAGTCCTTAATGTTTTGTGAATAGGGCCCATGGGTGTGATTCTAATGATCTAAAACAGTGACCGATCATTTATAACTTCATTGTTTGCCTGTTGGTGATTTTCCCCAGGACTTATGTATTGACCTTTTTAAAACATTATTACATACATAAAAATATAGTGAACTAAGGTACAATGTAAAATCAGGCTAAGAAATGTGAGGGTGTCAGTATTTCTATATACCTGTACATACTGTATACACACAGACAGAGGCAGGGACAGTATTTCTATATACCTGTACATACTGTATACACACAGGCAGAAGCAGGGACAGTATTTCTATATACCTGTACATACCGTATACACACAGGCAGAAGCAGGGACAGTATTTCTATATACCTGTACATACCGTATACACACAGGCAGAAGCAGGGACAGTATTTCTATATACCTGTACATACTGTATACGCACAGGGAGAAGCAGGGACAGGCCTGTATACCACAGATCACAGAGAGACAGAGTAACAAGGAGGGAAGCTTGAGAGAAGAGATGAGGAATGATGCAGGATTGGAACATGGTGCCTTTAAAGCCTTTGAAACCACTTCCAATAGCAACTGCTGCTTTGTTGTGAAGATGTTTTGGACCCTTTCCCGTTTAGTTTTTTTAACTGAAATGTAGAAGTTTAAACTACAGCACTGCTTCCTGGCACCTAATCTCTTCCTGTGCTGTAGGTCACATGGTCTGCTGGACTATCTGGACAGGCACTCCAATGTGTCTAACTACTTCCTGTGCAGTATTGAAGCAGCAGCTTTCAATCTCTTTGAAAAATGAATGTACTAATAACTGATTTGAAAGCCTTGGCTAAGCACGCAATTAAATAAACAAAAGAGAAACACACTAATGTACAAGTAAAACTATAAACCATGATAAAGACTGACGTTAAGGAAGGAATTGTGAAGAACAAAAAATGAGTAAAAAGCAGCAACACATGCAGTACACTGTACCTGCGATTCAGAGCACTCCGAGGGGCTGTCCTTATGTATGGCCGTCTGATATTTGGCGTACAGTGCAGCAGACTGGCTGTATGTTGCAGTGAATTCAGGATCATCAAAGCAGACAGGCACTAACCTCACCTTTAGAGCAGCAGAAGATTCAACAATGTTTTAGAAGATTAGGATGACAATGCAAACGAACCTTAGCACATTAGCTACTTACAAACACTCGGGTTTCAGTCAATACAGGGCTGGCATGAAGGTGCTTTGGGTACTTACACCAGGCACCTTTATACTAGCCGTGCACTACAGGACACTGAAGGTGAGGCTAGCGCCATGTCTCCCCATTCACCTCAAAGCCAAGCTCTACCAGTACGGCATTCCAGGAGTAATTAGAGAACAAAGAGACCCTGGCTAACCATTAAAGACAACTGCAATGCACACAGCATCTCACTGCTGCTGCTGCTGACTCTCTTTCTGCACGTACTGCTGCAGTACCTTTATCGAACAATAGCTCGCAAACGCATACGACTGTCTGGGATTTCTACTGGTTCCTATAAATTGCTTCAATGATGAATACCAAGTGCAGTATACCGAAATGTACAGTTTAAATAGCCATTCATGATATTGTCTATGCCAGATACACAAAATAAATTCCATGTAGGAATCCAATCAAAGTCAAACTAATATTCAGAAACCACGCAGTTTAACTCTACATTGCTTAAACAATGCTCCTCCATTTGTGAGCAACGCATCATAAACTAAAATCGGCCATTCACGAAAAAGCAAAGCACACACATACTTAAAGGAAGAAAATTAAGTCAAGTAAACTAATATTTGTCTAGTGTCTTCTTCAGTGTAACTACTATCAGAACCCCTGTCTGTGGTATTTTGTATGTTTAAACAGGGTCCTGTTACTATATCAAAAGGTTTGGGGAGCGAGTTTGGACAATTCATTTTGTACAATGAAGGCTAAGTGTTTCAAACTGTGTTTCAAAAAAATTATCCCAGCATCCTGTATTTAAACAATGTGGTTTTGGACAGTGAAATGTTTGTTCACTTGACTTTGTTTCTAAACACACACCAGTTATAGGACATTTTACACGTAGCAGATGAAATATTCTGAAAATGTACTCAGCATAAAAGTGTCCTTTTAATAAATGTTGTGCCAGATTTAGTTTAAAAGGTTTGGGGAATGGCTACCCGAGGTAAATTAATCCAGACTCTGGTTTCGTCATTGCGGCACCTGCTGAAACTCATTACACGCTACTTTGAACCTGCAGGATGTTAATTCTCCTCCACCCCACCCCCTGCCATAACGTCCACCCCTTTGAAAATAACCCTGCCATTCCCGTCCACCCTCTTGAAAATAACCTGGGCCCGCATGTCCAGCGAGCAGGGGAGATGTAGATGGAGGGGGTAGGGGGTGTCTGACCTGGCTCTCGGATGGTTTGTCAGGTGGGTCCTTGTGGACAGTCATCTGGTATCGTTTATAGACCTGGTAAGACTCGTGGAAAGTGGCTTTGAACTGGGAGCTTGGTGGAGTCGACCGCACTAGCCTCACCTTCAGGAGAAGTTAAGACAAAGACCGCTGTGTTACTGTCATCAATGAAGTGTGACAATACCGTGTTGCAGGGTAGGGGGGTTAATCGTTAAAGATGAATCAATTAAATGCGAGAGGTTAACCAATTAAAAAAAAAAAAAAGTTGGAATAAATATCTTGAAAAAACCTCTACAGTATATTGCATGTTTAAACATATGTTCAAGATATCACTATATAACAACCACAAACAGCACTCGCATGTGTGTGTCCCTCTCGGAGCTGAAACAGAGCTGATGGCACCCATATCCCTCTGCTGCTGCAGGTGGTATCAGAGGGGTGGCTGTTTAGTTCATTAGAGTGAAAGGGTGGCCAGAAAGCTTCAAGCTTATAGGTAAAACTACCTTAGTGGGTGTAAACAAACTGGCAAGCAAACACTGTCTGGTTTCTGATGAAGCAGAATGCATATAAGGCTAATCTATGGATGAATGCAGTAAACGTGGCTGATGTTCTGTGCAAGTCTTAAGAGACTTTAAGCTTAGCCTGTAATAGTTTATACAGTGTATCCCCTTTGGTCACAATTATTTCATTTTTGAAATGATAAAAATGTTGATGTGAACTCTATGGGGTACTAGAAGTTGCATTGTCAAGACTGAAAAAACATACCTGCTTTATAAAGTATAGCATAGCTAGGAAACTTAACATGGTACATGCAGTGAGTGAAGGGGAAAAATATTAAAAAGACCCTGCTGTTTCAGACACGTCAAGGTTTGGAGGCATTGCCTGCCTTGGTATTGTATTACTTATTTTCAAATAGCGCTTCCCAGCTCTTATTTTACTGCATGCATGAGGCAGTCTAAAACTTAAACAATGCGATGTAATAAATGTGTGATTCATTAGCCAGGTAATCAAATCAAATTGAACGATTAAACCCCCTAGTGCAAAACAGTTTAAAATGCTTCTCAAAACACTGGTCCCATTATTGTAGAACTGTTCACCAATAAAAACAGAATTATCAGTGCAATGGTTATCAACACCAGTTACAGCTGGCCAGATGTCAGTTAACTGGTTTTCTGTTTTGAATGGAGTTCTCTTTCCTAGATCTCCACACAGGGCTGTAATGAGAAGATTTGAAACAGTACCTTTTTAATGTTTCAGCATAAACTCAAGAACCTGACATCTTGTTACTTTTATGAGAATTATTATTAATAACTAATATAGAATTTCTGGAGACTTTCTGGAAAAACCTTTTGGTCTCACAGATATCCATATCTGAAATGCATTATTATTATTATTATTATTATTATTATTATTATTATTATTATTATTATTGAATGCAATTTTAAATCTAATGGTGTCATAGTATGTGAGATAAATACCTACAATTAAGAATAATCATCCCGTGCTTTTGTTCCTTGCTGTAAATAAACAGCAAACGTTTCCAATATACAGTATTTCCATCCTTGCAGTAGAAATGCATTTCCAGAGCTGTGTTTTGTTATAAATGTATTTCCACAGTTGTGTTTTGTTCTCGCTCTGGTGTTTGAATCGGGGCGTGTGAAGAGTGCTGTCATGCTGCCCCTTGGTGGTTTTACATGCATACTACACAGAAACTACATTAAAAACACCATCACAATGACTGTGAGTAATACTAATAATTAAACTGTGAATGTCAATTCTATTTCAAACAAATCACAACCGGTTTCCTTTAACTTTATACTAGTATGTATAGTTTTAAAACAGTATTTGTAACTTATTTCTCACTAAAACAACATGTGTTTAGTGTCTTTCCTATTTTCATTGGTTTTTGTATAGAGATGGATCTGATGATGTACACTACACCTTAAACTGTGTGTGTGGGGGGGGGGGGGGGTTCACTAAATACTTTAGGTTAAACATCTTCGCCACTGTCAAAACTAAACAACTGAAAACATATCGGAGAAAATATTTGAACATTCAGACAAACATGGCTTCCAATATATTCAGAAATGACCATGCTTGTTCATATAACAATTTATAAATGGCTGTATCAAGATAAAGGATATTGTGCAAAGGACACCAATGCATTAACTAATAGGAGTGTTCCTCTCCTATCTCAAATAGGTCATTCAGATTTTGTTTATGTAATATGGTACAAATTATACTTTTGTTATGCAGTTAATTCACAATTAAGGAACATTGGAATATCCGTTTCAATTTTTAAATATTTGAACATGAAAAATCCATATTTTTCCCAGCACTAGAAAATACAACATCATCTTCTGAACTAATCCATTTGCCCCAGTTTTTCTTAAAATGACACGTGCTAGATTCTCAAAGCTATTTACTCCAAATGATCCTTAATGCATTGTTTCAGAAAGTTAAAACTCACCCACTAAAGCCAACAAACCAAAAATAAACAACTCAGACACTGGGGCTTGTAATAAGTCTGTAGCATTTTTTTTTTAAATGTATTTTAGAATTGTAACTGGTGTGTTTATCCTTACGGGAACAAACTGTGCTAATGACAATTTGGAGTAAACAGCATTGAGAATCCATCCCCATTGTGCTTTCTAAATCCCTAACACAGACCAGGATGCTTGCTGTACCTCCAGTTTATACACTGCATCAGCAGGCAAGGACTCTGCTATTAACTCCTCAATGGTTTTGGATGGAGGTGGGGGTCTGGCTGCCTCTGTCTGTGGGATGCTGGCGCTCCCTGCTTCCCTCCCACTCTGTTTCTGAAGCTCTTTCTGCAGTTTTCTCTCCTTCCGAACCTCCTTTGCCTTGCGACAGGGTGGTCTGCTTGGATCGGCACCAAGCCCTGAAGGAGGGGGAAAAAAAAAAAAAAAAGAAGAATAAACCAACGAAGATTATTTTCCTGTAGCTGACAAGAACACAAGTGAAATGACCGGATTGAAAAGCAGGTGTCCACCATACTATGCTCCATGAGAGAGAGCACGGAAGCCATGACAGGCATCTGTAGGTTTAGAAAAACATCATTTTAAACACAACAGACAAGGCACTGATAGTTGTATTACTTCAGAAACATACTGCATTTTTGTGGCCTAAACCACAGGGCTCAGATATTTCTGAACAAGAAATATGACAGCAAAACAACTGGAGAGCTCAAGAGCCCTTCAGACATATGCACCCAGCATTGAACCCAGAGTTCGGAGTGGTTTTTCTGTTAAAGGAAATGCTAATGTTGCAGAATGATCAATACACAACTGAACTACACTCAAGAGCCAAAAATATCCTCCCAAGTAATCTATTTGATGCTTTGGAACATCCATGTTATGTTTTCTATTTAGAAACTACTTTGCAGTTGTTTTTCTCCTTTCAAAGAAAACAGAGAAAATATGCCCCATCTTGAAACAATGAGAACTATATTTTATGCAGGATACAGTATGTTGTGATGACAAAAGTTTTTTTTTTTTTTTTTTTTCATAGTCCATAGACTATAGTTCCATAGTCTAACCAACATATCCTAAAAAGTTTGTTTTTTATTTTGTATTTGCTTCTTGCTGTTACTTTGTCATTCTTAACTTCACCTAACAGTGTCTCCTGTGACTGCAGGTCTCATCCTTTGACACTTTGCAACAAACAGTGAAGCCATTGCTTCTGTTTGCTGTGCTGCTAATGTGTGTACTTTATTTATTTATTTATTTATTTATTTATTTATCTCTCTCTCTCTCTCTCGAGCATCAACAACTCGTTTTCAATTGGCTACAATTATCCTTTCATACACCATACACAGCAAACACACCATACACCAAACACAGCAAACACACCATACACCACACCACACACAGCAAACACACGACACAGACCATACACCACACAAAGCAAACACACCACACAGAGCAAACACACCACACACAATGAACACTATACACACACGATGCACAGCAAACACACTACACACCAAACACAACATACACACCATGCACACTATACACACACCATGCACTGCATACTCACCAAACACAGCATACACACACCAAACACACCACGCACACACCAACACAGCATACAAACCACTAGGGCTGTCAGTTAAGCCTCCAAATAGCAATCGATTAATTGGGCACACAAAATATAATCGTATAATCGATTGTACTTGAATATCTTTGGCAGTCAATCTCAGATTGTTATTAACCTTCCTCATAATTCTTCTACTTGTTCTTGGTGACAGAACCTTCTTTCTTTCAGACCTTCTCTAGCTTTATGACAATAAATCATTTTCTGCCTATGGTCTTCAGATAGCTCTTTACTTTTTCCCCATATTGACTTATTGGTAATGACAGCAATCATCCTTTGCCTAACCCTTTTATACTCTCTAAGAATGTTCACCTACAATCCAACAATACTTTTGAATAGCATTTTTGGAGTTTTGCAAAAAAATTGCCGAAATAAATAATTGTCTATTTCTTGTAACTTTTTTTCCATTAGTACAAATAAGCCCGCAGGCGCCCGGCCAGACTACAGGGGTTGCTGGTGCGAGTGAGCCGAGGACACCCTGGCCGACCTAAATGCTCCCCCCCACCCCGGGGCGACGCTCGGCCAATTGTGCGCCGCCCCCTGGGAGCTCCCGTCCACGGTCGGCTGTGGAATAGCCTGGACTAGAACCGGTGACGTCCAGACTATAGGGTGTATTCTGCACTCCACGTGGAGCACCTTTACCGGATGCGCCACTCGGGAGTCCCTCTGCTGAACTAATTTTATTACATTATTTGGAAGTGGTAATTTAAAAAATATCTAAAAACGCTATAACATTGTAAAATGAACCCATAGTGTTTAAAATTAAGGAATACAACATTTGTGTGTATTCCCTAATGTAACACATTACTGTGTTCATTTAAAAAAAAATGTTTTTACAGTGTACATGAATCAATCAGGCTAGTCTAGTGTAGCATTAATACCCTGTGTTTACTTGTTTTACTTTCTAAAAGAACAGTATAGATTCACGGAGGTATTAAGTTGTATATAATAAATTTTACAGTCAAGAGGAGGTCCATTTGGTCCATCTTGCTCGTTTGGTTGTTTATTGGTACAAGCAGGAACCTCATCAAGCCATTATTTGAAGTATCCACACAAATCAGTTTCCATAACAGTGTTTCATTTTTTCATCATATAATAAAAAGTCTGCTTAAAGGAAAGTATTTCTGTGTTTTCTTGTTATAAGAGAGATGCGTTGTAATTGCTGTATTAGTAGCGGTCCAAAACACTAGACTTCTGTTTTTATACATAAGAAATAAAGAAAATGGTATCTTTTACATTTTACAAGTTTTTATTTTATTTTATAGTCGGTGGCAATGACCTTTGAATACACTGGAACTTGTTTTCAGCAGAAAAAAAAAAGTATTATATATATTCAAACAGCAAGCATTCCACCATGCTGTAGCATTATTAACTGTGTATTAGCCTCTTAAGCACTTTGTACTTGCAAAAAAAGGAATTCGGCAGCCATTTAACATGTCGTGGACATAAGATCCAAACTATGGTGATAGTATCGAGTATCATGATACTGTGCATGGTATCATATCAATAGTCCCTAACTGAGGTATCGCAGAACACTAGAATTCACTGTAAACAATACAAACAAAGAACCAAAAGATTCAACAGAAGAAAAGGGAGGCCAGTGATAATATTGCTAGTGCTAACACGAGGTAGGAAAATTAATTCTCTGTGTAAAAAAGTGCCTCTTGTTTTCTGTTCTGAATGCCCCTTTATCTAATCTCCATTTGTGACCCCTGGTCCTTGTTTCTTTTTTCAGGTCAAAGAAGTCCCCTGGGTTGGCATTGTCTATACTTTTTAGGATTTTGAATGTTTGAATCAGATCGCCGCATAGTCTTCTTTGTTCAAGACTGAATAGATTCAATTCTTTTAGCCTGTCTGCATACGACATGCCTTTTAAACCTGGGATAATTCTGGTTGCTCTTCTTTGCACTCCTTCTAGAGCAGCAATATCATTTTTGTAACGAGGTGACCAGAACTGAACACAACAGCGTTTGCTTACTATACCAGAATCTAAATCATTAACGTAGATTAGGAATAGCAGAGGACCTAATACTGATCCCTGTGGTACACCACTGGTTACCTCACTCCATTTTGTGGTTTCTCCTCTAATCAGTACTTTCTGTTTTCTACCTGTTAACCACTCCCTAATCCATGTGCATACATTTCCTTGAATCCCTACTGCGTTCAGTTTGAGAATTAATCTTTTATGCGGGACTTTGTCAAAAGCTTTCTGGAAATCTAAATAAACCATGTCGTATGCTTTGCAGTTATCCATTTTCAATGTTGCATCCTCAAAAAAGTCAAGTAGGTTAGTTAGACACGATCTCCCTTTCCTAAAACCATGCTGGCTGTCTCCCAGGATATTGTTACCATATAGGTAATTTTCCATTTTGGATCTTATTATAGTTTCCATAAGTTTACATATAATAGAAGTCAGGCTTATTGGTCTGTAGTTACCTGGTTCGGTTTTGTCTCCCTTTTTGTGGATCGGTATTACGTTAGCTATTTTCCAGTCTGTCGGTACAACCCCTGTGTCAAAACACTGTTGCATGATCTTGGTTAGCGGTTTGTAAATACCTTCTTTCATTTCTTTGAGTACTATTGGGAGAATCTCATCTGGCCCAAGGGATTTGTTTATTTTAAGAGCTCCTAGTCCCTTTAACACTTCTGCCTCAGTTATGTTAAAGTTATTTAAAATTGGATAGGAACAGGTCGACATGTCGGGCATGTTGTCCGTGTCCTCCTTTGTAAAAACCTGTGAAAAGTAATCATTTAATATATTTGCTATTTTTTTTTCCTTCATCTATGATTTTGCCATTTGTCTCTTAGACATTTAACCTCCTCTTTGAATGTTCTCTTGCTGTTATAATATTGGAAAAACATTTAGGAATTGGTTTTAGCCCCTTTAGCAATGTTGATTTCTATCTCTCTCTTGGCCTTTCTAACTTCCTTTTTGACTTGTGTTTGCAGTTCCAAGTACTCTTTCTGTGTACTTAGTTTTTGGTCCCTTTTAAACGCTCTGTAAAGTGCCTTTTTTCGCTGAATATTTTTTTAAATTGATCTTTTAAACCATTTTGGCCATTTTGTTTTAGATTTAGATTTGTCTACTTTGGGGATGTAATTGTTTTGTGCCTCTAGTACTACATTTTTAAAAAACAGCCATCCTTTTTCTGTGGATGTTTTCTCTATTTTACTCCAATCTACTTCTGTTAGTCTCTGTTTCATACCTTCATAGTTTGCTTTTCTAAAATTGTAAACCTTAGCTTTAGTCATTACTTTTGGGGTTTTAAAAAATATTTCAAATGAGACCATGTTGTGGTCTGAGTTTGCCAATGGCTCTCTGACCTCTGTTTTAGTTATTCTGTCTTCATTATTTGAAAAGACTAAATCAAGGCATGCCTCCCCTCTAGTCGGTGCCTTGACAAATTGCGTTAGGAAGCAGTCATTTGTCATTTCCACCATTTCAATTTCGTCCGTCGTGCCCCCCATCAGGTTTTCCCATTTTATATGGGGGAAGTTGAAATCCCCCATTAGTATGGCTTCTCCTTTTCTACACGCTTTTCGAATGTCATTGTACAACAGATTATTTTGCTCAGCGTCTGAATTTGGCGGTCTATAGCATGCTCCTATTATTATGCCCTTTGAATTTGTGTCCCTTATTCTGACCCATATTAATTCTGCATTGTTTTCTTTGTCCTGATTTAACACCTGGGCTTCAAGACTATTTCTTATGTATAGCGCTACCCCTCCGCCTCTTCTGTCCTGCCTGTCTTTCCTATACAGTGTGTACCCACTAATATTATATTCGTCTCCATCACTCTCAGACAACCAAGTTTCTGTAACACCTATCACATTGTAGTTACTTGTTAGTGCAGTAGCTTCAAGTTCTAACATTTTGTTTCTGAGACTTCTAGCATTAAGATAAATACATTTAATAGTGTTCTTACCTGAGTTGTTGCCTTGTTTTGATGTGGTCTCCCTTCTGTTTTTTTGTTTTCTCCCCCCTTACTACCCTTATGTTCTTCTTATGTTCTATACTTGTCCCCAAGTTTTGTTTCTTGCCTCTTACTCAGTCACAAAGCATATGCTTTGAGCTTTCCATTGATGTAAGGGATGCCCGTATGTGTAGTTCTTACAGGAAACAGCCATCCCTATATCTATGGGTTCAGTGCTGTAACAGGCATCCATTCCCCAAACACAGCAGGAAAACAGTACTTGTCAATACAGGACTTGCACAGCTCCCTACTGGCTCACAGTGGACAGAAATGGTATTGCCAGCTGGCAATACCATTACTGGGACTTTTTTGTTGTTGTTGTTTTACTAAAATGTATATAGCTATGTTTATTTTTTATAAATTATGTGTCAAGGTTTTCTATTTTGTTATTGTTTGTCTGTTTCTTACCAAATTTGGCACTTATGTTCAGAAGCAATAAAAGTTTCATTTTGCAGTGCAAATTTATCCTTGAGGTCTTTTGTTCTCAGTGAGTGACAAAATAAATTAGACTTTTTTGCTATGCGCTTTTGTATGGGGGGGGGGGGTATAATATATATCTATAACTGTGTGCTTTTCAAAGAGAATTTTGTCGGTTACCTTTCATTTGATGTGTGTTACATGCTTGTAATCCTTACAGAACAGGAGTTAGACGGGATACAATACAAATATGCAAAAAACCGCAGAATTAGGCTTGAGTTTAACAGGTTAAAAGATAATTATGATTACCATGATCATTTTTTTTTTTTTTTTTTTTTTTTATAAATTTAGTCGTTGCCAATTCGTTTTTATTATTTTCTCCCCAATTTGTAATGCCCAATTATTTTTAGGCTCAGCTCACCGCTACCACCCCTGCGCTGACTCGGGAGCGGCGAAGATGAACACACGCTGTCCTCCGAAGCATGTGCCGTCACCCGCCCGCTTCTTTACACTCTGCAGACTCACCGTGCAGCCGCCTCAGAGCTACAGCGTCGGAGGACAACGCCCGCAGGCGCCCGGCCAGACTCCAGGGGTCGCTGGTGCGCAGTGAGCCGAGGACACCCTGGCCGACCTAACCCTCCCTCCACCCAGGGGGACACTCGGCCAATTGGCGCCGCCCCCTGGGAGCTCCCGTCCACGGTCGGCTGTGGAATAGCCTGGATTCGAACACGCGACATCCAGGCTATAGAGCGCATCCTGCACTCTAGCGAGTGCTTTTACTGGATGCGCCACTCGGGAGCCCCATTACCATGATCATTTAAATGTAAATTATCGTCCAACCCTATTTTCTATAGCAGACTACAGACTGTGGCTATCTAGCAAACATAGAGCTATCACACAACCATGCAAATAGGACCATACATTTGTGTAACAGCAATATGCTTATATGCTACATAAGAATGGGCTTATATGACTGTTTTAGAAAGCAGTAGAGAAATAAAAAAAAAAAGATTATCAAAAATCCATTCACAGTGCTTTATTATGGTCTTTATTAACGTTGCTATCACAATTTACCATGCTGGTGTATAAAGCAGTAAAGCAGAAATGTACCTTGGAGCCCAAGTCTTGTGTTTGAACTCAGCGTTGCACGATTATACTGTACATGCAATGGGTTTATTTATCTGTGTTTCAACACATCCCAACAACTCAGAAGTACTCTATACAAGTCACTTCACATTGTTTACAGCCACGATTGCCCATTGTCAAACGACTTCTTAATGAACCAGCACTCTATGAACCCAGAAACCCCTTCCCATTATCTTCATGAATAAGAAACCCATTGCAGACAGCCAGCAGTACCAGCTCAAAGTGCACTGGCCTCTCCACTTACTGTCCTTTTATTATCAGCAAGAACATGTTTTATTTAAAAGGACAATAGCCGCGTGACCCCTCATTAAATATGCAGGATATAAATAAATTCCACAGTTCTGTATATACTTTAGGTAATTGACATTGTACAGCTGTGCTGTTAAAAATAACCAATTTTACTGGCTATGCTTTTCCAAGTACAGCACTGTCTCTATCATTTACTTAAAGTGGAAATCGTCAAACGTATACAATACTGTGTGCTCTTGCAGTGATGCCAGCCTGCCAGCAGTGATCAGTACACTGAAGAAAGCACTAGCCGCAGCGTTTGTTATACCTTTGTGAAGTTTGGGATTATCCACAAAGTTCAACACAGTTGAGGTGGAAGGACAACTTTTAAGCATGCTTGATATGCTTGCAATAACTAAAAAAACATCAACTTGTGTTTATCATTGCACCCCTTAACAGGAGTTTTTACAATCCATGTTCCTTCCTCTTGTAAGAGCTAGCTGTATTATCACTGCCCCCCTTTCATTGCTAAACAAGGCTTTAAAGTCCATGTATTACCTTTTTTAATTTGTTTTAGTTTATGGGCATGCTGATTTTCATTGCAACACTATAGAGTCTTCCTGAGATATGATCACTGACTGACTATGAGTGAGGCTAGGACTAAAGCATTGAGGGTAAATGGATTAATATATGCTATTCAATGTATTAAGAAGCCATCATGTGGACATGTGCTAATAATGTGGTCAACTGCAGGTGTGCCAAAAAGGACTGTAACACCTTCACTTTGTAATGTTTAATGTTTAGAACTGCATTATGTTATTTGTACATGAGACAAAAAACTGATTTCAAAGTGTAGTTGCTGATTTCAATAGGGATGGAATTTATAATAATCTCAACTGTTCTACAGTCATGCAATAGCAGCAGCAATATGGATAAAGATGCCATTGTTACAAGTAAGTTAAATAGACTTGCATAGCAATATCTTCCATTGACTTATAAAACACAGCTAAAAGGGTAGTAAGTCGTTGTTAAACTGTTAGCAATGTGCAGGTTAGCACAAGTTATTGCATATATTTGTAAGAACTTTACTTTCTTGCTATAGAAGGCCATGCAATGTACCATTTTTAGCAGACTATACAATGTAAATTGTATTGTGTTATTTTCCTTTTACTGCAATGCAACACTATAATACTCCCAGTAAAGCCATTTGTACTCAAAATGTGAGGTGCAGGAAGAACAAGACTAGACTGTAGTCCAGACAAGACTGCTTGTTAAAACTAACATAATAATACAAAGAGAATAGAGGTTTTGGAAACACATATAAACTAAAGCCACAAGATTTTTAAATGATTGTCTTAAAAACAAAATCGTGCAGGACATCTGTTATTCTTTATAACAAAAGAATGCTATTGTTCAAAGAGAACATAATTACACAGTTAAATAGGAGAACCAGGAGATCAAGTAGTATATCATAAACATATTATAATTGGTGTATAATGAAATGCTTATGAACATTTTCAAACTAAACAAATATTGCAAAACGTGTTTGAATGAGCTCTGTAAGGGTGGATTACACACACTGAACGGGAAGCAGTCCCTCTAATTAGAACGATTGCCTGTAACTCGCTGCCAGAGAAACAGAGGCCACTCAAGCAGGCCGGCCCAGAGTCCAATCTACAGAGCACTGCTTCCTGCATGCAGCTGCTGGCTGAGTTAGTTAGTATACTATAGTTAAAATTCCTGATATAGAAAGACATTTCCTCTCCTTCACAAGCGCTGGCTGCTTTCCAGGCCAGTGGTCTTGGCATCCAATGTCAGTAGTTTACACTGTTACATCCTGTTTGGTGCAATAAGGAAAAGGCGGCCATTTCCTGCATTTTTTCCTGACAGCACTAACTGGCTATTACTGGCGATTCACAGCACACAGAGCCACAACTGTGGAGCATATACTGGCACGTCAAACACCTAATGATTTTTCAAAAATGAATTATTGGAATGATGGCATGCATTAGGCATTGTGTTTGATTCCTCTTTGAAAATTTGCTTTTGTCCTTAATCTGCTGTGCTTAAACTGCAGCGGTTACCAGCTGATGAGCTAAAAGCTTCACACAAAGATATGAAATATGAAAGAATTGTTCTTCTCACAGGCCGCGGGTACATGGAAAATGCCATAAGAGAACATTAAATAAAACCTTTTCTTTGCTGCAACAACACTTGCGACTGTTGGTTTGCGTTTTTCTTCTGATAAATGCGAGCAGCACAATAGGTTACTTGAAAAACATCCCTAAAAAGGAGCATTAGAGATGTTTGCAATTCTTTTTACTACAAACCCATGAATCATTTATCAAACTGGCCTCCAGCAGGGCTTGTTAGAACCTGCAATGCTTCAGAGGTACAGGGCTGCTAATGGAGGAAGAGGAACACCATCTCTCAGGCAGCTGCCTGCTCGATGTCAACACGCTTCTATTCCAACTAGAAAGAAGCAAACTCAGCTATGTTACTGTGGCTTTTGGACTCATAACATTGAAGCCACAGTGAGTCATTTTGTTTGCAGACAGTAAACTGTGCATTTGTTTTTCGGCACTGGAATTAGATGTTTAGATTTGCATAGGTTATTAAACCATTCTTTTATCTGGTACTATGGGTGCTAAAGCTTCAATTAACTTGACTGGTGGATAACTCGACACCTTCGCTTAATTCCCGGATTCTCTCCATAAATATATGCATCCTGCCTCTTAATTTTTTTATTCACCACCACGCTTTACTCAACTCGACACTTATTACCGTACTGAAGGGATAAAAACTATTGGATACAAGTGGATAACTCGACACTCTTGTTTCATGTGACTGACCTCTGACTGGAAACTTATCATTCATTCATTCATTCATTCATTCATTTCGCAACTTCCAAGTGCAGCTGGTTAAAGTGTCAGCTCACAATGAACTTTAAAGCTCAGGTTATTCAGGATAACAAGCATGTCAGCAGAACTTTCAAAGCGCGTGTCTTTGCATGCAAAACAATCGACAAGGCTTGATTTCTGTGTGAAACTAAGTTGTTTGTTCTTGTTTACCAAGTTAATACTGTATAATGTACATTTAACTTTTCCTATGTAAGCTGTCAAATTAGACAGTACAAGCTAATAAAGTATAGGTCAACAGATTGTGCGCTGTTTGTAGTCGGATTGTTTTCGTAAAAATAACGCTGTAGTTATTTTATTAATTCGTATTTCAATCGAACTACATTGTACCGAGTTTGTACAGTACTGTATACTGTCATTGATTCATTCATTGCAGTTCTTTCAACCATGTTCATAAGGCCATTTAACCAGGGGCAGCTCGTGAATTTTTTGACAGATGAGGCACAAATCACAAAATAGTTATTACCACCCCCACTCAATGGCTAACGTACTGAAAGTAAATGTACTTTGTTCAGCTGATTGCATATATGCCTCCACTGACAGCATTTTAATGCATTCAAATAATAGACTTGCAGTCGCTATGTAAAATATACCCCCATCAATTAAAAAACATTAGCACTGTAAACAACACACAACTCACAGAATTGCCAATACAAGTTTTTATAATCAATGGGCAACTCAGAACCTTAAAACCACGTTATTATGTGACACCAGCATGGAACATTCGCTATAAAGACACAAATACAGCATCACAAAATCATTCATTCAAAACAAACAAGGCAGCTTATCATGTCGTGGCAAGAAATTGACAGTTGTGCGTCCATTAAAAGAGATGAAACTTTGCTTGATTTAGTTGAAAGATGATAACATGGCCAACAATAGTTTGTTCACAGCTCTGTCTTTATAAACTGCTTGCCACGTTAGTTTACCATCTTTCTTCAAACTCTCCAGTGCTAGTGTTATTCTGCCGTCCTTAACAACTGAACGTCTCTCCTCTTGGGATCTTGCTATAAAAAGGTCTCATATAATATCAGATTTAACTAAAGCCATTATTGAACAAAATTAAAATCACACTAATTCTAACTGCCTCATATCTAGTAGGTGCCTCACCAAGCTGTGATTACCATAGCAACACCTTCAGAAAGGGACTCTCCAGCATGGTTAGTTGCCATGGTAACAAGCAGCTTTGTGAGGCGCTCAAGGTTTGTGCGTCACGCAGCAGTGCGGCAGCACTTCACTGTTCCAGCTTTCTGGCGTTGTGCAGAGACTTTTCTGGCGTTGTGCAGAGACTTTTAAATAATGTCACTAGTGCTTCTGTGGACTTTAAATGTTTTGTTTATTGGTGAGGCCATGCTGACGAGCCGCCTCTGCATAGAACTACAAATAAACTTGTAAATACTGTAATACTGTAAACGTGCGAGTTCTGTTACTTCTATGCATGTTAATGGAAAGCCCTTTTTCAGATGTGGAGAAAAGGCTGAAGAAGGGCTTTTGTCCGGAACGTCCTGAAATAAAAAATATATTTTTTTTTAATCATTTAAACTTTTGCGTACATCTAAAAACATACTTTTCATTTGATACTGTATATAGAACCCCAGAGTTACGAACTGACCACTCTACCGAAAACCCCACTTTCAACCAGAAGTATGCAATCATTGCATGCAATGCAACCAGATAGGCGCTCCTATAAGCAGCGTTCTAGTCATGGAGAAGACAAAATTACTGTACCAACAAACGTATCCGATTTCAATGGTAACTTAAAACTTAGCCTTTTCCATTTATAATACTGTTTTAAAAAGAGTACTTTGAGCCAGTATTGCATTACTGTGCTGTATTCTTGTATTATAAACTTTAATTCAATTCCACTTTCCCATCTTTTCTAGACTGACAGATATAGCTCATACTATTAAAAAGCAACATGGTATGGGTGTAACAGACTTCCCTTAAATAGCCTGCTGTATTCTTCTTCTTCTTTAGATTCACTATAATTTGTTTCAGTCTTAGAAGTTAAAAGCACCCCAGTGTCCTCGGTAGAGCTCTTGGAACCATGTCTAATTCCAAGTAAACCAGAGGTGTTCCCCTGCAAAAAACAACCCCTAGTAGATTTAAGAAATACTACATTTGTTCCAAGTGCATTTCTTACAGATTTATTTCTTGCATCAACTAGGGGCATTTTGTTGCATGGTTAATATCACACTCTGGTGTACCATCTGTGTGCAGGTTAGACAGGATTGTGAGAGCTCTGTTGAGGACACAGCTATTCTAAAAATCATCAAGAGTACATTAGTTTCGAACGCAGATATTTTAGGCACATACCATTAAGTGCTAGGATTAACCTTGCTGATCTTATCATATAATTAGGGAACGTCTGTTTTGCTCATGTACTTTTTCCAAAAATTCCAATCTAAATACCGTTTTAGAAATGGAAAGAAATGACATTTAATCTCTGACTTGTAAGTGGGTGTCTTATTTCAACAAAATGTAGCCTCAGAGTACAGGAAATTGCCTAAGTGAAACACTAAGCCTGCATACAAAGAAGACTAAAGGAATGCCTTCAGCTCTTTGGCTCACCAGGTCACAAATCCATTCAATTGCAGGTATCGTTTAACCCCAATCCATGTGTAAGAGACCCCAAACATGAGAGTGGCGCTTGCAACACTACACACATAAGCTCGACATAGCATTTGAAATTATAAAATAAAACCACAGCTCTCTAAAGTAAATGCTGTGAATATCTCATTGTTAGAAAATGTTTTACTTAACTTCAAATGTTTGAAACTTGCCCACATTCACTTTTTTTGTTTGTTTTTAGTTCACTTGTCAGGTGGTTCACATTTCAATACCGATATAAAAGTTAAATGACCGACATATTTTTGCACTGAGAGAATAAAAAAATAAAATCATGTACACAAACTAACAAACATAAGTGATCTTTTTCATCAACTTGGAAAGTGTGAGGGCTAATCTTTACTCTTTAAGGATGAACCTATACTGGCAGTGCAAGACGTTTTTCTATTATGTACTGTACTTGAGTTAAGACTAGAAAATACATGTCATTCTTTCACTGGATCTTTAAATATAAAGATTAATTATTTAAAACGAACATGTCAAGCTGGAAACATCTATTTATCAATTTGCACATGGTGCTCTATGACCAGTAAGTGGAATACACTGGTGTATGTATTATTATTATTATTATTATTATTTGTTTATTTAGCAGACGCCTTTATCCAAGGCGACATACAGAGACTAGGGTGTGTGAACTATGCATCAGCTGCAGATTCACTTACAACTACGTCTCACCCGAAAGACGGAGCACAAGGAGGTTAAGTGACTTAGGGTCACACAATGAGTCAGTGGCTGAGGTGGGATTTGAACCGGGGACCTCCTGGTTACAAGCGCTTTTCTTTAACCACTGGACCACACCGCCTCCTAGTATTATTATTATTATTATTATTTATTTCTTAGTGGACGCCCTTATCCAGGGCGACTTACAGTTGTTACAAGATATCACATTATTTTTACATACAATTACCCATTTATACAGTTGGGTTTTAACTTGAGCAATCTAGGTAAAGTACCTTGCTCAAGGGTACAACAGCAGTGGCCCCACCAGGGATTGAACCCACGACCCTCCGGTCAAGAGTCCAGAGCCCTAACCACCACTCCACACTGCTGCCCTGTATGTAGTATGTATTATATCTTTTTACTTTGTAACATGGAATTGAATCATCTTAAAGCAGAGCACACAACCTAGAAAATGTGCCAGGGGCAGCTGCCATTTCAAGAAGCAGAAAGGACAACACAAGTGAATTAGTCTGCCTTGGTTGGCTTACTGTACCTTGCATGTTCTTTCCACATTAATGGCACTTTGCTGCCATCTACTGTCTTTCCTTAGTACTGCAATAGTAACAACAATGTGCTAAAAGGGCAACTTTATAGGGCACCATTTTCTGATAATCTCCTTCCCTCTGTCTAAAGTCTGTATCATCTGGTCCTGGTTTCTGTGCTGCGCTGAAATTATTGGCTAACTTGCTCTACTCCTTTTAAGATTTTAAACACTTCAAATCATTCCCCCTAATTCTTCTTTGTTTCAAGCTAAACAGATTCAGTTCTCTTCACCTACCTTCATCGCTCATTCCTTTAAGCCCCGGGATTAGTCTTGTAGCTCTTCACTAGAGTCTCTCCAAGCATTTGATCACAGTATTTCAGGCGCATTGCATAACCTCCTTTGATTTGTACTCTACACTTTCATCACTACAGCAACAACCCATTTCAAAAGGACCAGCAAAAACATTACCACTGTTCTTCATCAAGAGTGAAGATGTCATTATTCTACATAGTAATTTATTATATATATTTAGAAAACTATTATAGCTAATAATTCCATAATTAGCAAAGTTACTGGGTAGCTAGCTACGTGAGCCATGAGACTCCAAACAGGGCACCGTCGAGATTGTGTCATCAATTAATGTTTAAATCGATTAATGTTTAATCAACTTCCTCTTTACGGTCACTTCAAAAGGTCAGAAATCTTGATACACACGCAATCACACCTGTGGAGGCCTCAGATAAAGTTGTAAAATGTACAGGAGTTTGAGACCGTTCAGGCTTTTCACCTTCCATCGCAATGGATTGTGGTACATTTTACTCATCTTGGGTAACTGAAGCAGACTACAGTTACCAGAATGCATTGGGGTGCGAGTTAAAAAACCTGAACTGTCCCAGTGAACATGAAGTCATATGGTCACCCTTGTGAAATGTGGGAAGTGGGTCCTCACCAGGTTTGGGGGGGGCTGTCTGCTCCCTGCCTGTCTTCTTTTCTGGTCCAGCAGATTTTACAGTTTCTACAGGCCCCTCCACAGACACACTCACTTCGGATCTGCATGTGGCCGGAGCATCACAGGATCCAGCATCTTCGCAGAGGGAGTCCATCAGCTCACCTGAGAATACAAAACCTCAATGTATCAACATTGATATATAGAGGACTTGCAGCAGGAGTCATGCAAGCGGGGTTTGAATCCTGTTGGCGCAGAGCTGCTGATCTTGGCTGTGGTCCCAGTTTGGGTATTTCAGTCAGACAACATAAACGTTTACAATTTTAGCACTTCTAACAAACAGTACCAGCTTGGACAGATGGGAAATGCTGATCAGACCCTGTATTTTTCGACATGACAAGCAATGTTGTGGTTGCTGGTTTACTGTTTCGTGTCAGTTTTGTTTTGTATGATACAACAGCATAATTGAGGTTGTATCTTTGTAAATGCATATTTTACTTTTTCCTCAGATTGAGGGTGGTAAATTTGGTCTGCTTCATAAATTCGATGGAATACAGTAATCACGACTAGAAAGCCATAAACTGCCTCCATACTTTGTTTTCTTATATGCGTAACTGAGGTTGTATCTTTGTAAATGCAGCTTTATTTGTTTGTTTGTTTTTATCTCAAACAGAGGGTGGGAAATTTGGGCTGCTAGGGATATTGGAACCCTCAGTGCTACAGGTTTTTCCTGAATTTGGGACTGAATCATTTCAAAGTCAAATTTCTTCCAAGTCTCTAAAAAACATAGGAAAACTATAGATTGTTTTTTTTCAGCACAAGTTTTTCAGAGAGTTACATTTGTGGGCATATCTGGTCAACTGATACTGAAAGATACTGCAGGTTAAATACAATGAAAAATGACGTTTTCTACATAACTTTGAATCCCTGGAAGTGTTATTTCTTAATATGGTAATAAGACAAATTGTATATGTCTCACGTTGCCAATAGGTTGACTATATATGAAGAAAAAAAAAATTTCTAACAGTTATGTTTCCGTCACGTTTGCTTAAACATTATTATTAAAAATAAACATAAAAAAATAGAAAACCGCTAGGTCAGATGATCTTTGCATTTTTCATACTGTGAACTTTGTTGCATATAAAAACTATATATTTTCTAAAACTAAATAAATACAAAATTCAAACTGACATTATTTTGCTTGGAATAAAAGTACAGCATGTGACTGCCTTACCTACATAAAAAAATATATATTATTTTATTTATTTATTTATTTATTGTTTTTGTTCCATATTTTCTGACCCCTGAAAACCATATACATTCTGAACTTACAATGGTAGACTCATAAACATGAGGTGAACTTTAACCCCTCTTGCAATGCATAGAGTATAACATGCCCAATTTTCATTTTCAAAATGAAGGATTACCACCTCACATTATAAGACTTATTCTAAGTTGAAAACTTCAGATTGGCAAGATAACTGTCACATTTTGTGCTCGTTTCAAAAGGTGCTTTACAGAAAATAGAACATTTTCTACTTGCAGCCTGCAGTGCAATGCCATTGATATACATCGCATTTGGTCCAATATAGGGCACCGATCAATTAGTTCTGAAAATAACTGTTTAAAATAAGATGAGGTTTGCCAAAAATAGCTCCTTGGATCCCCAAATGTTGTAGCCATCACGATTTGCTCAGATCAAAAGCACGATCCTATAGAAATACAGACTTTAGTTGCTGACCTGACTTCCTGGATTTCAGAGTGAATACCACGGACAACTCCTATAGGCCAATTTAGGACGTCAATTATCCACTGTTCAAATGACATGACCGATACACCATTCACACATTTCTAGAGATTAAACCCTCCCACACACACACCGTGAAATTGTTTAAACTATCGGTGCCTGTGGGACAGTGCGATATATGGGAGGTTGCACACCATACTTCCCCTAGCACTTTAGGACTATATTTTTAGGACGTATGCCATACGTCTCCTAGCACTGAATGGGGTTAAATTTGAGGGCGTCTTAACTTTGAAGGAATATATATTTCCTTAGTCCAATGTCTGCTTGAGTTTAGGTGACGGTTGCAGGGATTGTCCGTGTCAATTAAATAATCTTATTAGCAGGTGTATTTAGAGTTTCCTATCTGAAACTTTACATAGTTTTACAATTGATAACAAATTTAAAAAGAAACATAGAGGCATTCTCATTCCCAAGAAGACTCCAGATGCAGAAGAGGCAGTTTGCTGTGAGACTGAGTGCCTCATTTCTACAGCACCACTTCACATTCCACTCACCGTCACTGGGAGACTTGGGAAGCTCTCCTTTGCACAGATATTTGCTCATTTTCTTTAAGATCTTCTTCTGAGGTTTGGAAGGCTGGAAGTTTGTAGAATCACACCTGAAAACAAAACAGAAAGGGATGTGTTACTGTCCCCTTCCCTGTGTGGTTCTGATTGCAATTAAGACAAGATTCAGTAAACAGCAGCACTAAAAAGGAGTGCTGTGCACTGGTAATGCAATACAGAAGACGGTACTTATGAGAAATGTTTTGAAAAGCTGTAAGGTTTCATTAAAATGTGCTGTTCGTACCTTATTGTGTACTGAGGACAGCAGGTTTGATTCATTATAGGTTTGTAGATGTACTTCCCACTCCTGAAAGAGAAGTATTTTATTAAAGCAAGGCATCTATGTTTACACGAGAGATGCAATTGTGTTGAAAACGTAACACATACAGACAGACAAGTGCATGACATATAGACAGACAAGATGTACAGCCAGAAAGATATACCCCAAGAATTTAATAAATCTCAATCATTTAATCTAAATAATGTCAATACCAGGCTTCATCACAATTACAGAAGCAGTTTTCTAGGTATAAGGAAAAATGTAAAGTGTAATATGTACGTACAATCGCCTCTACTATATCCCCGCCTGGGAAATAATAAGAAATTAAAAGACATCCAGCAAGTCAAATGCTCAACAATCATTTTTGAGTTTAGTGATCTTGGGAGTGCTGCACTGGCCTTTAGAAATCCGTCTGGGGTTAGTTCAACTCATCAGCAAGTACAGTGGAGACTTCCCAGCCTGTGACCTTGTCTCCAGGGTTCAGTGGCTATGTAACTTCAGCAGTTTAAGTTCGGCGAGCAATAGAGCTCAAATCAACACCAATGACCCTCTCCTGATTTCTGAAACCTGATTTTTTAAATTATATTTTTTATTTAGTGTGACCAATTATTTTACCTGCGATTTTCTCCCCAATTTGGAATGTCCAATACTTTTTTTCTCCCTCAATGCAGCAATTCCCCAAACAGCGCAGGAGAACTGAAGGTTCTGTGGGTGTCCTGATCCGACACCAAGACAGTTTCCTTTTTTACACCCAGGAACATGACAGCAGATGTCAGCGAGCTACTGGCCTCTGGAGGACAAAGGCCAGCCTGCAGGTGTCTGCCTGAGCTCAATAGGCGCCTGGCCAGCAGGGTCCGCTGTAGTGCGGGAGCGCTAGAGTCGATGCAACGCTCCCTTCGGGAATCCCCAGCAAAGACTGGCAACTTGCCACAGCCAGGACGCAAACCTGTGCTCCGCTGACTGTACCCTGCACACCATGCGACTGTGCTTTTAACAGGCGAGCCACCTGAGGACTCTCAACACCTGATTTCTGTACAGAAATCAAGCTGAATAAATGGAATAATGGGTTTGTGCGGCATTAGTGGGTAAAAGCAGTGGAAAGCCTGACAGCAGAAACAGAGATTGCCCGTCTTCCAGAACGGTAAGGGTGCAGAGGTGAGGTGACATTTAAAATGGAGCAGAAAAAACTAAACCAATACCTCCTCCAGCCTCTGTCTATGAGGTCCTGATAGTCCTGCACAGTCAAGGCGTGGGACCACATCCCTGTAACAGAGGAGAGAGATTACTGCCTGCACACATGTTCAGAAAAACAATCATTGTGTCGTGCTACTTGTATACCGTTACAATGTAGTTTCATTGCTATTGTACTTTTCAACCACAGAGGCTACTAAAGCCTCCAGGTATCAGATTTTGAAATAACTTTAATTCTTATTTTTACCCCTGAAATTGCTATAAAATACTATTAGAAAGAAAACAAAACATAAAATCAATGAAATCTACATAAATCTAGGGCTCGTAATGGAACGTGAAACAAGCAGTGTGATTGGTGGAGCAAGGTTCCAGCTGGCCGTATATTGGATGGATACGGACAGTTGGAGCCTTGTCACATATTCTAAATCACTGCGCTGCCTCACAGAATTTAAACTAAGTATCGGTAGCCATCTTGCTTACAATCACATACAGATATATGTACAGCCGTAACTATGAAACTGAGTGACCAAATACCTGCAAAAAATCCCAAAGTAGTTAGTGGACATGCCGATTAAATTAATTAATTAAATCGCTGTCTTTATGCTCACTGACCCTGGCTTTTTCACTTCAAATAATTTATTTTTAGCGGTTTGTAAACGCCAACGAAAAACACAAAAGACACTTGTACACATTATCCAGCCCTCTCTGACACAGATCTTGAACATATTACTGAAATCTATCTACGTCTGTTCTGCACAGTGTGTCTGCAGTGACAGGAATAAAAAAATAAATAAATAACTCAGTGCCGTCTCAACTTTTTCAATGGCAATGTGCACACTATCAAAAAAATTATTTACTTTCTTTTACATGTTTTAATTGAATGAATTTACTCATCTTAACTTAGTATGTCATTCACAGTCATACATGGGACTGCTTTATTTGGCGTAAGGATATTTAATAAAAAAAACACTACATTTTCTACCTTAAACATGATTTCTGCTTTTTTTTCTTAAAATCCACTGTTTTACCTGGATTATAAATGCAATAAGGCCCTTTAGGGCATCCGTATGTTGAATATACAGACTTCTCGGGGGTTGAAGGCCTGAGGCATCCATATATTCGATGTATACGGACGCCCAGCCGGGTATTATTGCTTGCATGCATGCATAACATTTTATTATATATATATATATATATATATATATATATATATATATATATATATATATATATATATATATATATATACACACACACACACACACACTACCGGTCAAAAGTTTTAGAACACCCCAATTTTTCCAGTTTTTATTTAAATTTAAGCAGTTCAAGTCCAGTGAATAACCTGAAATGGTACAAAGGTAAGCGGTAAACTGCCAGAGATTAAAAAAAAAGTTTAGGTTACCAAAAACTGAAAAATAATGTACATTTCAGAGTTAAACAAAAAGGCCTTTTTCAGGGAACAAGTAATGGGTTAACAACTTACAGCTGTTCTGCAGCAATGGAAGTAAATTTAGCCTTGAAAGTTGATGCTAACAATTCCTACAGGTGTCCCAACTTTTGTTGATTACTTACAAACCCTCTGTCTGTATAAAAGCAGTGTTGGAACAGACTGTGTTACTACACCCTCTTAAGCATTATTTGGACAGTATTGTACTGCAGGAAGTAGTATATTGCTCTCATAATGGCGAGAAAAAGGCAATTAACAAAGGAAGACAGACCGACCATTATAACCCTTAAAAGTGTAGGTCTTTCCTTTAGAGAAATTGCAAAGAAAGCCAAGGTGTCAGTGAGTACAGTTTCCTACACCATCAAAAGGCACTTGGAAACTGGAGGAAACTCTGACAGGATGAGGTCTGGCAAACCCAAAGCCACAACAGAATCAGAAGACAAGTTTCTGAGAGTCAACAGCTTGCGTGATAGGCGGCTCACAGGACAAAAGCTTCAAGCACAGCTTAACACTGGTCAAAGTAAGCAAGTCTCAGTTTCAACTGTGAAGAGAAGACTTCGAGCTGCAGGTTTGACAGGTCGAGTGGCAGTAAGAAAGCCACTGCTAAGATGGCAAAATAAGAAAAAAAGAGGCTTGCCTGGGCCATGAAGCACCGCCAGTGGACTACTGAAGACTGGAAGAAGGTCTTATGGAGGTGTTCTAAAACTTTTGACCGGTGGTGTATATATACACACACACACATACATATACACACATTTCCATTAACCCTTTAAGCCGTGTGTGCCAGTAAAACATGACACACACATTTCATGTACTTTTTACTTTATGAACAATAAACATCATACACAATACAAATAAAAAAGGTTTTTGTAAATAGCAACGCCTGCAATGAACCACAAAATAAACAATTTATTTGTAAACAGTAATACATACAAAAACCCAAGATTTCTGAAGAATACAAAGTTTTAAACAGGAAAACATACATATGCAAGATTTGTGATGCAAAATCGAATCGTTCAAATAAATAGACGATTGTACCGCCCACATACATTTTCGCGCCATTCCTCTCCCCGCGACACGATTATTTTAAGATGGTTGCTGTTAAGTAAAAGCTTGCGCACAACAATTGAATGCGAGGGGTAAATACGTCTTGGTAGCGTCAGGAGAAAAAACACACAACAACATTCACAACAAGCCTAAGGCAGGTTTAACATACTACAGGAGTGTTACTAAAATATTTATTACAAAGAGATTACAGTACTTTGGAATGTAATCTATATAAACTGACACGAGTTTATGGAAACAGTCTAGTTTTATTTAGTGACAGCTGCAGCATCACGCATTGCATCTTGTTAATACTGTTGTTAATACTGCATCATTTAACCTTCCGTGAAACACACAATGCGAAAATCCCTGCTTAAAACATTATTATTATTATTATTATTATTATTATTATTATTATTATTAAATTGATTTACTTACTACAACATGCATACCTGGTCAATCAGCTTATTATGCAAGCCTCCAAAATTGCGTTTAACATCACTGATCATTTTTTTACAACTGTTTTTAACGTTATTGAATATTGTTAAATAACTGTATAACAGTTAATTTTGGCTGTTTGCCAGGAATACAAGCCTGTCGTCCTGCTCTGGATTCAATGTGCCGCGCTTTTTTGTTTGTTTACATCGAATACACAGAGGGGCGTGTACTTACAAAGCATTTTCAAAACTGATTCGCTGGTAGGATGGGACCAGCAAATCAGATGCCAGTTAACACGAGCAGGAAAAGAAGAGCACGCCCATTGCTTGTCTGGCAGAAATACTGTAAACAGAAAGGCAGGGTGTTCGTGCATTTCCATTGATAAACTTAAATAATGTTATTAACTACATGTGTTACAAAAATGTAACTATTGAATCAATGATCCAGTATTTATATCGATGTATATAATGAGGAATGGAATCTATCAAAAAAACCTATTTAATCATAGCAGCCCTAATGCACATTATAACTATATGTGGTCACTTGTTTGTTGTTGGTACATGCGCAGAGGAATGTGAACAGCTTGAAAGCATGCAGAGATGAACGGCGAGGTGCAATTGCTCTACTGAAAGCATGCAGAGATGAATGGTGGGGTGTGGTGCTCTATTGAAAGCATGCAGAGGTGAACGACGGGGTGTGGTGCTCTATTGAAAGCATGCAGAGATGAACGGCAGGGTGCGATTGCTCTATTGAAAGCATGCAGAGATGAACGGTGAGGTGTTATTGCTCTATTGAAAGCATGCAGAGATGAACGGTGAGGTGTTATTGCTCTATTGAAAGCATGCAGAGATGAACGGCGAGGTGCGATTGCTCTACTGAAAGCATGCAGAGGTGAACAGTGGAGTGTGGTGCTCTATTGAAAGCATGCAGAGATGAACGGTGAGGTGTTATTGCTCTATTGAAAGCATGCTGAGATGAACGGTGGGGTGTGGTGCTGTATTGAAAGCATGCAGAGATGAACGGTGGAGTGTGGTGCTGTATTGAAAGCATGCAGAGATGAACGGCAGGGTGTACAGTTAGCACTCAGATATCCGTTACCCAGATACATGTCAGTTACATTTTACCGCCCTTGTATTAAGAGGGTCATTCCACGCCAACTCAACCAGAAAAGGGGCATTTTGTTGCCCCATCGTCTCAGATTTTGCTAGAAAAATTCATCTGGGGGTTTTCGGGCCAGCTGAGGTCAGAACTGCTAATCATTTTTGTTAATTCCACCTTCGAGCTGTGACCTGGCAAAGGTCAACCTAAAGTGAAAAATCACCCTGGGCTCAACTTAGACGCTACCATCATGTGTAACACCTCATTCGATGAATAGGGCTTTCAAGAACAAAATAACAGGAACATCTAACTCACTTTTGGCAAGCTGCCAGACGAGGGGTACATGATGAGTTTTATTTAAACTTCAGGCCAACCCTTTACCCTGTAGGGGATGCTGGTCTTAAAATGTTAGTATTGCTGTAGGAACCTTAGGGACCACTCATCCAAATTTTGTGAAACACTTTTGGTTTCAAGTCCCCCCACTGGTCATTAACCTCCTCTGAAATTGGAATTTTTTGTATTTCTACCAAGTTTAGGCTGAAATAACGTAGGGGGGCTCAAATAAAAAATATCACCCAAAGATATTTTTGGATAGTTGTTGATGAAATCTACAAGATTTTTGAAGTTGAAGATTTTTGAAGTTGCATTTGTCATGCATTCGAGCATTGCTTCTGGCCACTTTGGTGAGGCTAAAGTACCACATAGTCCTACCCGAACTGCCGTTATTCTTCAATTTTGCATTGTCTGGGGTTAGATCTAGAGTAAAAAGTGACAGGGTGTGCTTCCAGTGGCACTAGCTTGGAGCTGAGGGGTTATGAACTTGCGTGTGAAACTTAGATTTCTTTGTTACAGTGACACATATGAAACTACCAAAACCTCACTTAGGTGCATTTTAAAAACTACAAACAGATAGAAAACACAAAAAATAGATAATCTTGGCAAACTTTAGGTGCTTGAGGGGTTAACCATTTCATGATCTTTATGACATGCTTACCGTACCGTATGCGGTTTCCAATCTCACAATTTCCTTTGGCTAGGAGGTCTGGTATTGAAAAAATTATGGAAAATTCACTGCTTAAAAGTATGTACTGTATTACAGTCCACGTGTCGTCTCTTTTGGCAAGTGATATTTTCAGAATCATATCATTCCGAAGTAAAATACTTATTTTAGTACTGTACCAACAAAACCAACTACAGTACATCTAAATGGAAGCCTACTTATTTTAAAACAGTCCTTTCAGCTGTGTATTTTTGACATTGTATCTTTTTTGTGTTCCCTGAAAAAAATGGACAAGGGATGGAACGGGCCAAAATGAGATAATCAAATATGCGTCACACTCATTTAACCATCACTGAAGTCAACATTTCATAGGGTTGAATATGTGAGTGCTGACTGTATTCCTCTATTGCTGTAACTCCGGTGCAAAATTCTTCTTCTTCTTTTTTTTGTGATCAATTGTTTTTTTTTTATTTTTAATAACAGAGACAAAGCATAAAAAAAACTAAAATAATATAAACTATTTACAATATTGCCAATGCTTGCACATTAAAATAATAAGAAAAAATAAATAAGAAAAAGTTACTACAATATTGTTATCTAAAAATAAAATTACATACCAAAAATAGAAGCTAGTATGAAGGTAGTGGAAAGGAAGCCCAAATCATTTAGACATCAGCGTAGCCAAATCGGCAGCAGTTGCATTCCATGCCTGTATGGTTGTCAGACGTGCCTTATTAATCCTGGCTGTGGAGCATTCCAAAAAAACAATGCTTCTAAAGTCCGAGAGCCAGGTAGCAATCATAGGAGGAGTAGGGTCTATCCAAAGCCGTAAAATTGATTTCTTGGCTGCAGTTAACCCTGCAAGAAGTATCCTGCTCTGGCGTTGAGAAAGGCCCAGGGAGGAGTCATCATTCAATAGAAATACAACTGGATTTTTTATGATCTGAACCTCTGTCAGCTCCGTAATAGTTTGAGCTACACTGTCCCAGAACGCAGCCACAATCGGACATTCCCAAAACATATGTAGGTATGAGCCCACTGCACCAGCCTGACAACCTGTACAGAGCGGACTAGGGGACCTTTTCATTTTAAAAAGTATGTATGGAGTAGCATATGCTTTATGGATAAGTTTAAAGTGTATTAATTGGTGAGCTGGGTTCTTGGAAGCTAAAAATGTATTGTTCCATACATTGTCCCAATCAGGAGAAAAACCCAGCTTTTCCATTTCACGCTCCCAAATTTCTGTAACTGGTAGAGTATTACATGCTTGTTTTAGCAAGTGTCCATAAATAGTTGAGACTGTCCCTCGTGAACAGGTGTCTGTGACCAACCAGTCTATCAAAGGATGAGGACATACATCTGAGTCCCAAGGAACCCCATAGGCACATAAAGCAGACCTTAGTCTTAAATATAGAAAATAAGAAAAACCTGGGAGAGAGAAGTCTTCCTTGAGTTCTTGGAACGTTCGAAGGCCTTTATTGTTAAAAATATCTTTAAAACTATACACACCGCTATTTGACCAGGGAGAGTATATAAAAGGCTTACCTCCTGTCAGTGAATGATTATTATTCCAAATAGGAGATGAATGAGAAAACTTAAATGGACCTCTGTCACAAAGACGGCCAGAGTGGGTGGCGTCAGACCGGAAGCAGGAAGGAATTCAAACACAGACAGACGGTGATGGTGATGAGCTGAGTGCAATGGCTGCACTCAGCGTTTATTAACAAATAAAAGGTTTCAAACAGCACAAAAACACTGGACACGGCACTTGCGCCAAAATAAACAGACATACAAAACGGACTAACACTAAACAAACGGTGCACGGACAGACAAACAGACACGGTGAGAACAAACACTTTACGTTTACGATCTTTCACTATTTAGTTTCTCCTCTCTCTCTCACCCGTTCTCCTCTTCCGAACACCCAACCCTGAGTGCAAGAAATGTGTGTCTATATATACTATTGTGCTGGGATTCAATTACTAATTAATTATTCACTTGAATCCCAGCACGTGAATTAATTCTGTGCAACCCCGTGCTCACATATTACATTTAACCAGCACGTGAAGTGATTTGTGCTCTCCTCGTGCCTAAATACAAATCTACACTTTTTAAATACACGTGAAACACAGACCCGTTTATATCCTGTGTACCAATGACTATACACCAACATTAACACACGCAACAGACAACATACAACACAGAACACACAAATGCACACAAGGGCGGGGCGCATTGCCACAACCTCCCATAAATGTTTCCACATCGTGCCAAGTTTTTAATGAATTTGCAACAATAGGGCCAAATTTGAAATTTAAGTTTTTCTTGGGGATGCCAGTAAATAATAAGTCCTGTAGTCTATGTGGGCGAACTATAACTGCTTCCAAATTGAGCCAGGCAACTTTTGAGTCTATATTGGTCCATGTTTTTAAGGCCCTAACTTGAAAAGCCCAATAGTATAGTTTAAGATCAGGAAGAGACAATCCACCATTGACCTTTGTGCGTTGTAGTACTGTTAAGCAAATGCGGGGACGTTTTCCATTCCAAATAAATTTAGATATAATAGAATTGGCTTCCTTAAAAAAAGTAGGATATGGGGATAGGGGTAACATAGAAAATAAAAAGCTGAATCTTGGTAATATGTTCATTTTAATCGTAGCTATCCTGCCTTGTAAAGATAAATGCAAGGGAGACCATCTCTGCAGGTCTTGTTTAATTTTGTCAAATAAACTAGTGCAATTAACTTTGTTTATAAGTTGCAGAGAGGGGTGAATCTGTATTCCCAAGTATGTACATTTATTATCAGTTGGGATTGTAATAGGGAGTACTGCATTCTTTGCAGGTAGATTCAGAGGCATTAAAATTGATTTAGCCCAATTAATTTTATAACCAGACATACTGCCAAATTTAGTAAATAGTGCTAGACAACGAGGAGTTGATTCTGAAATATTTGAAAGATATAAAAGCATGTCATCTGCGTAAAGAGAAATGTAATGTTTTGAGCCTGCAGTTGTTATTGGAGAAATATCTGTACTTTGTCTAACAGCTTGAGCTGGCGGTTCCAACGATGGAGCAAATAGTAATGGGAAGAGGGGACACCCTTGACGCGTTCCCCGTTGAAGTTTAAAAGAGGGAGATTGACAGCTACCAGTCATCACAGACGCCAAGGAATTATTATATAGTACTTGCACCATATGAATAAAACCTGGACCAAATCCAAAGCCTTCCACGACCAACCAGAGATAGTGCCACTCGATTCGATTGAATGCCTTTTCCGCGTCCAGGGAAAAAACTGCACAAGATTCAGAGTGGGAGTCAGCATCACAAATGACATGTAGTAGTCGACGAATATTGTCAGAAGCTAGACGCCCTCTCATGAAGCCTGTTTGATCAAAGTGAATCAAACTACCAATATATAGTTCTAATCTAGAAGCCATAACCTTAGCATAAAGCTTTGCATCCGTGCATATAAGGGAAATTGGACGATAACTGGAACATTCATTTGGATCTTTATTTTTTTTCAATAATAGTGAGATTAAAGCTGTATTTTGGTCCCTATGAAAAGAGCCTGTTTCAATAGCATAGTTTATAGAGTTCAATATAAGAGGACCAGCTATATCCCATATTGCTAGCAAGAACTCAGGGGGGAGGCCGTCTAAGCCTGGAGACTTATTCTTTTGCATAGATTTAATTCCCTGTTTTAATTCTTCTAACGTAATAGGTGCATCAAGATGTTTACTTTGATCAGGATCCAATTTAGGTAAATTTAGTTCGCTTAGAAATTTTGTACAAGCAGTGTGATCTGTAGTGGTCTCTGAAGTATATAGTTTGGAATCGTATTTTTGAAATATTTTATTAATTTCTTTAGGTTTTGTAACCAATACATTATTTAGTTTTAATCACACTAATTGCTGCCAAACATTCATTATGCTTTGGTCTCAGAGCTAGTAATCTACTCGGTCTTTCCCCATGATAATAATAATTTTGCTTGGTGCGATGAATGAGGAATTCTGCTCGCGACAACATCAGGGCTTTAAATTCGGTTTTGAGAATATTTAATTGTTTTGCTCTATCATCAGAAAAAGCCTGCTTCTGTCCTTTCTCTAAAATTTGAATTTGGGTTTCAAGGTTAATAATTTGTTTGTTTCTAGAAGTGTGTATATGGGAAGAAAATGCAGTGCAGTTACCGCTCAGAAAACACTTAGTAACTTCCCAAAGAACCTGAGGATTCTTAGCAGAACTGAAATTAAATTGAATAAATTCTTGTAGTTTATTATTAAGTTGTGTAATAAACTCTGAATTTTGTAAAAGAGAAGTATTAAAGCGCCATCTCTTTGCACGTGGAGGACGTATTGTAGGTGATATATTACACAGTACAGGGGAATGATCCGAAATTAATATTGGCAGTATGTCAATTTCTGTCACATATTCAATAAGTGTAGATGAGGTAAGAATATAGTCAATCCGAGAATAGGTTTTGTATCGAGTAGAAAAGAATGTGTAGTCCCTTGCATTTTCATTCTTCAAACGCCAAATATCCCGCGAGTTAGTATCTCTAATAAAATTATTAAAAACCACTGACGAATTCAAACAGTTATCAGCTGAATTGGGAGTAGATCGATCTAGAACCGGATTACTTACTGCATTGAAATCTCCTCCTATTATTAATTGGTACTCGGAGAAATCTAGAAAAGCATTCGCTATACCAGGAAGAAAGTTAATATCGTAGACATTAGGGGCGTAAATTGAAACAAAAGCAAATTTAACATTGTTCAAGGAACCTAGCAAGTAAACAAAACGCCCTGAGTCGTCACCCCCAGATCCTTCAGCAGAAAGTTTTAGTTTCCTATTTACCAATATAAGAACCCCCTTTGTTTTATTATTTGCAGAAGAGTATGCTGCAACACGAAAGTGTTTATTTTGAAAGCGGTGAATGTCATCAGATTTAAGATGAGATTCCTGTATTAGTGCAATCGATATCCTTTTACGGTGCAAAAAATCTAGACACTTTGTGCGTTTAACAGGATTGTTTAAGCCACGGACGTTCCAAGATACAATATTAATATCAGCCATCATGGTGGATCAAAGTAAACAAACGAAAACCTCTCTCTCTCAAGAAAACAAACATAATAAAGACAGATACAGGGTACATTCTACTAGTTGCAGCAGCCAGCACATTGTGTGAAAAGATAACATACCAGTTAAAATAGAAATCGGACATATATGGTATGCAAAACAGTACAATATAATTGTAGGCAAGCATTGGCAAATAGAACAACAATAAAGAACCGATCCGTAGAAAGACAGCACTGAGACATATTAACAATAAACATAAGGCAGTCAGCAGAGAGGTATAAATAACTCCCTTATCTGCCAAAAACATAAAACTTTGCTGATCCGTGACCCCCCCAACACAGCAAGGTAACGCTCTGATCTCTAAACCCCCCGCCCCGACTTCAAGTCAACCACAAGACAAAATATATATGTATATCGGCTTATTATTTTTTAACCTTATAACCTAACCCCGCAGAAATATATTATTAAAAAAAAAAAAAAACAAAAAAAACAAAAAAAAAAAAAAAAACACTTTACAGTATAGCACAAATGCAGCAACATTAACAAATAATTTGTCAATAAACTGAGCAAACTGTAATGACAGTGTTGTCAAACCTTAAGTCCCGGTTAACTTCGGACATCGTTTAACAGTTCAGATCCCTTGCTGAGTTGCGTCCATTGCCGAAATAGAACCCGCAGGCTCCAAAGAGACCGCGAAATCTTCAACTTCCATAGGTGTTTTAAATAACCAGTGTTTCCCCCCCATGAAGCACCTTAACCAGAGCTGGATAAATCAGGAAAGACTTGATCCCCTTCTGAGTCAGACATTTCCTGGCTTGCAACATGTCCCATCTCTTCTGAGCTATGATATTGCTGTAATCTGGGAAAAAGCAAAGTGAACAGCCACCGTGTTGCAGAGTGGAGCTGGTCCGAGCTCCAGCGAGAATGGCCTGGCGGTCGTTGTAACGCAGCGGCTTGAAAATCAAGGTGTGCGGCCTATCTCTATGGCCTTCCTTTCCGCTGTAAATGCGGTGGGCTCTTTCGATCTCAATAGATCTGCCCTCCAAAGCAGGAATCCATTTAGGAAGATTACGTTGGAGGAATTTGATAGGATCATCCCTCTCTTCGCCCTCGTCTAACCCCACAAGCCTTAGATTATTTTGGCGCTGTTTGTCCTCATACTGGATCAGCTTCTCCTGTAATTTATCAACAGAGAGTCTGGTTTCGGCCGACTCCTGTTTGACCGCCCGAACAGTTACCTGCATATTGTCAAACTTAGAAGTAAATGCTTTCAAATCCTTTTCCAAGGAACAGAGCCTCTCCGTTAAACCGTGAAGTTCTTCCCGTATCACTTGTCTCATTAGGGGCTGCAAATCCCCGAGCTGTTGTTTCAGCAACTCCGCAACGGTAGCACGCAGCTGTGACTCGGGGAGGTCAGTAGTCAAATCCTTTAACTTTTTCTTTGATGGTGAGGAACTCATGTCTTTATCACGTTTCGTTGCCATCTCCGATATTTTATGATAACTTTTATCGAATTAAATGGCTGAAAAATGCCCGGATAAAGTTTTAAAGGAAAAAAAAAAAAACTGTCGGGCGGAAGGGAGTAGCAGACTTAAGCGTACATTCCTGTCGGCAGGTCACGTGATCCCCCTTCTTCTTCATCATCACTATTCATAAAATAAAACCTTCTTTCAAAGATATTGTTTTCAAAACACCCAAGCACACATCAAACTCTTCTTTACTTCCAGTGTCTGAATCAATCTTGTATGTTGACGTATTCCATATTATAATAAAGCCGAAATTACAAGTAAACAAGTAATACTACAAATAAACTTTTGTATCTGTTCTAGGTCCAATTAGAAGCTGTGGCAAAAATGGCTGCAATGTCAAATAATTAAATCATTACTGTAGGGGTCATCACTCCAGAATAGTTCTGGATTGTAGGGTATTACATCATTAACTTCAATAGGGATTTTGTCAGGACCCAAAAATCATGCCTAACTATACACAATACTGGTATGTAGAGTGACTGGATTAGACAGGTTTTACTGTATTAAAGTGTTACAGAACACCCTGCAATGTTTAAACGCATTGCGTTACCTTTGCTGTGTCCTGTGTTGTCTGTTTCGCAACGTTAGATTTTTAAACATATTGCAGACTCTTTAAATCACACATGGGTCATAAATCAACCACGATGTGCAATGGGCAACAATTCTCAACATTTACTCGGGAGCGTTCACCCAAAGGAAAAGAAACGCAACATATCCAATTCCATATCGTGCTCCCTCCTGCAGCAAGGCTGGTTTTCTGTACCCACAACACACCACTCATTTCAACCACAAGCATGAACTGCAGTGTTTAGAAGAAGAAAAAAAAAATCTCTCCTGGCAACCGTTCAAGAAATTGCTGTGATATGAACAACAGGGGATACAGCAAAGGGAAAGTGATGTGTTTCTTGTTAAAACACTGCAGGGGGTTCTGGAACCAACAGTAAAGCAGTATATAATATAGTTATAGTGTGCGTCAGTCTGGGCTATGTCGACACTCAGCTTGTCTACTCACCTCACTCAGGACCATCTTCCCTCACACAGTACACAGACATTCACCATAACAGCACTACAAGTTTCTCTTACAGCATTCCGTGTTTATACCACTATGAATAAGTCCTATTACAATCACAGGGTGTCAGAAACTGTAATAGATAAAGTTTTATCTCAGTTTCAAAAATGTGTGCCTTTGGCATGTGAATGTGGAGTGTGGAGTGTTCCATTGCTGGGATGTTACTGCAGATCTTCACAAGGTTAACATATGTTCCCACAGGATCCTGTCTACTCCCTCTTCTGAAATAACCAGGAAATGGGACCTTTCACCCAGTTTAATTATACTGTATTATATTTTGCTCATTCACACGACCTGTATTTTGTATTGGTTTTGCTTTTTGGTCGTTTCTGGGACCCTTTACTTTCATAATTAAAACAATACAGGGGGGTTTCCGAGTGGCACATCCAGTAAAGGAACTCTTCGTGAAGTGCAGATACGGTGGTAGCGGTGAGCCAAGCTTAAATAATTGGATATTCTAAATTTGGAGAAAATAATAAAAAATAATTGGCGACTACCAAATTTTAAAATTAAAATTAATAAATAAATAAAAATAAATACATACATACATACATACAGAAGTCACCCTAGTAAAGAGAAAAACACTAATTTGCATCCCTCTCTAAATTTAATCATTTGTCTTCCCAGCCTCATTTTGAGCCGACAAGCCAAATTGTGACCTGTGTTACCATGGAAACTGCTGGGGGTACTACTGGGTCTCGACTGGGTCATAATCCCTCAAAAGAACATTCTGAGGAGGTGGAGCAACACTCTTTGGTACACTTGAACTGGAATGACCCTATAACAGCAGAGCGAAACCTGAGACTCCTGGGCTGCATGTGGCCCCCATGTGCCACCCCGCCAAGGGTCAACCTGTTGGAAAAAGATATGCAACACTAACATTCAAACAGGAAGAAAACTCAACTCCCACACTGAAACTAACAACAAATCACAGAATCATGTATGAGGACTTCAATAAACCACTATTCTGTACTTTTCCTACAAAAACACATATCAAATGCCTGAAAACCCACCTGCACCTCTCACAACATCACCTACACACTGGAGCACATGGGTATACATTCCATTGGATCAGTGATGTCGAACCTGAGCAAAACGGTGGATATACAAACCATTTAATACGATCTACTGCTGCTCATATTCTAACCAAAGCTGGGCTTGAAACATGGTAACTAATGTCTATGACGGATCACAAAAATATGGCATTCATCAGCTACTGGCAAGCGAGCCATCAAGAAAGAAAAACATGATCCCATATCCTTACTGGCACTGACAGCGAACCATCCCAACTGTGCTTCATCCACACTGGAGACCCGGAGCAAAAAACAGAGACCAACTCCCCCTGTACACAAGCCTCTGCACCGTCCTCTCTCAATAACAAGAGACCAACTCCCCCTGTACACAAGCATCTGCACCGTCCTCTCTCAATAACAGAGACTAACTCCCCCTGTACACAAGCATCTGCACCGTCCTCTCTCAATAACAGAGACAAACTCCCCCTGTACACAAGCATCTGCACCGTCCTCTCTCAATAACAGAGACAAACTCCCCCTGTACACAAGCATCTGCACCGTCCTCTCTCAATAACAGAGACCAACTCCCCCTGTACACAAGCATCTGCACCGTCCTCTCTCAATAACAGAGACTAACTCCCCCTGTACACAAGCATCTGCACCGTCCTCTCTCAATAACATTACAGCAACTGTGCTTAATAATCAAGCCAATGTTCTCCAGTACAATTCACATCTATTAAAATACACAATGGATAAATAGTTATTATAACTATTTGTAGAATAATAAATATAGTACCTCACAAAACAGCGGAAGGACACCAATGAAAATCATTATCAAGTGTGTAAGTGCCTAATTAGTATGTTGGTAAGTAACGATGACAAATGCTACTTTATTATCAAATGATGGTACTCCAGGGTGTTGTGATGTGCTGAAATATCCCACCGGTGTGTGGTTAGAGGCATCCTGCCTCATCCCACCCACTGCCGTTGTGATATTTCAGCACATAAGAACATAAGAAAGTTTACAAACAAGAGGATGCAATTCAGCCCATCTTACTCGTTTGGTTGTTAGTAGCTTATTCATCCCAGAATCTCATCAAGCAGCTTCTTGAAGGATCCCAGGGTGTCAGCTTCAACAACATTACTGGGGAGTTGGTTCCAGACCCTCACAATTCTCTGTGTAAAAAAGTGCCTCCTATTTTCTGTTCTGAATGCCCCTTTATCTAACTCCATTTGTGACCCCTGGTCCTTGTTTCTTTTTTCAGGTCAAAAAAGTCCCCTGGGTCGACATTATTGTCTATACCTTTTTGGATTTTGAATGTTTGAATCAGATTGCCGCGTAGTCTTCGTTGTTCAAGACTGAATAGATTCAATTTTTAGCCTGTCTGCATACGACATGTCTTTTAAACCCAGGATAATTCTGGTTGCTCTTTTTTGCACTCTTTCTAGAGCAGCAATATCCTTTTTGTAACGAGGTGACCAGAACTGAACACAATATTCTAGGTATGGTCTTACTAATGCATTGTAAAGTTTTAACATTACTTCCCTTGATTTAAATTCAACACTTCTTACAATATATCCGAGCATCTTGTTGGCCTTTTTTATAGCTTCCCCACATTGTCTAGATGAAGACATTTCTGAGTCACCATAAACTCCTAGGTCTTTTTCATAGATTCCTTCTTCAATTTCAGTATCTCCCATATGATATTTATAATGCACATTTTTATTGCCTGCATGCAATACTTTACACTTTTCTCTATTAAATTTAATTTGCCATGTGTCTGCCCAGTTCTGAATGCTGTCTAGATCATTTTGAATGACCTTTGCTGCTGCAACAGTGTTTGCCACTCCTCCTATTTGTGTGTCGCCTGCAAATTTAACAAGTTTGCTTACTATACCAGAATCTAAATCATTAATGTAGATTAGGAATAGCAGAGGACCTAATACTGATCCCTGCGGTACTCCACTGGTTACCTCGCTCCATTTTGAGGTTTCTCCTCTAATCAGTACTTTCTGTTTTCTTCATGTTAACCACTCCCTAATCCATGTGCATGCATTTCCTTGAATCCCTACTGCGTTCAGTTTGAGAATTAATCTTTTATGCGGGACTTTGTCAAAAGCTTTCTGGAAATCTAAATAAACCAAGTCGTATGCTTTGCAATTATCCATTGTCAATGTTGCACCCTCAAAAAAAGTCAAGCAGGTTAGTTAGACACGATCTCCCTTTCCTAAAACCATGCTGACTGTCTCCCAGGATATTGTTACCATATAGGTAATTTTCCATTTTAGGTCTTATTATAGTTTCCATAAGTTTAAATATAATAGAAGTCACAACACCCTGTCATACCAGAACTCTTAACTAGATCACGCAACGACAGAGGCTTGTTACATCTTCACACCTCAGACAGGATTTAAAAGAAAAAGTGGGAAAATCAGGTCAGACCAACTGCTAATCAACAGCATTGAGATTGAACCTATTTAGGCCTCAATACAATTTTAAAATGTATAAATAAATAAAACACACACAAACAGGCAGACTTATTATCTAAAATAGCAATCCAAGATTTATAAGTTACAGTAATCTGTTGTGTGTAATGTGTCTCTCATCGTAGAAGATGTCATCCTGTGCTGTTTGGGTGAAACGAGCTAAGCAGTTCTGACTGTTCAAACTGTGTGAACTGATTTCTTCTATACAAGAAGAGATAGCCTACACACGATGTACTAACGTATTAATAACAAACGAAGATTGTACGCCGGAATAAGTTTCAAATGAAAAATATTTTTATTTTTGTAACACATACTGTAACTTGTAACCCTCTTCCGGTAGTGAAATAGTTCAGTCCAGAATCAACAGCCACAGTCCTAACAATGTGTGTGGGCCGTCTGGTGCTGTGTCATGGTGAGAATATTCATTAAAAACAAAAGCACAGCTGCAGAAACATGCGGCAGCAGCATTACAGGTTAAAGGTCTTTTACCTGGTTCAGATTGAAGCAATCTTATTTATTGCTTCCCTAATTCTGCAGTTTCAGTAATATTTTTTTTAATGCTACCAGGTGCGTCTGTTTTTTTTTGCTTTGTTCTATGCACAGGATGACATCTGTACACATCTGTCAAATACTTCACTGTGATTGGTTGTTTTCTGATGTGATTTATACAGTAATGGTTAGCTTCAGGGTACTCACCGCTGCCCCATTAATATAATACTGCTGTTTTGAAACCATATGTTACTCTGTGTGCCAATGTGTTTTGCCAGTGGACTGCCAGCACTAACACAGGAGCATATAACAGTACCTGTAATCAGCACTGTTCAGTAATCAACAGCATTCACATAGAGAATAATAACACTGATGATCTTTCCGAGAGGAATCATGCCTTCCTTTGTGTAATACTTCATCAGCTTCTGAATGAGCAGCACTCAGCAGGGCTTCAGTACAGTAGCCCACCCTGTGGCAGGTGACAGCTCAGGTGACCTCAACCACATTTCCATCTGCACCCTGAAACCAGTACAACTCAATCTCATCTCATTCCAGTATCAAACTGGGGCTGCAGCCGGTTCCATCTGTAGTCTACACACCAATCTGCAACCGGACATTACACACAAGTCAAAGATCACCTGTATGTCGCAAATGAAATTGATTTTGATCTTGATCAGCTACTGATGGAAATGAACAAGTCCGATTACAAAGCCAATCCCAGTGGCAGATGGACACTTCGTTTAACAGAGCTGAGGGGGTACAATCACTGTGCTTTTCTTTGTGTGTATTTATCATTTATTTTACACTCAAAAAGGGGGTCTCGAGCGGAGTGGAGTAGCAATGGATTTTTATTTTTACAAGTCAAAATGTCAAAGGGAACTAACCAACCACAGAGTACTGTGTAGGGAAAAAAAACATTTAAAAACATATTTTAATTAATTATGACAAGCTGTTGATTGGCTTTGGAATTTATCTTTCAAAGTTGTACACTAACTGGGGGGAGGGTACTGTGACTGTATGGGGTCATTCCAGCTCAAATTAACCAAATTCTGGGGAGGTATTCCCTCCATTCGTTGTGGATGATACATACACCACATGTGATCGAGAAAAGGGTTGCAGGGTAGGTGTTGTGTGCATTCAACAGGAGAGCTGATGTGGGGTGATACCGAATCTTGCAATCATTTTAAAGCTTGTTTAAAGGGCTTTCCAACAAACAAAGTGACATATGCCAGACGTAAGGAATAAAGTAACCCCACGTACTCTACCTGAGCTGTAATGACGCATATGTCCGGACTACAGTACTGTAACACTGACACAAAGACGTTTCTTAATAAACAAAACACTGACGTGCTGCATCCACATGTAACAGGTGCAAAATTAATATGCACTGTTCCTTTAAATGTGTTAGAAATAATACAGGGGTTTAATAATTTCTCATTTTTAATTATATGGCATTGATGTCAAATTATTAAAACTGTATGGCATAGCAATTTCTAAAAGTTAATTATTTGTTTTGTTAAACTTATAAAAACATTTAATGATGTAAAGGTCAAGGTCAATTGCCCATATGCGCACGACCAAGTCACTCCAGGCTGCAGCGCAAAGGAATATTGACTAGAAAATGTCTTGAGGGCATCAGATGATTTTTAATGGTTAGGTATTGGGTTAGGGTTAGGTTTAGGGCTGGGGTTGCTTAAGGTTGGGGTTGCTTAAGGTTCGGTTAGGGTAAGGGTGGCTTGATTTCATAGAGTTGCCGAGCTGTGGAAGGGAAAGGTGGGAGTGCTTGGCAAATGCCCTCGAATCACCTGATGCCTTCAGGACACTTTCTAGTGTACATTCCTTTACGCTGCCTCAGGGCTTGCTATTTTCAGGTAAGGCTGCATATCCAAGTTGCTCAGCATTATTACTGTCTATTTTGTTTAGTGACTGCATAATCTTTCCTAAACAGTTAAATAAATGTATAAAGCCCCGGTCACACCTGGAACGATAACGATAACCATAAATCGTTTATGGAGAGGTCAAAGAAAAAGGGCTCCGATATATTGTACAGGAAATGCCAATCAACTTTAAGTAGACGCCCACTTTTATTTCCAGCAAGATGAGGGACAGTGATGAGGAACATTAAGAAATACTCCTGTTGTATTAGATCAGGGGTTTTCAACCGGGGGTACCCGTACCCCTGGGGGTACTTCTAAGGATCATAGAGGGTACGCAGGACGACTCAAAAATGCACAAATAAAAATGAAAGTAAGAGAATGACCTTGAATTTTTTTTTTCAACTGTATTATATATTCTCTAAACCACGATGTATACTTATTTAAATCTTTGTTTAGCAGCTCAAAGTTAACGGCTAATGAAAAAAAAAAACCCACAGAATCCATCACATCCACATTTTCCACCTGTACGCATGCCCGATTTCAATTGCGTGGATTTCCATATACCGGTATAGGTGAAGCAGGAGTCTGGGGATTGTGCCTGGAGAGCGCTCTGTGCTGCTCATGATTTTTGCTGTTTTCACCTTGTCGTATCAGTGAAGCACAGTGTTTCTGCATTTTTTTAGGAGTATAAATGCTCAGCTAAACAAATAGTCATCACAATACTCATACTTTGACGTTTTTTGTTTATTACCGCGGCTGCATTTTATTAACAGCAATAGCGGCTGGTTGAATGTGTTCGGTGTTTGACACATTTCTTATTTCCAATAGAAAAACTAAGGAAAACACAAAAATCAGTAAGTGCAAAGCGACAAAGTTATACAGAGTTCTTTTGGATCATTTTTAGTTCATAATTCATTATAGTTTTATCTTGAGGTTAATGTTTTTGATATTGTAAACATTTTAAACGACACACAATTATGCTGAGGTGGGAAGTAAATAGTAACGTGATAAACATTTACAGTGCAGACTATTTTGAATTATTTATAATGACTTTTCCCAATAGAAAGTGAAAGATTTCTAAATACTACCTTTTAAATTCTTTGCATCCAAGTTTTAAGAATGAAGCGTAATGTTTGGTTTTCTGTCTCAGCAATTTGTCTCTCCCAGACTGTTGTGTAAAATTATATGTTAAACAAACAGGAGAAAAAAAAAGAGATGTGTTAACCAGATTATTCTGCTTTTTATTGCAACTGTGGCACCATTCAGTGAGCTAAAATTGTAAAGGGTACTTTAGCTGAAACCTCCCGATGTACAGTTTCAAAAAAAAGGTTGAAAACCCCTGTATTAGATCAACAAAAGGCGCAGGAGACAGAAGACGAGTGTGGGTACACAGAGTACTAGAGTAGGGAGGAGTTAGGCGAATTCCACACGCTCAGTGGTTCTAATCTTGGTTTTATGGGCATGCACACTGATACAATTCATCCAAACTCTGTACCACCAGTTGAGATGAGATGAGTCGGGACGGCTTGAGTCGGGCGGCAGGCTTTAGGGGAATTCCACACACTTGTTGGTATAGTCAAGTGCTGAAAATTACGCCGTGTCTATTGCTTCAATAAAGTATGCACAGTCGCCTTGGGTACAACCACTTCCCATTAAAGTAAAACATAAAATAAGCACATGGTACGTATCGTTGATTACATCTTACTGAATATGACAATAGACGATACTCCATAAATTATGTATATATGTATACTAATGATTAATAATAATAATAATAATAATAATAATAATAATAATAATAATAATAATAATAATATTTAAAGCAACAAAAAAACTACAATATGCAGACTGACATGTCTTTACGGAGCATATAGTATATAGGTCGTGCTTGTGCTATTAATGGCTGTTTATCAAGTAATTTAAAACAATTTTTTTTTTTAAATGAACAGTGGAGGGCAGTATTCTCTGTAGTAAATCATTGCAATGCCTGTATTTACTGTATATCGTGGAACGATTTTTTTAAAAATCGTACCTGAATGGAGGTGGTCACAGCACAACGATAACGATCATTGGAAAGGATAACGATAACTATAGTTTCGATCGCTTTCAGAGCAATATTTTTCCTGCTACATCGATAACAATAAATGTCCCTGACCAATCAGGGCTGTATTAAATGTGACATCATCACCTACCTGGTGTTATTTTATGTATTATTTTAATCACGATACACAGTAAAATACAGACATTGCAATGGTTTCCTAAAGAGAAGACTGCCCTCCACTGTTCCACCGCAGAACATCACGTATATATTTATAGCACAAGCACGATGTATGATCCTATATGATCCATAAAGACATGTCAGTTGGCATACTGTAGTTTTGTTTTGTTTTTTTGCTTTAAATAATAATAATAATCTGTATACATATATACATAATTTAAGTAGTATCGTCTATCGTCATATTTAGTAAGATGTATACCAGTGTGTGGAATTCCCCTAACTCCTCCCTATTCTGTAGTACTCTCAGTACCCACACTCGTCTTCTCTGTCTCCTACGGCTTCTGTTGGAAATAAGTGGGCGTGTACTAAAAAGTTGATTGGCATTTATTGGAAATAAAAGTGGGCCTGTACTAAAAAGTTGATTGGCATGTACTGTACAATATATCAGAGCCCTTTTTCGTTCTGGTGTGACCGCTCCATAAAAGATTTGTGGTTATCATAACCACTGTAGTAATTGATTGAAAACGATAAAGCGTGGTTACCACACGTGTGTAACACGGGGTTATAGGAATGCGTTTGTAATAATTCTCAAGTTATTTTTTTTTGTAATTAATTTTGTTTATATCACTCCGGGCTTGCTATTTTCAGATCCCGAAGCTGGCTTTGTCAGAGCAATAAAACGAGAGACCTGAACCGAGAAACCCAACTCCAGTCTGCTTTGCATTGGGCCTGCAGTGCGAGAAAAGGGTCATAGACGCAGTTAAAAAATAAAATAAGTTCAACGCAGAGTACTACAGAAAAGACAGGATTACACACGGTACCATCACCAGGTGACACACACCCGTAGCACTTTGACAAACTGCAGACACACACACAAATAGCTTTCAATGTCAGGTCCTTTTATGCATTCGGGTTTTGAATATTGGTCCCGATACTGACGGCAGAATAAAAACAAAAGTATAAAAAAAGAACATGAAATAAAATAGTCTAACACAATCGATACTGTTGTATGTCTTCTGCGCGACTTAGCAAGGAAGCAGCAGTGACAGACTGGCATTGCTGTATTGTGCTACCCGGAAGTGTTTACAGTTATCGATCAGTACGGTGCCACTGTTCACGTACCAGTTACTTTTTAATTATTGCAAAACTGTTCCATCTCTGAGCAAACATTAATGATGTATCAACAATAAAAATGGGTAACGGTGTGCAACGGTCTCAGAGTTTATCAAAGTCTATCGAGAATGTGAACACAATTTTCAAATAAATACCAGCTTACCGTGAGAAAAGTTGCCGTTCTCATTTTTGCAATAGCCACATTTGTATCCATCCTCTCCCCCAAAATACTCCACTATGGAATAAGTACTACTTGCTGCCATCTTCACTCGCTGCAGCTTCTCTAGCTCTGAACATATATAGAATGTCTATGGCTCCGACCGACAGTGCCGTGACAGCGCCTGACCTTCCCACAATGCACCGCACCCAGGTTCCTTGCAGACCATAGAGTTTGGAATATTTGTTAGCTGAGTCTTTTCCGATGCAGTCATGTTCTTTCTAATCATATATAGTATAGGCCGTCTGCAGCCCAAAAAGTCTTACATTTTAAGGCTAATAAAAAATAATAACACCAGTGATAGATACAATTATTTAAAAAAAGCTCTATCACTCCAATTGAATCAAGTAATTTGCAGAGATAATTTTAAGTTCTCAATAGTTAAAACAACAAAAAATAAAATTATTAGTTGGATGTTGCTTTTTTACATCATGTAAATATAGTTTAACGGCACGATTTTCCTATGAAAATCTGCACAGGTAGTATATTTATTTTACAATATTTTTTTCAGTCCAGTTGAATAAAGAACATAAGAAAGTTTACAAACGAGAGGAGGCCATTCGGCCCATCTTGCTCGTATGGTTGTAGTAGCTCATTGATTCCAGAATCTCATCAAGCAGCTTCTTGAAGGATCCCAGGGTGTCAGCTTCAACAACTTTACTGGGGAGTTGGTTCCAAAGTAATTTGCAGGGCTCATTTTAGGTGATCATTAGTTTTTTTTTTTTTTTTAAAAACGTATTGGATGATTTTATTTTATTTTTTTAAAGAATAGGAGTAGTATCAACTAGTAGTTATTCGTAAGAAAATGCAATGTTATCAATTAGGCACTAGATGGCGCTAAATCGTAGTGTTTATGCAAGCTGAAATGGAAAAAAAAATCCTCGACTGTTATTCTGTCACAAATACGATATCTATGGTTGGTGTTCGCCATGCTTTTTGGGGGTAGAACAATTTATACGCAAAGGTTCACCTCGGTGGTATCTTTGAATTCGTATACTTTGCAGTTTTTATAGTAGTTATATAGCATGTGAAATGCAATTAATATACTTGACACCTAAATTAACACCTGTATTAAACAGTCAATTTCGCTGTATCCTTTATCCCAGATAAGAATTTAGTCGTATCAGTCATAGGTTTCGGTTTGCACCAGAAGTTATCTTGTTCATGCATTCTGTATTTTTCATTCAAATATTATACGATGTAACAATATGCATTTATTTGTCAGATTCACATGTATATACACTTTAACAGTAACAATATTCCTGCAATGCAACTCAATTTACTTACCAAATGAAACTTTGCCGTCGCCGCAGCCACAGTATCCACATCGGTAACCACTTTTCAGTCCTTTGTACTCTATTATTGAATACATTGTGCCTCGTTGTAAAATATCACTGCATGCTTACATGTTGTGTACGGGAAACAAGTTCAGTTTCGCGACAAAGCTGCACGCGTTAGTATGATGAACTGCAGGTGAATGAGGAATCACGCCCACCAGTGCGTGTATTTATAAGTGTGCCCCGAGGAACTTAGAAGAAATAGCGCGTGGTGATCCAGTAGCTGTTTATGATGTCACTAATTTGCTATATTGACTGTATAGTCCTGTAAGTTGTGTAGTTTTGTAGTGGCAGATGTGTAACTGCACTGCAGTCTGGCGGCAATGCAGTGTCCCGCTGCAGCTAAAACAATACATTATTTGGATTAAGTAACCAACTGGAATGCAAACAAGCTGGCAAGTAGCTTCAAATGAAATGGGCTTGTTATTTTTTACTGTTCTATTACATGTTCATGGTGTGTCCAGTCTTTATCGTATTGTGATTACTCAAATAGTGTAATGACAGGCAACTGATGCGCAGACTTGAACACATCAGCATCATGAATCTGATTCCCATGATCTACAGTACAGTCCATTGCAGATGTGTGGATAAGTGACACACGATAGACAGGCACCTCTTTATATTCCCACATACTGCACTCTTATTAAATATGTTTGCACTGACCAATGTGCTCTGTTTGAAGGGTGGGATGATTATTGTTTTTTTAATAGTGTAGTGGACTGGATAAAAAATAAAATAAAATGGCAAGCTTCCTGTTTGCATTCTCCTCTCACTGTCATAAATTGTATCACTCAGCCACACTTTTTACAGGCAACAGCACTTCTAGGCTACAGTAATTAATCATCACTGGCAGGCAGTATTTTCTAGAATTAAGGTTAATGATAAAATTAAGCAGTTTCTATTCTTAAATAAATAACAACAAACAACCCTCACAGGAGGCTGTGTGGTCCAGTGGTTAAAGAAAAGGGCTTGTAAACAGAAGGTCCCCGGTTCAAATCCCACCTCAGTCACTGACTCATTGTGTAACCCTGAGCAAGTCACTTAACCTCCTTGTGCTCCGTCTTTCGGGTGAGACGTAGTTGTAAGTGACTCTGCAGCTGATGCATAGTTCACACACCCTAATCTCTGTAAGTTGCCTTGGATAAAGGTGTCTGCTAAATAAACAAATAATATTAATAAGCACTTCTTTTAATGGGGGGTTCCCCTTAACGACAATGAAATGGAACGTAAAAGATGGATCATCGAATATTATTAATAACCTTCGATTATAATTTCAAATCGAATATTCAATGAAAATCGATTGTTTGGATCAGTCCTACAAAACATGTATGGATTCTTTAAGTCAGGCTAAACTAAAGCAGTAGAACAATGGGGATGCTTTGAGCTGGACTAACTAAGCTGCTTTCCAGTACACTTCTTGTGTGGACCGGCCCTAAATTCACAAGTTTCTTGCAGCTGACAAATATGGACCTGAAGTTCATATCACTCCTGTGGAGGATACAGTATATTAGCTTAGCAACCAGGAGATCTCAATGCTGATGGCTCTAGGACATTGCACAAAGATCCTTTGTTTAATGCTATGCAGCTTGAGCTTTGATCAGGAGAGGAAGCTAGTCTGACAGGGCAGAGTTGTAACCAGTTGGTGCCTTTTTGCCCTCAGAAAACCTGAAAAAACAAGATGCATTGGCTTAAACTGTAAGTTTCATGTGTCCAGGCATCAGCCCCTCAGGTATTCTTCTCTGTCTTTTGTAGAGATAGCAGCCCAGCCCAGCCCAGCCAAAAGAATAAAGCAAACTAAGCTGAGCACCAGCCATATACTGACTGGCTTGTGTCCATCTTCAGAAAACACAAAAAGAGCCAGATCAGCAATAATCACAGAAGCACACAGCCTCATGTTTGTTAAAATAAATAAATCAAGAGGGGTTGTCCCTTCTCCCTCCTGTATAAATCACATCAGAGGTTCTTACCCCAGGAAACAGTGAGGGTCTGGTTCAGTGTGCTGTCTTTCAGCTCACAGTAGTAGGTGCTTGTGTCCACTGGGTCGATCTCCACACAGGCTGCCGTGGAAGGTGTTCTCATTATTTGGCAGGACCCCAGAGTACTTCACCCCCTCTCTCACTCTCTCTGCATTTCTCAACCGTCTCAATTAGACCATTCACATATCTCTGGAGGCCTGGGTTCCACTGTGGGAGGCTAAATAGTCTAGATATATGTAGAAATGTCAGCAAGACATACATACAGACGTGCTCAAATTTGTTGGTACCCTTACAGCGCATTGAAATAATGCTTCATTCCTCCTGAAAAGTGATGAAATTAAAAGCTATTTTATCATGTATACTTGCATGCCTTTGGTATGTCATAGAATAAAGCAAAGAAGCTGTGAAAAGAGATGAATTATTGCTTATTCTACAAAGATATTCTAAAATGGCCTGGACACATTTGTTGGTACCCCTTAGAAAAGATAATAAATAATTGGATTATAGTGATATTTCAAACTAATTAGTTTCTTTAATTAGTATCACACATGTCTCCAATCTTGTAATCAGTCATTCAGCCTATTTAAATGGAGAAAAGTAGTCACTGTGCTGTTTGGTATCATTGTGTGCACCACACTGAACATGGACCAGAGAAAGCAAAGGAGAGAGTTGTCTGAGGAGATCAGAAAGAAAATAATAGACAAGCATGGTAAAGGTAAAGGCTACAAGACCATCTCCAAGCAGCTTGATGTTCCTGTGACAACAGTTGCAAATATTATTAAGAAGTTTAAGGTCCATGGAACTGTAGCCAACCTCCCTGGGCGCGGCCGCAAGAGGAAAATCGAACCCAGATTGAACAGAAGGATAGTGCGAATGGTAGAAAAAGCACCATCCGTCGCTTTTTGAGCGAAAGTGGGCTCCATGGAAGAAGACCCAGGAGGACTCCACTTTTGAAAGAAAAACATAAAAACGCCAGACTGGAATTTGCTAAAATGCATATTGACAAGCCACAATCCTTCTGGGAGAATGTCCTTTGGACAGATGAGTCAAAACTGGAGCTTTTTGGCAAGTCACATCAGCTCTATGTTCACAGACGAAAAAAAATTAAGCTTTCAAAGAAAAGAACACCATACCTACAGTGAAACATGGAGGAGGCTCGGTTATGTTTTGGGGCTGCTTTGCTGCGCCTGGCACAGGGTGCCTTGAATCTGTGCAGGGCACAATGAAATCTCAAGACTATCAAGGCATTCTGGAGCGAAACATACTGCCCAGTGTCAGAAAGCTCTGTCTCAGTCGCAGGTCATGGGTCCTCCATCAGGATAATGACCCAAAACACACAGCTAAAAGCACCCAAGAATGGATAAGAACAAAACATTGGACTATTCTGAAGTGGCCTTCTATGAGTCCTGATCTGAATCCTATCGAACATCTATGGAGTTGAAACTTGCAGTCTGGAGAAGGCACCCATCAAACCTGAGACAGCTGGAGCAGTTTGCTCAGGAAGAGTTGGCCAAACTACCTGTTAACAGGTGCAGAAGTCTCATTGAGAGCTACAGAAAACGTTTGATTGCAGTGATTGCCTCTAAAGGTTGTGCAACAAAATATTAGGTTAGCGGTCCCATCATTTTTGTCCATGCCATTTTCATTTGTTTTATTATTTACAATATTATGTTGAATAAAAAATCAAAAGCAAAGTCTGATTTCTATTAAATATGGAATAAACAATGGTGGATGCCAATTACTTTTGTCAGTTTCAAGTTATTTCAGAGAAAATTGTGCATTCTTCGTTTTTTGTGGAGGGGTACCAACAAATTTGAGCACGTCTGTATGGTTGGACAGACAGACAGACAGACAGACTCACATCCACATTCTGATACGATGCTGAAATTGGCTTCTTATTCGCCAGCTTCTTATTCGTCCGGTGAAGATGGCTTCTTATACAGCCAGCTTCTTATTCGCATACGGCAAATGTAACACAAATTGAATAATTAACTGGGGTATTTCAGGGGTTAAATCGCTTTGGGCCACTTATTTCAAAGTTGATTCTCACAGAGGGAAACCCCTCTACATCCCCGATATGTATTTATGCCAAACGGATTTTGATACATAAACAGCGGGCAAACATGGCACAGGTGGCAAGTTGGCATGGGGTTTGGTGCAGTATTTCAAAATAGATATCCAGTGGAAGCCCTGTACATGATCCATATGTATTCTTCCCTGTCTAGCAATTTGTTTTCCTTTTTTTAGCTTGTCTGATCAATTTTTAAGAAATGCAACTTATTTTAGCCAAATTAGTTTAGTGTTTTTCCCATTTAAGTACACTGCTGTGCAAAAGTCTTAGACATGTTCCATTTTTCTACTCTGATGCATTATGAGCATCAACAATTTACTCAAAGCCTCCACTAATGTTTTCTACTTTTATAACAACCTTGACTTGTATAAGAAGGAAAAACATTGAGTGAAAATAGCTCGCATCACTTGATTTTCAAGGTGTGGTATCCGAAGCATAATCAACAAGTACAGAGAAACATCATCTGTAACTGACAAACCCAGGACAGGAAGACACCAAAAAGCTGTCTAACAAGGATGAGCAATACTTGAAGATAATATCCTTAAGGAATAGAAATAATTCTGTTGAATTGACAACAGAACTGGCAGAAGGCACAGGTGTCGTTGAACATCCATCAACAGTCCAAAGCACTTTTGACCATTGTTCCATAATCCAATTTCTGTGTTCTTGTGCATATTTTAGCCTTTTAGTCTTGTTCCCTTTTCTTAACAGAGGTATTCTTACTGCAACACATCCTTTAGGTCCTGATTTCAAGAGTGACCTTTGTACTATTGATTTGATGGTAAATACACATGGGGAATGTAGAGGGGTTCCCCCTCTGTGAGAATCAAATTTGAAATAAGTGGCCCAGAGCAAAGCAAAGGATGCAGTGGAAGATGCCAGGGCTGCCCTTAGTATCAGTGATACCATCACAAAGGATGCGGTGGAAGATGCCAGGGCTGCCCTTAGTATCAGTGATACCATCACAAAGGACGCGGTGGAAGATGCCAGGGCTGCCCTTAGTATCAGTGATACCATCACAAAGGACGCGGTGGAAGATGCCAGGGCTGCCCTTAGTATCAGTGATACCATCACAAAGGATGCGGTGGAAGATGCCAGGGCTGCCCTTAGTATCAGTGATACCATCACAAAGGACGTGGTGGAAGATGCCAGGGCTGCCCTTAGTATCAGTGATACCATCACAAAGGACGCGGTGGTATTAAAAATGTTCACAATTGCAACAAACTCCAGATGACTGCTGCCCCCTAGATGTTCCTGATATACAGTACTAAATTAAACCATCAAACTCTTTAGACTATAGAAGAGTTACCCGTACTAACTCAAGTTAAAACGAGAAACCTCATTAAAGCCACGTTTTCTGAAATGAAACCATTAATAAAACCAATATCAAATATACACAATACAGAATATTTTCTAACATTTAGCAGAACTTTCAATTTTTAATAAGGCATGAAATATAATTAAATAAACCCCGATAACGATATGCTTTTATTAGTCACTCCAAGGTCGCTAAATTGAAATCATGGAGGTGGATAATGCATTTAGCCTACTGGATTGGATATTACCGGTAGGCTGTCTCCTTTATAAGTGTGCGTCATTGTTCCCGTAATTTGATAGGTGCAAAGATGTTAGGCGACTACGATTACATTTTTTATGCTTTGATTTGTAAGCTTTCTGCTTTAGTTTTATCAGTTGCATCTTCTCGTTGTGTAACTGATCTCTTTCTTCCTGATTTTGAAGTAATTTGTTTTTTAAAATGTGCTCTTTTTCAGATAATTTCAGCATTTGTCTCTCAAACGCAGGAAAAGCTCGTTGACATACAGCGCGCCCCATGTGGATCATCCTCCACCCAGCTCGCCTCTGGACTACATCTGTCCTACCCGTCTCCCTCTCCGGCCCCTGTCCTCCTCAGCTCCCAAGCATAATAGTCCCTCGTCTGGATCTGAAAATTGGATTGTCTGCTCTAGAGAAGCGTCACTATCAACATGTGAGACATTTGTAATCTGGTCACTGTTTGATTGTGATCGTACTGCACTGTTTTGTGTATTATGGACCTGCATAATTGTTTGATTTTCAATAAAGGCTTCATTGGTATTTCGCCTGCGAAATCTCTTTCTGAAAAATATAGTCCTTGGTTCTGAAGATGTGTGAGCCCGTTTCCCTTCTGGTACAGATGATAACGCTGTCTCAGTGGATGAGCGGCAGACACAGGGAAGGTTTCCACCAGGGACGCGAGGGAATTGCGCTCCACAGTCTCGCCTCCTCTCTGCTCCTGAATCGCCTACAGTAAAGTGTAGAAATATCTAGAGAAATCAACCCAAACATTTTACTAAAAATATGCTAATATGTATTATTTACTGATGTAGTGCACTTTATAAACAGTTGAAATTACCATCACATGTTATTTTGATCTGTTTAGAGAGTGCACTAAGCATCTGTATATAGTACTGCAAGGTCATTTGCCTAATATTTGGGTTGTGCTCTTAATTAGTTTGATAACCTGCCAGCACGCTCAATGTTCGACTATTGGACTGTATTGTATAGAATAAATGTACAATTATAATACATGTAGATATGAGAGGATTTTAAAAATATTTGGAATGATTAAATTGGAATTGTCACAGGGTATTTCCTCTTCATGTCGCGTGTCTCTCTGCAGCTGTGAAGAATGACTCGTTAATGTGACGATACTATTTGCATTTAGCCAATATGCTGACTGAACTGCAGTGGATCTTACCTGGTGTTCCTGTGACAGTAATTCTGTGGAGGACCGTCAGCCATGCCTTCTTTGGTATGAATACAATGACTATTACACCTTTATATACTTGGGTGACTCGATTTCATATCTGATTACACTTACAGCTTTGATAAATTCTTGCTCTGATTAATGGTCTTTGTTTATTAAATTATGCAGATAAATGTTGTGTATATACCACGCAAAACTATTAGGCTAATTAAAATGTATTATCTTCATGTTTTACATATATATGTTTTTTTATTATTTATTTTTTTTTGCAGAAAATATGCAAATGCTTAATCACATAAATCATCTTAACTATAATGAACTGGAATCAATTTGTTTGTGAGCGCACCCCCCACTTGAGGTTTGGAAATAGTCTTGTTCCTTTGCTGCGTATTAAACCTGAGGCTCGGCGTTTGTTTGTTTCAACTGGAACTAACTTAATCTGCAGCTGGGGATGATCCTCAGGAAAGTACCGTACTAGCTACTCCACAACTTAATACGCTTGATGCTCTGAATGTTCTTTGCAATTGACCCATTATATTTTAACAACACACATTTTTTATTTATCCGATTTTTTTTTTACATTGACATAAATAGACCTCGCACAGAAAAATAATTTCGTTAATTTCGTGCCCGAGCTGCCTCTCTCTTCTCTGTCCTAATTCTCCTCGACCTCTCTGCTGCCTTTGACACTGTTGAACACTCTATTCTACTATCATCTCTTGCTGACCTGGGGATCTCTGGCACTGCTCTGGCCTGGTTCTCCTCCTACCTCTCCAACCGCACTTACCAGGTAACCTGGCGTGGAGCAACCTCCACACCTCACCCTCTCTTAACTGGAGTCCCCCAAGGTTCAGTCTTGGGTCCTCTCCTGTTCTCTCTCTACACCCACTCCCTGGGCCCCCTCATCGCATCCTATGGTTTCTCATACCATTTCTATGCTGATGATGCTCAGATTTTCCTCTCCTTCCCCACCTCTGACTCCACCATCTCCTCCCGTATCTCTACCTGTCTGTCTGCTATTTCCTCCTGGATGCACTCGCATCACCTCAAACTCAACCTCTCTAAATCTGACCTCCTTTTCTTTCCCTCCTCCTCCCCCTCCTCTGATCTCTCTATCTCTGTTCCTCTGGAATCTACCACACCCTCATCCTCAGCTAAGAACCTTGGAGTCACCCTGGACCCCTGCCTCTCTTATTCCCAGCACATCTCCACTCTGGCACGCACTTGCCGATTCTTCCTGAGCAACATCCGAAGAATCCGACCCTTCCTCACCAACTATGCTACCCAGCTCCTGGTCCAGGCCCTGGTACTCTCCCGCCTAAACTACTGCAACTCCCTCCTGGCTGGCCACCCTGCGTCCGCTACCCGTCCGCTCCAGCTCATCCAGAACTCTGCTGCCCGCCTGGTGTTCTCTCTGCCTCGCTTCGCCCACGCTACTCCGCTCACTCCACTGGCTCCCGATCACCGCTCGCATCCAGTTCAAGACTCTTGTACTAGCCTACAGATGCCTTGACCAGACTGCACCCAGCTACCTCCAGACCCTCACCTCTCCCTACACCCCCACTCGACCTCTCCGCTCCGCCTGCACTAGAAAACTAGCTCTACCTCCGCTATGCTCCCCTGCCTCCAGAGCCCGCTCCTTCTCCACCCTTGCTCCGCAGTGGTGGAATGACCTTCCTACAGATGTCAGGACTGCCCAGTCCCTGACCACATTCCGGCGCCTCCTTAAGACTCACCTCTTCAAACAGCACCTGTAGAACTCCTCTGTTTGTATCCTGGGACACTATCACCCTTCATGTAAATGTGCTTTATTTTGCTCTTATCTGCCCCCTATTTTACTGCATTTAATCCTGTACTTCAGAATACTGTAATCTGCCAAGTGTTTAACCTGTAGTACTTTGTATTTAATCATATCCTGATGTAACTATCACTATTTAATCATATCCTGATGTAACTATCACTATTATCTGCTGTATTATTGAATTGTGGTTTGTCATACTTTGCTTGAACAAAAGTTATTGTATTTCTTGCTCTTATTGTATTACTTGTATTGTAACACTTGAAATGTATTTGCTTACGATTGTAAGTCGCCCTGGATAAGGGCGTCTGCTAAGAAATTAAAAATAATAATAATAATAATAATAATAATACCATAATTTCTCATTAGCGGCAGTAATGGTATAGTCCCCCAATCTTTTTAATTAACTGCCTATTTACAGTAAATACCACACATGCCCTCTATAAAAATACAATAAGATTATATATATATATATATATATATATATATATATATATATATATTGTAAGAAAGAAGTAACGTCGCCTTTAAGGAATGGCGGCGTTACTACAGAAAATGAAGCAAACAGCACCCAGGAACCGGAGCACTAATTGGTAGGGCGGGGTTCCTGGGGTATATAAGGAAGTAGGGTAGGACAGGACGGGGGTGATCGTGGGGAGCACCGCCGGATTGTCCTGCAGGAAATACCCAGAGAGCAGAGAGTGTGGTTAAAACTTCGCAAGGTAAAGCGAACGAGTTTTGTTTTGTGAACAAGAGTTTTGTTTTTGTGTAAATTGTGAGCGGTTTCCCTCTTGGTGAGGTAGCCTTTTGTTTTGCTGGTATAATTTGTTTTATTTAAACGTTTGTGTGGACGCCGCTCGTCAGTATTAAGTAAAACAGTTCCGCAGCTTCCGTGTCGGTTGAGGACCGTCACGGCGGCCGACTGTGTATTTGTGTGAGGTATCAGGGACTGGAAAAGAGACTGTATGAGTACGCGCTGCAGGAGCAGCGGGTAGAAATAAAAGGGAAAAGAAAGCGGACGAAAACAACAGTTTGGTTTGCAGGACACGTTTTATTGTAACAGGAAAATAAGCACGTTGTACACAGGGGTGCTCTGGAACCACCCAGGACACTGGCTGCCGGGGTTCGTCCCCACAGTCTGGATACAGCCGTCAACGCCGTTGGGCACGTCTTGCTTAGGAGGCGGGCACAGGAGTGTTCATCCAGGAGCTCTTATTCAGGGCCCCATTACATACTCCAACCAAGAGTCTTCCCGGTACCTGTTACCTGTGTTACAGCGAGGTTCCAGCAGAGGGAGTCGGCGCTGTACTTACCTGTTACCTGTGTTACAGCGAGATTCCAGCAGAGGGAGTCGGCGCTGTACTTACCTGTTACCTGTGTTACAGCGAGATTCCAGCAGAGGGAGTTGGCGCTGTCCTTACCTGTTCCTGTGTTACAGCGAGATTCCAGCAGAGGGAGTTGGCGCTGTCCTTACCTGTTCCTGTGTTGCAGCGAGGCTCCAGCAGAGGGAGTCGGCGCTGTCCTTGCCTGTGCTGCAGCGAGACTCCAGCAGAGGGAGTCGGTGCGGTTCTTACCTCTGGGCCAGAGAGCCTGCAGCGAGCGAGGAGTCAGTGGATACTTACCCGTGTTGCAGGATTACCCCAGCAGAGGTAGCGGACTTCTACAGGCTCCGACCTGTAGGGACTTGGTATTCTATACTAGATAGAGAGGGGCGAAGAAGTGAGACAGTTAGTGTCCCGTACAGGGCATTCAGTGATTTAAAGAGTCTCTTGTGTTTGAATATTGTAAATAAAAGTTACTTGCCTGCAATCTCTACGTGTCTGTGCTCGTCGGTGGAAGCCGTTGAGAGGAGTATCCCGCAGGGTACCCCTCCAGTTTGTTACAATATATATATATATATATATATTTACACTGCCGTACTATTGTGGGGCTGTGTGACGGGGTACACCCCACCCCTGTGTGTACTGTATCATTTTGCATTATTATTATTATTATTATTATTATTATTTAAAAAGTATGGTTTAGTGTGTAAAAACATGAGGTTTTGTTATTATTGTTTACAGCCTGGATGGGGTTAAAATGCCCAATCCAGATAAAATCGAGAGAATGTACGGTCAACAGCAAGTGATTTTTGACAAACTGACTGTCGACCATGCCAACAAGAAAACCTGTGCCGAATGTGGTCGAGGGATAAACTAGGTTATTAACAGCCAGTTAACCCCTCGGCCACACTATAAAAACAAGCAGCATTGGCTAAACGGGGTTGGGGTTCAGAGGAGAACAGGAGAGAGGAGATACAGAGAAAAACAAAATTAATAACTACTACTCGTGCTGGAAGGACCAGCACGGTACTTGCTGAGTGTCAGTGTTTTGAGTTATTTTTGTTTAAACCTTTATTTTGCTCGGTGAGCTGTTTTGTGAAAGTGTTTTGTTTTGTTTCACTGTTTCAATTTGTGTAATAAATCTGTACAGCAGCGCTTCACTCACCAGACTGTCTTTGCATTTCCTGGTCTGCGACATCACCACACAAGCTATCCTGTTAAGGTCATAATAATTGCACATACAGCAATCTACCCTTTAAAAAAACCATAGGAATTGTATTTTAATCCCATTGCGCTGAAGCAGTATACAAGCTTGGGGTCTCTCAGTATTTAAACACTAAGCAAAGCAGATTCATTGAAATCCATTCAAAACCAAAACAGCACAACTTGAAATAAAACTTCTAAAAGAATTAGCATACTAATACAAAATACAAGCCATATTTTCCCCAAAAGGAATAAACAGCTAATGTTTAACGACTGTATCTTTCAACTCGCATTCCAGCCGACAGATGCAAAGTCTGCACATCATTATTTTGTCACCGTCAGGGATCAACACACTTTTGCAGCGTTGTTTAATTGTTATGCGCGGTTTAGGCATTTTAGAAACAAACGTCTCTTCTCTTCCATTACAATTTGAAATCCCAAACTAATTACTGCAAATTATAAACCTGTGCAAGTGCAGACCGTGTCTATGGTAACGGCTGATCCTTGACAACTACGATTGCAAGTATTTATTTAAAGTATTTTTTGCATAAACCTCACAATTTAAAAATGTCATTCTAGGTTTGCTTTATGACTTTTCGTTTTATGTCGGTTTATATTTGCATTACACCTGCTATTTCGTATTTGCGAAAAACACAGGGCTCTAGCTATTTTCCTAGTACCGACGGCAAGCTTTAACATTTCTGTCGGGGTTCAAAACAGGTGGGTGCTTTGTAGTTCCCTTTAAAAGCCACAAACATCCGTGACGTAGCAGGGGTGCCTTTCACCTTTCACCTCACAAAGTTAATTTTCTTGTTGATGAATCTGGGCACAGTTTCACCTTTTCCCCCTACTGACCGCAACAGCGACTGTGTTAATTTGACTATCCCAGTGCACAACAGCATCGGCCGAGAGAAACTTTTCTTCTTTGCAGCAACTGAAAACTACCTTTACATGAGACCAAGTTTTCACAAAATTAATGTATTCAGAAAACTGAAATCAGAAAAGTGGTTTTCTGAAAACGACAATTTTCTGTGTTTGCATGACTTCAATAGATAATCCAATTACACTTCTGATGAATTCAAGTGTGTACATGGATTTCACTTTTCTGAAAAAGTACAGCATTTGCACGTAAACGGCAGACAGGGCTCGGTTGAGTCTGCATTAAGACTAAGGCATGCATTATCCAGTATTTTAGATTTAGCAAATGTGAACATTTCTATGCTGTATAGATTATTATCCTGTACATCTCTCTTGTTCTAATTCCCGAGCGTTTGCAAAGTTTCCACTCCTTGCAACAACTCATCCTTTTCTTTATATGAGCTACTGTACCTTAGATACGGTACTGTGCTCCACCACCTCATGTTATGAAAGTTAAAAATCTCATACTATTTTTTTGCTCTCAAATGCATGCTGTCTGAGAATTTCTTAAAATTCTCAACACAGTATTATCCATTCTGCACCTTCTTGTGAGCGCTAATGATAGAGTCCGCTGCTAGGGACGTTCACGTTTGTTTATGGTACTAGGCAGCTGAGTGAGTTGGGAGCAGAGCGCTGCTCTGATGCTGCGAGCTGCAACAACATAAACAAAAGCACTCATTAAGAATAGAGTTCTCTCTTTCAACACTGTTCTCAAAGAAACAACAGTAATTAGTGCATCTGTAAACCAAGAACCTACAAGCAGCGTAGAATAAAATATCCCATAGGGTAAGCCCATGCCTGTTGAATAAATTGTGAGTGCACTGTTACATGACTGGTTTATGGTGTGTGTGTGGTCCTGTGTGTGCACTGTTACATGGAGACTGGTTTATGGTGTGTGTGTGCACTGTTACACAAAGATTGGTTTATGGTGTGTGTGTGTGCACTGTTACATGAAGACTGGTTTATGGTGTGTGTGTGTGCACTGTTACATGAAGACTAGTTTATGGTGTGTGGGTGTGTGCAGTTACATGAAGACTGGTTTATGGCATGTGTGGTCCTGTGTGTGCACTGTTACATGAGGCTGGTTTATGGTGTGTGTGCACCATTACATGAAGACTGGTTTATGGTGTGTGTGGTCCTGTGCGTGCACTGTTACATGAAGACTGGTTTATGGTGTGTGTGTGGTCCTGCGTGTACTTCTACAGCTCTTGTTCACTGTAATTTCTTGTCCACCACTGTCTTGCAGATAGCTCCACTTTTATCACATGGAAGAATTAAAGAATACACTTTCTATAAAATGTACCATATTCCTTCAAATTTAAGATAATCCTCAAATTTCCCACCCTCAATTTGAGGAAAAAATAAAACATCAAATCAATCTGCATTTACAAAGATGCAACATCAATTACGCATATGGAGGCAGTTTGCGGCCGTCTGCTGTCACACACAGCATTACAGTTATGTGCCGCTTCTCATTTCCAGTCGAGATTACTCACACCTGTTTTTCTACCAATTGTGAACTGTGGTATTGCTTGGCATGTCGAAAAACACGGGGGTCTGATCAGCATTTCTGATTTGTTCAAGCTGGTACTGAGTTATAAACGCTGAAATTCTAAAAGCTTCTCTTCGAATACCTCAGGAAGCTAAGATGCTTTTTTGAAAATGGCTGCCTGTATGTCATGGATGATTCGAGATCGGGCAGTAACATTTTGGTTTGTCTTTTCTCTGCAGTGAGTCACGTTGCTGGTTGTGTATTCGGGCAGTGACTCTAATTTAAGACGCAGGCTACTTTTGAGAAGCAAAAAATGGTTTAAAAAGTGTGTCTTAAATTCGAAAGAAAACGGTAACTTGTTTAACCTTTAACAAAACAAGTAGCGCAGAACCGAAGAGTTACGAACCCCTTGGGAATGGAGGTTGTTCGTAAGTGGAGGTTGTTCCTAAAAGGTATAGACAATGTCAACCCGGGGGACTTCTTTGACTTGAAAAAAGAAAAAAGGACCAGGGGTCATAAATGGAGATTAGATAAAGGGGCATTCAGAACAGAAAATAGGAGGCACTTTTTTACACAGAGAATTGTGAGGGTCTGGTTGTTGAAGCTGACACCCTGGGATCCTTCAAGAAGCTGCTTGATGAGATTCTGGGATCAATAAGCTACTAACAACCAAACGAGCAAGATGGGCTGAATGGCCTCCTCTCGTTTGTAAACTTTCTTATGTTCTTAAGTCTGAAATGTCTGTAACTCTGAAAATTAATTTTCAATGGTTTTATTAAAATGTGGACACCTGCTATCTACACCCTCAATCTGACAAATACAAGGATACAGCACAGTATTGTTATGGTTCTAAAGTCTTTAAAACAGTACTATAAATGGAAAAAAGTAAGTTACCATTGAAATCTGAACTGTAGCAAAAACACAGATTTAAACACCCATGAAAATTAACATAGTGCTTGTTTTCAGCAGCAGCTTGCCTTCTTTGGATTGAAAAAAAAAAAACCTGTACTTTGTTTAAAACCAAAATGTTCCTAGTAAATTTGTATTGAAAATGTTCCTGTACTTGCTTTGACATGTACCTCAACTTTCTGGATTGCGTACTTCCGGTTGAAAGTGGGGGTTCGGTAGACCGGTCAGTTCGTAACTTTGGCATTTGTAACTCTGGGGTTCGATTGTAAAATACACACACAAATCTATCGTGACACTATCACAAATGTTTTTATTTTTATAAATTAACAATTTTTTTTTTTTTTTTTTTAAAAGGCACTTGAAATTGTAAAACAAAACTAGATAGTCTCAGCAAAAAAACCACGATTCTGCAATCACAGGAAAAAAAACAAACAGAATTTTCTATGCATAGCAGAAAAACTGAAAAGTTGTTAATTGTTCTTCAGTACAACCTACTACTGCTATTAGGTGGCAACAGGGTAGCACAAACACTATCTGTAGCGTATTGGGATTCAGTGTGATACACAACTTATATATGCCGTACAGCCTCAAATATGTACAATTATAAAAAGGCTTGGATAAATTAAATGCTGTGATTGGCTAAACAAGATCACATGACCATGCAGTAAGAATTGTCGTATACACGGCGGCTAGGGGCGAATCACCTCTGATAACCAATCAATTTCCTAGGATTTGTTTCTTAACCTCAAAATCTCATTCTCTTCAGGTTGAAGTACCAAATTCCACCAGACTGCAGGATCTAAAATCAGGGTGGAAACTGGTTGCACTGGCTCTTAACAAGTAAGAGCTTATTTCTTCTACAGAATTGAGTAAATACAGAACACCTTCAATGCACAGTGTCCACAAGGCTGACGCAGTATCCAAAATGACTGAGGAAAAAAGTATACTTGCCGTTGAAAAATACACAGAGCTTTATGACAAAGATCATCGCAATTATAACAAGTTACAGAGGTGAAAGTTAATATATGCTAGTCAATTTCAAAGGAACTGGAAAAGCCTGGTATGTGTGATTTATTGCCACAAATGTTGAAGTACTGTCAGAGAAGACACTAATTTCCACATCATGCTGTCTAATATGTACCAGTCATTATCATAGATTTCTCAATTAACATTTTTAATAGTTTTAGATGTTAGGCTTACAAATCCTGTACAAAAACAAACAAACCGATGAACACTTCTTATTTACTAAATAGAAGGTCTTGCATTTAGCTAGTTTTGTAACTACACATTTTTATATTTCAAGGTCTTGCATTAAGGTGCAAGACCTTAATAAAACTGGGTCTGCAGGCCCAGTTTTTAAGCAAGTGCAAAGACAAATTGTCAAGGGGGATACAATCATTGTAAAAGGTATAAAATTAACAGAATAATGTAACTGCTCCTCCTTGGCTGAAGTGGGACTTGTTGAAAGCACTTGGAATCAACAGAAAAGCTGCAGCAGGACACCACAAAATCTAAGGGGTCGGTTTTTCAAAGCTTGTAATCTAGATCAAAGTGATCCGGATTTTGTAATCCTATATTTTGAGACCGGGATTACGAAACCGGATTTCGTAATTATTTGTAATCTGGATAAATGTAATCCAGCAGTGACATTTTCTGAAAAAACAGATCAAAACGATCCAGATAAAAGTAATCTCAAACCCCAAATGTAGGATCACTTTGATCCAAATTACAAGTTTTGAAAAAGCAGTCCCAGAACATCAGGTGTGGTTATCTATCCGAGAGGGGGTTGTGCATTACAATAGCAACCATTGTAATAACTTCCTATACAAAAACTGCAGGAGCTTCTTCCCTGCCTCATTGTGCTGACAGAGATCTTATTACCACAGACACAACTTTTTAATAGCCACAACCAAGCTGTCAATCTTTAGCAGTTGGAGGAGGTAGGATTAAGGGCTCCGTGATTTCAAAGATTTCAATCATTCGCTGAAAAAACAAAACAAAAAAAATATATAATGAATCACTTAAGATTATAGCATATGCAACTATTCATAAAAAGGTAAGAAAAAGACATAATTCTGTTCTCACCCGCCATTCCTTTGGACTTATGGACACTATACACTGGTTTCTTCCCTGGGTGTTCCCACTCGTCTCTGCGTTCGCATCAGTCGGTACTGTAAATAAAGAACAAAGCGCTTTAGTCACAGCAAAAGTTACATCTAAAATTGGTTGAGCAAAATTGTCAGTTGACAGAGAACTTTTGCAGGCAGTTTCAAAAAGAGAGGCCAAGGATTGGATGGGCTGAACCTGGGAGGTTGCAGTCAGGGACAAAGTGCAAACTTCCACTGTTACTGCCTGTGCTATCCCTACCCTGTGAACAGATACAAGCATCATACTATCAAGTGCTGACAAACTAGGAGGTGCCTACAATCTGCCTTTGTGTGTCATACAGTGCTACCCCAACTTAACCCATTTGGAGATATTAACACTAGAACCACCACGGCAGTCATTTTGACGGTTTGAGGTTTTCAAATTTAAATTACTCTGCATGTCTGAAAGTTATACGGTTGTCCATTTATGACTTTTCCTAAATACATGTATTAAATACACTGACGGTGTTTGAAAGGCAGGATTGCAAAAATAAGGAAGTTATAATCCCTCCCACCTACAGTAGAACCGCCAAAGCAGTTATTTTGACTCTTGCAATACATGTTTTTATTTTGAATATAGCCTACAATATTATATATATATATATATATATATATATATATATATATATATATATATATATATAGATTCAGTGCTGCAAACGCAAGAGAAAACATGCTACTTTTGTTTTAAATTAAATTATTTCATTTTTTCAGTTTTGTATGTACATATACCTGTTTACACTCTAGTTTCTTTTGAAATGTTTATTTCTTTATTATAGTTTTTCATTTTTTGACTTACTGCCTTATGTGGTAAGTTAGAAAATAAACCCTTTCATGTTTAATTATTCATTTAAATACGGCATTTCGGTTGTGCACACGTTTGATATGACGTGCTTAAATAAAAAACTTTTGAGTTGTATCCGATAGTTTGTCTTCCATTTTAATATTGATGTTGTTTAAAATGTACCCATCATAATGACTGCCGGCGGCGGTTTTAGGTATGAGTATAACCGCGGCGGTTCTAGTGGGAGGTTGAAAAATATATTAACGTTAAACACACTATCCGGGAATGATAGAAAAATCAAGAACGAGACACAAATAAAATTAAAGGTGGTGTTTTCAGAATTGTCGTCTGCACTAATCTTGGATTAATGTAATTTATGCAAGTTAGTCCAAGAGTTAGGGTTAAACTATTGAGCTGGAACTAAAACTGCCTCATATTTCTTTTCTTTCTGCCTGCCTCATCCTAAAGAATTGCATTTAGGACCACACAAGCTCAGAATATCTGCATTAGATTTTTCTTACCGATAATTGGAAGTTTGTCCCGGTCCATTTCTATCTTGGCAAGGCCATCCTGAAAGAAATACAAACACATTTTCATGAGTACAGGTACTGCAGTTCAGACAGCGGACATTCTAAAATGGTGCCATTACTATTATTTTTGACCAATGGGGAAAAAACACCATTTACAATTCTAAAACGAGTTCTCAAGACTACTCTAGCCCATTATATCTTTTTAAAAAAAAAATAAATTTAGTAGTTGGCAATTTTTATTATTTTCTCCCAATTTAGAATGGCCAATTATTTTTTAAGCTCAGCTCACCGCTACCACGGGAGGGCGAAGACGAACACACGTCGTCTTCCGAAGCGCGTGCCGTCAGCCGACCGCTTTTTTTTCACACTGTGGACTCACCATACAGCCACCCAAGAGCTACAGCGTCGGAGGACAACGCAGCTCTTGGGCAGCTTACAGGCAAGCCCGCAGGCGCCCGGCCAGACTACAAGGGTCGCTGGTGTGTGGTGAGCCGAGGACACCCTGGCTGACCTAACGCCCCCCCCCCCCCCGGTGACGCTCGGCCAATTGTGCGCCACCCCCTGGGATCTCCCGTCCACGGTCGGCTGTGAATAGCCTGGACTCGAATTTGCGACGTCCAGACTATAGAGCACATCCTGCACTCCACATGGAGTGCCTTTACTGGATGCGCCACTCGGGAACCCCCCTAGCCCATTATGTCTTAACCTAGTTTCATCAAAATTGAATAAGCTAAATTAATGATAAAAATGTTTTGGATTGTACAGTACACAGAACTGTATACAGGAACATACTGAACTATCTTCATACATACTTACCCGAACAAGAAAGGACACATGGAAAATGTTTTCTACAGTACGGGCAAAGGAATTCGGATCAATGACAAAATCAAAGTAGGATATTGGATTGCGTGCTGAAACACAATGTAAAAATATTAGGAGTCACAGATGTGTTTTAAGGCAGCTGCTTACAATTATTTTCTTAACACAGGCACAAATCATTTGCTTATTAACTATTGAAAGGACATGAAATATTTAAGCGACATATGAAGCTGCTTAAATATTCCAAATACTCTATTCCTGATCATTGATTAAATCAAAATTAAAGAATTAAAAAAACACCTGGAAATATACAGCTATGGCCAAAGGTTATGCATCACCCTATAGAATCACCCGGTAGACTTTTGTGATATCATTTTGTTAAATATACAGTACTGTGCAAAAGTTTTAGGCAGGTGTGAAAAAATGCTGTAAAGTAAGAATGCTTTCAAAAATAGACATGTTAATAGTTTATATTTATCAATTAACAAAATGCAAAGTGAGTGAACAGAAGAAAAATCTACATCAAATCAATATTTGGTGTGACCACCCTTTGCCTTCAAAACAGCATCAATTCTTCTAGGTACACTTGCACACAGTATTTGAAGGAACTCAGCAGGTAGGTTGTCCCAAACATCTTGGAGATCTAACCACAGTTCTTCTGTGGATTTAGGCAGCCTCAGTTGCTTCTCTCTTTTCATGTAATGCCAGACTCGATGATGTTGAGATCAGGGCTCTGTGGGGGCCATACCATCACTTCCAGGACTCCTTGTTCTTCTTTACGCTGAAGATAGTTCTTAATGACTTTCACTGTATGTTTGGGGTCGTTGTCATGCTGCAGAATAAATTTGGGGCCAATCAGATGCCTCCCTGATGGTATTGCATGATGGATAAGTATCTGCCTGTACTTCTCAGCATTGAGGAGACCATTAATTCTGACCAAATCCCCAACTCCATTTGCAGAAATGCAGCCCCAAACTTGCAAGGAACCTCCACCATGCTTCACTGTTGCCTGCAGACACTCATTCGTGTACCGCTCTCCAGCCCGTCGGCGAACAAACTGCCTTCTGCTACAGCCAAATACTTAAAATTTTGACTCATCAGTCCAGAGCACCTGCTGCCATTTTTCTGCACCCCAGTTTTCATGCATAGTTGAGTGGCTTGGCCTTGTTTCCACGTCGGAGGTATGGCTTTTTGGCCGCAAGTCTTCCATGAAGGCCACTTCTGACCAGACTTCTCCGGACAGCAGATGGGTGTACCAGGGTCCCACTGTTTTCTGCCAATTCTGAGCTGATGGCACTGCTGGACATCTTCCGATTGCGAAGGGAACTAAGCATGATGTGTCTTTCATCTGCTGCAGTAAGTTTCCTTGGCTGACCACTGCGTCTACGGTCCTCAACGTTGCCCGTTTCTTTGTGCTTCTTCAAAAGAGCTTGGACAGCACATCTGGAAACCCCTGTCTGCCTTGAAATTTCTGCCTGGGAGAGACCTTGCTGATGCAGTATAACTACCTTGTGTCTTGTTGCTGTGCTCAGTCTTGTCATGGTGTATGACTTTTGACAGTAAACTGTCTTCAGCAACCTCACCTTGTTAGCTGAGTTTGGCTGTTCCTCACCCAGTTTTATTCCTCCTACAGAGCTGTTTCTGTTTCAGTTAATGATTGTGTTTCAACCTACATATTGAATTGATGATCATTAGCACCTGTTTGGTATAATTGTTTAATCATACACCTGACTATATGCCTACAAAATCCCTGACTTTGTGCAAGTGTACCTAGAAGAATTGATGCTGTTTTGAAGGCAAAGGGTGGTCACACCAAATATGGATTTGATTAGATTTTTCTTCTGTTCACTCACTTTGCAATTTGTTAATTGATAAATATAATCTATTAACATGTCTATTTTTGAAAGCATTCTTACTCTACAGCATTTTTTCACACCTGCCTAAAACTTTTGCACAGTACTGTAGTTTATATATACTGTGCTCCCTCGCTATAACGCAGGTCTCGAGGGACACACAATATGAGCGTTGTAACCGAAGATCGTTATAAAAGGGGGAGGGGGTGGGGGGGCGCCATAAGACACAACACACATCTGACAAATACAAAATAAAATAACTCCCTCTCTATAATGCACATATAGTGAAGCAAAAATGTAACTTTCTGTGAATTAACCATGCATAAAGCACCATGTAATCAACACCATATTTTTTACCAAAAGAAAACCAAGGTAACATTCCCACTCGTGGATCGCAGTTTTTAAACTATAAATAGCCTGGCTAAACGGAGGTCAGGAGTTCAGTTTGAAACGACAGACAAACACACCAAGTGCAGCTGCCAAGACAGCTCCTTTCAGAGCAAAAATGTAAAAACATTAGGAAAGACAACCATGTATGCTGAATAAGCTGTCTGTGTTATAAAGTGCCAGCGCACCTTTTCTTCAGTTCAGATACTGTAATCAAAATGGAAGAGACAGAAACAGAAGTTTAGACTGAGAAGTTGTTTATAGCATAAATCACTCGTATAGAGAATTGGGAGACATGCTGTAGAAGCATTACAACTGAGCGCCTTATAGCGAGGGAGCACTAATATATATATATATGTATATAGCAAAACTTTTGGCCATAGCTGTAGTTCGTGTTTTTTTTTTTGCCGAGAAGTTTTGCATTTTGCAAATAGACTTAAAGGGTACATAAGGACCTTTTTATTTTATTGTGTTACATGTTCCCATGTGTTGCTAAAACTGTTTACATAAGCTTAAAGTGGTCAATGTAAATAAAAATAATAATTAAATCAATACACGCACCTTACATAAAGTTGTAGCAACACATCGGAACACAATAAAATAAATAGGTTCTTATGTACCCTTTAAAATGCCACATCAACACACACAATTTTTTAAACAAAGGATCAAGCATGTTCTTTGTAGCTTGCTTTTGCTACGAGAGAATGCAATACATACGGTCTTCTTTAAAATAGGTCTGGAGAAACCCAAGGATTCTCTCTACTTCTTTCTCTGTGGCTTCTTGGTAGGATTCTTCCATTTTCTTCAGCTAAACTCAAGCAACAGAGACAGGGATAATATTAAATCAAAGTTTTGGGTATGAACGAACCACGCAGCACAAAAGCACAGTGGAACTGATCTGAACCAGCTGGGGCCAGGCCCTGTTCATATTTGTGATTTCGTATATAGTGAGTACCATATATGTGAGCACTAGTCGGTAGCATACTAAAAATGTTTTTGATGCTCACAACACAACATGGATTTTAAAAGTTGTACTTGTACAGCTGCTGTCAGAATGGATTGGATATTGTGGTTTAGATTACAGGTCAGTTTGGACTTCACTGTGTCTCCTCTGATTCATCCCATGATTCCATCAACCAGGATATCAGCATGAATTAAAAACGCTGTTTTTAAAAGCTTTCATAACCAAGACTTTGAGGCAAGAAGAGAGTGATTAGCAATGCATTTTCAAAAACACTAATGAATATTCTAATAGTTTAAAATCACAACTAGGGATGCACCGAATCCAGGATTCGGTTTTCGGCCTGAATACCTAATTTTTGAGCAGGGTTCGGATTTGGCCGAATACTTATGAGTCAGTGAACCGAATCCGAATCCTATATATCCGCCCAGACACACATCCAATTTAATACATCCCTACAATGTGTGCAGTTCTTCTTTAAATAACAGACACGAATCTGGTATTGAACGTAACTGTTGTATTTAATAACAAGAAAACGTTTGATGAACTATGGTCGTAGCTCTCGACCCCCTAAATTACTGGTGGCACACGCACTAAACACATCACGCAGCTGCTGAATGCAAACATACCCCCGTATGCAACAGCACAGTCACATCACACTTTTCATGGAGTAAAGTTATGCAGTAAACCTGTAATATATAGTAACGACAAACTGTTGTAGACTTATGTGCTTTGTTGCCTTGTCTGTCAAACGTGTTCTAGAGATCATACTGAGATAAAAAAATAAATAAAAATCGGTGCACAGAAATATATATATTTTGTAACTTTACAACTGTCAGATGTGCAAAACGTTGTTGAACAATATGCTTTACTAAATTAAATTTTACGTTATTGCAATGTGCCAATACAAGTTTAACCATCTGGGAACTGCTGTGTTTACTTGATAAGCGTTACACACACGCAGTGCATTTAAATCAACGTGGGTTTTATTTCGCAGGGAGATTCAGGTCACTCATCACAGCAATTTTTTCCTCGTAACTCTCAGATAGGGTTATCAACAGGCTCCAAAACCTCGGGACACTAAGGCAGGTCAGGTTTTTTAACTCACCTCTCTAAACTGCAATGTATTCGACATGTAAAGTGAGTGTGAATTGCTTGAGCAGTTTAGTAAATGTATTTAATTGTTTAATTGTGGTGGCAAGTCTATCAGGAGAGCCTCGTAACAACGATTAATCGTATTGCTTTAATTTGTTTATACAGTAAACAATATCTCTCAAAATAGCGCAACACCATTACTATAGATAACTTTGCACTGACCTGCACTCTTTCATTTAACCTTGTGGCATCAGGTAAAGTTTATATTTGTTTAATATTTCTTGCTTCTACAGTCCCGCCCAGTCAGAGACTCAGAAAGCCAATCAGCTGCTGTATAGATCTGACTGATGGAAACGATCCTCACAGGGAGGTGTGTGCTTTTGGTAACAATTAAGTAAAACAATTCCATTAATTTAGCGACAGTTTGCACAATTCACAGTCACTTTACTGAATACTATGGAGCGCCATTTGTGCCAAAACTATCAGGCCGTTAGTTTGTCAATTCATGAATTTGTCAATTCGTTTGTCAATTCGTGAATTGGTCAATTTGTTCAGCAATTAGTCCATAAATTTGTCAATTCATAAAACGTATTTGTTAATTCATCTAATAATTCATTAATTAATTTGTCAACTCATTTATACGAAAGGCTTTACAGACCTGCAAATTTCCAAATCAACCAGACAAACTTCCCAACAAGCAGACAAACTTCCAACTGTCAATCTCGCACTATGCCGAAAACACTGCAACCTTTCTAGCCAATGGGAGCACACACTAATACTTTAATCAATGAAAATCCAGCCTCACTCAAAACTGCTTCAGTCAGTAATATTTAGAAGGGCGTTTCAAAAGATATTCTATTTAACAAGATACTCGACTCCACTGATTTTCAATGGAGACTTCCGTCTCACTGCGCGCAAAGCATTGTGGTATATAAAGAGTTAGGCAAAAAAATTATATGGAGAGTTAATGCAGGCATATGAAACGTTGCTGGTTTCTGCCAGCAACATGAAATCTTATTCAGGGATATATTTCCATTTGGGAATAAAAATACTATTAACTAAAAGGCTCAAAACTATAGATTGTGTGCGTCCCTTGTTAGCAGCTGCCAGTCTGTTTTTTATTCAACAGTTTCCTTCAGTTTTCTTAACAGTTTTTGTAGATTCGGTATTCAGATGAATATTTTGAGATGGATTCGGTCGAATGCCAAAAACTTGGATTCGGTGCATCCCTAAACACACAAACCTGTGTAGGCATAATCCTGCGTTCTTCTTTGTTAGGAGCTTTTCTCTGTCTTTCAATTCGTTGTCGAGGCGCAGGGGGATCTGGTTCAAATGAGCCTAACCTGCAAAAGAAAAAGTATCACAGACATTTGGAATACAATCTTATATTGTTTTTTATGATTGTATGTTCTAGTTCCGAGTACCTTTACTCTGTTCCTTTTGTTCATTTTTATATATTGCTTTGATAAGATGTTTAGAGCCATTTCAGGAATGCGTGTTCAGTTATAACTGTGTTTCTCTTTTATTTCCTTGTTCCTACTACAGCACACATGTCCTGTAATGCAGCCATGTTTATTGGCAGCCGGTTCAGGGCTTATTGTCACTAAATGCTGCATTCTAATAAGGGCTTTATGTGATAATGTCAGGTTGAACCAGAAGTAATATTCTTTACACCACACTATAAATGGTTTAACCGGCTTTTATATTTTTCACATCACACTTACTGCGGTTGACCCAACTCACATGTAATGGAATGAAGGGGACTTCCTGAAGCATTGCTCAGCTTCCCTCCCCAGTCTGTGCCAAGCATCCCTGGGAAGAAACCCAGCCCCATCATCGTCATCATCATCTCCTTCCAGACGATTCAGGCCCATGAAGGACAACTGCACAAAAGAGTTCATTCATCAATACTATCGAGCCATTTACCACTCCTGGACAGCAAGAATAAAACTCTCCTCCTTCAGGCTGACGCAACCCAATCCACAACTATTTTACAGAATTAACTTCTGCACATCTGCTTCAGAATAATCTTCTGAAGCAAGTAGATGTGCAGAAGTGAATGCTATAAAATAACTGAAATAACAAATTCTACTGTAATAAAACCGTTTTTCTCCTTTCTGTAATAGGTTTATTTTAGTCCAGAGAGATTTTGTTTAATGTAAAATGGTACACATGATACTTTTTTATGCATGCAGTAAAAAAATTGATAACACTAGTGTGGTATGATTAATTTTTGTTAATAAAAACAGTATTTTACTTACTAGAAACTCTGCAAAAGTTACTGGGTCGAACACTGTGATGTCTGAATGCAGCTGGCTGGCCTTTTCCTTCCCCAGATTTGTAGCTATAACAAGAAACTGGGCATCCAAGGCAGCCTCCCGAGCCTGGCGTACTGCACAAAAACACAAATGCATTAACAACAGTAAAGATCTTCAGATCGCCTAAATGTAGTGTTTAATTTAGTCCTGGAACAGGCACAGCTTATTCATGTCGAATATACATTTCAAAATTTAAACCAGTTTTAGAATAGTCAATTTTGAATTTGCTGGAAAACAAAATGTATAATTTGTACCACTTTAAGGTATCTATATATATATGTTTTGTTTTTAAATCTCTTGGGATTTACTCATACAATTGCCAATTACAGAAAGGAGAAAACCACTGTCCTGCACAGTAAAATGTGTATTATTTATTTCAGATGCATTCATTGGTTTCCTTTGCATTACATCATTTTGACCCAGTCAATGTCATGTGGACTCCACACAACATTGGAACCTTTCTGCTGTCAGACTAGAAAGAAACATGGACAAACCGCCCTCCTCTCCCAGAAGGTGGTATTTTATATCCGTGCATCATAACACCACTCCTGCCCGATATTATAAAGGGAAATGACGCAGAAGGCTTAAATATCCTGTATTTTATCCATACACCAAAACCATGGGGGAAGGTGGGTGGGAAGACTGATGTGGGGTCCTCCAAACTGGAAGAAACCTATTTACAGGGAAATTCCATCTTCTTGCCAGTTCTTCATGGACTCCACACAACATTGGAACCCCCCGTATACCAAAGAATAAAAAAGAAAGGGAGATGAAAAGGAGAAATGTGAATGCCATTTAAGACTTATCCACTACAATGGATAAAACCGTGTGAGCAAACTGGTGAGAGGTGAAAACATCCAAGTTATAGTGTTTCATGAAAGTGTGAAAGGAAGACCAAGTTGTTGCCAAACAAATATCAGCAGTAGGAACATTCCTAATATGTGTCCAGAAAGTAGCCACACCCGAGAGAATGAGCCTTGACGTGATTCACCAGCGGTCTTCCTTTTTTTTTTTTTGTCCTGGATATGTAGATCAATAACGCCCGTCTGACATCCAGCAGATGCAGTTCCTTATCTTCCTCCAACTGATGAGGTGGAGGATGAAATTCTGGTATGATTCTGGTATGATTATCGCTTGTGAGGTGAAACTCGGAGACAACCTTAGGAAGAAAAGGAGGATTAGGTCAGCAGACGATCCTGTCATTAAAACCCTGCATGTAAGGCTCATCAATGACTAGGGCCTGCAGTTCACTGATACGGCGAGCCGATGTAATCCCAGTCAGGAAAGCCATTTTCAAAGCGAAGCGTTTCATATCGGCTGATGCCATAGGCTCAAATGGAAGATGCATGAGATCCTGCCCATACACCAGCCCATCCTGGCAGGAAGCTAGAGATTGCAGATCAATTTACCTTAATAAATTAAACAGCAAGACCTCTATCCATCAGGTGTCTCAGGAATTCAAAAAATGCCAGCACCAAGTCACAAATTCTGACCATTTTGTAGAATAACATTTCTGGGTAGATTTCTTCCTTGCTGCCAGTAGAACCTCAGTCACTGTGTCTGCCATGCCTAACTCTGAGAATGTGTGCCTTTCAGCAGCCATGCTGCTAACCAGAAGTACCGGGGGTTTCCATGGAGTACTGCCCCCTGATCCAGAGACAGTAGGTCTCTCCTGATGGGTAGATGAACTGGTCCCTGTTGTGCCATGTTTAGGACAGAACCAAAAGCTCTTGGTCCAAAAAGGTGCTACCAGTATCACCTGCACCTGGTCTCTGCCCACTTTCTGTAACACCTTTGGAATGAGGGGAAAAGGTGGGAAAGCGTACAAAAGACCCAACCCCCAGGGAATGGAGAAAGCGTCTGATACTAGGGCACCCCGATGAGGGAAGCGGCTGCAGAATAGCAGAAGGTGGGTATTTTTGGGGGATGCGAATAGATCCACTTGAAGGCGCTCCCATGTCTGAAAGAGTTGCTGAACCACCTCTTTGCAGGAGGTGCCACTCATATGGACTTGCATGTCTGCTCAGTCTGTCTGCAGCATGTTTTGCTTCCCTTGTAGCGGCGTGTAGTTTGATGCCTTCGTTGCTGCACCACCTTCCAAGCTTCAGTGCCAGAGAGCATAGGGACCAGGACTCTTCCCCCCCCCCCCCCAAATTACAAATGGGAGCAAACAGATGCTATACATTTGTTGAGCCTCGAGATCCAAGATCAGTTGAAGTTTCCCTGGTTCATTCCTTTTTTCCCCTTTTTTCTCTTTTTAGATCCACAAAGTAATGGGAATAAAACCCTTGACCCTGCTGGTATATGGGAACTGGCTCGATAGCATGCTTTACCAACAGAGAAGAGACCTACTGAATTCTTTGGTATACAGGGGGTTCCAATGTTGTGTGGAGTCCATGAAAAACTGGTAAGACGACAGAATTTACCTGTAAATGGGTTTCTTCCAATTCTGAGTGGACTCCACACCTGTCTTCCCACCCACCTTCCTCCACAGTTTTGGTGTATGGATAAAATACAGGACATCTGACCCTTCTGCGTTATTTCCCTTTATAATATTGAGTGGGAGCGGTGTTATGATGCACAGATATAAAAGACATTCTTCTGGGAGAAGAGGGAGGTTTGTCCTGGTTTCTTCCTAGCCCGACAGCGGAAAGGTTAAAATGTTGTGTGGAGTCCACGAAAAACTGGTAAGAAATTCTGTCATATGAACAGTTACTTTTGCCACAAATACATTTCAAGTCGTTTGTTCTAACATTCAAATATCTGTCCCACCAAAATGTTATAAACAGTAAATATGAACTTGAGCACTTAGTGCCAATCTGCAACCTATCAAAACACATTTTGTTCTAAAATAACTCCCATGTGTTTAAATACAAATATTGCCTACCTGAATCAGTCTGCAAGTAACAACACTTACCATTGGTAAAGAGTTTATTTGCCTCTTCTAAAGCTTCAGTGAGTTTGTTGTTGTGGGGGCTCAGCAGATCTTCTCGATTCTCTAAAAATAAAAACACAAGATCAGCAGTTTATAGTAAAGCTGTGATCAATATTCACATTGTAAGTTCTAATTAACACAGGGATGAAACAATCAATGCATTGTTAATGTAAGTAAACCGTGTGTAATAAAATGGCAGCTTTTTCTACACAAGTATTTTTTTCTTTATAAATTCTCTGGTGTAATTTTTATCTGGTCTTTGCTTTTAATTTTATATTGTACATTTTCTGAACACTGCCTATCCAACATTATAAATGATTGATTTTTAATCAAACCACCATTATATCTGTACTTTCTCATTTTCAGTGGTAGGGCCCTTATTTGTACCTTTTTATTGGTATTTTGTAGTCTTTAATAATGTTCAGGGGAAAGATAAGAACAACAAATATATAGGGCCGTTTAAGCATAACCCTTGAGGGATCAACCACCATATTTTAGTAGGGGCAGCAGTGTGGAGTAGTGGTTAGGGCTCTGGACTCTTGACCGGAGGGTCGTGGGTTCAATCCCAGCTGGGGGCCACTGCTGCTGTACCCTTGAGCAAGGTACTTTACCTAGATTGCTCCAGTAAAAACCCAACTGTATAAATGGCTAATTGTATAAATAATGTATAAAAAATAATGTAATTGTATGTAAAAATAATGTGATATCTTGTAACAATTGCAAGTCGCCCTGGATAAGGGCGTCTGCTAAGAAATAAATAATAATATTTTATTTTGCACATAACATAAAAACGTTGGTCTGTTTCCCACACTCACGCTGCACATTGTTAATGAGCTCTCTGTACTGGTGTCTGATCATGCGTCTGTTTGTTGAATCATCTTCCCACATGGAGGAGGTGCCGGCCTCGTCACCATTGCCCTCTGCAGCCACATTCTCGCCATTAAAGGAGCAGCTGGCTTGAGACGCAGCCGAGGACATATCCCGAGACCGCCTGCCGGCTCCACGCCCTTCTGCCATCTCCGGATCTGATACCAAAGCTGTCTGAAGATGCCTCAAAAGAAAAATAAATGTCATTACCAGAGTTCATAACATTACCATTTGTAAGGAAAAATTATAAGAAAACTAAAGGCTCGATTTAATCTACCTATACCCCACGGGGATAAGCCTCAACTAGAACAGGGTTCTAGCCTCAACAGGGTTTTTTGTGGGACCACTCCTAAAAATACAGGTTTGGCTTATCCCAGTATAACTTCATCAAACCCACATCTAGGTCAAGTAGATAAAAGTTAATTGGTGTGACATATGTTTTCAGCAGTTGGTTTAGTTTACCATTCCCGAGACAAGGCCTACAATAGCTCAGGATATCAGACGTTTGTAAATAAAAACAGATCAGTAAAGGTAAACGTCCTGTAACAAAAGTCCAGAATACAAAAACAAATGTACATATATACTCTCACGTTTAGTCTTGCGTTAAAAAAATGCTGGGAAGTCAATTTTCTAACTGGGTGTAGCAGTGGTGAATAAACATTCACAAATAATGCTTAGAAAACTCGGAACTGAAACCTCCCTTCATCTCGCTGCAATGCCACCCCACTTAATGACATTTTACGTTTGTGTTCATCCTCTGCGCGGGACGTAAAGTTTACCGTTTGAAATTACTGAAACGCGCTGCATCTTTTGAAGGAAGTCTAAAGTCATTTTACAAAAATGTGGAGCTTTATACTGGGTTCCGACCCTGACTGAAGATGTCATTAGCAAAGGGGGCCGGCCGGTTGTACTAACAAGGTCAAACAGGCCACGTTTTACTGAACATTTTAAAACTAATAAACAAACAATTACCATAATGAACAGTGTTGTCATATGTTGCTTAAAACATAATAAGACAATATATTCATAATAAAGTTGCTACTTATCTATAAACAGTAACACGGTTAAAGCTTGGGACTCGCTGTCTGTAGCTTGGTGAGGTCTACATTACCCTCAGCAAATGTTAAGTGATTGGAAGCTGAAATTACTTTGCTGAAATTAAAACACACTTTTCTTATAACAATACAGTACTGTTGAGCGGTAATCAGTTATTTTGAAAACCAGGCTTTAATCACTGATAATAGGTGCACAGGTGGTGATTCTGTGAGCGCTCTGGGGCTCAAGTACCAATGGGGGAAAATATGCTCCCGCACAGTACAAATAAATCACCTGTTATGTCAAATTATAGTGTGGATGCTTCACAAGCAGAACTGTTATTGCAGCGTTTAAAAATATAAAATCAATTTATACCAAGTCTCCCAGCTTTCTTGAAAAGATATGCGTTTCCCTCGTTTTTCTTTTGCTCTCATTAGATACAGCGTCCGTCAGTTCTGGCCGATTCTACTGTACTTTCTGAAGCAGTTTTCTCCCACTGCTAATTAAAAAAAAAATGCCACCTAGCTAACAATTTCATCCCGGGGGCTACAGTGAAACGTACTGTAAGTGAAGACCGCATGTGAACGTAAGTACATGAATTAATTATTGTAGATAGTAATTCATAGCCAGACAGCATTTTTTGTAAATAGCAACACATGTAATGTACAATAAAATAGATATTTTATTAGTGTCATCGGTGTCAATTTCAGGCTGAGCTTTGTGGTCGGCAAGGTGACACAGCTGAGAGAATCGTTTTCCTCTGTCATGCCGTCTGGTGTTGTCAGCATCAGTTTCTCAGCACACAGTACAATAATCGCTGAGTAACGAGGTGCAAACAGGTGATTGGTCGATCTGTATGAGCGTTTACGAAGGTGCTTTGTTAAAAAAAAAAAAAAAAAATGTATAACGGTGTTTATTTTTTTTTTAGCAAAATAAAATCTAAGCCTATTTTTAGGGACCACAACTGTTGTTGAGTCCAATTTAGGCACTTCACATAAGGACTAGCAAGTTTACATCAGGATTAGCAAGTTTCAAAAGGTACTAGTCCTTTGGACAAGTAGCACAATATTGTTAAAATGCATGTGTGTAAAGTATCACAACGTTTCTTATGTGCAGGTTGAAAGACGGGAACCTTCCAGATGAGTGTAGCTACTTTATTATAAAAGTTCTTTGTTTTTGGACTTAATTTATGCAGTTCAATCGTGTGTCTACAGTCACATACAGTACAGAACACGGGAGGATTTTACAAAAGCTTGTCCAAATGCTACAGCTAATCCTTGGTTCTGTACAAACTGATTACTCCTATTGACAGTAAACAACATCATATCCTTTCTCCAGGTTTTACAATAACCATTTTTGAAGTTATATTCGTATGTTTAAAATGTGCTTAACTGCGAGTACAAGTCGCATGTACCTCTAAACATTCCAGCCCTAATATTTCATTTACCGTTCGTAATAATGTAGTCCGGCGTAGGGCCAGAAAGTGGGACATCGTCAGAATGTGGTACGCTTAGCAAAACGCGACCCGTGTAAGGTCAGAACACTGTACGCTGTGAAAATGTACGTTTGTATTTCAAGTCTTAATGCATGTGCCACTTTATGTACCAGTTCTTTTTTTCGTTTTTCAATATATACACTGATCGCGGTACAGCCTACAGTACAATGTGAAGCAAGAAAGTATTGCATAGGCTACTGATACATGCTTAATAATAATAATAATAATAATAATAATAATAATAATAATAATAATAATAATAATAATAATAATAAATTTCTTAGCAGACGCCCTTATCCAGGGCGACTTACAAGATATCACATTATTTTTACATACAATTACCCATTTATACAGTTGGGTTTTTACTGGAGCAATCTAGGTAAAGTACCTTGCTCAAGGGTACAAGATATCACATTATTTTTACATACAATTAGCCATTTATACAGTTGGGTTTTTACTGGAGCAATCTAGGTAAAGTACCTTGCTCAAGGGTACAGCAGCAGTGTCCCCACCGGGGATTGAACCCATGACCCTCCGGTCAAGAGTCCAGAGCCCTAACCACTACTCCACACTGCTGCCCTTTAAATATATACTTTAAATATATACATTTCAGAACCATCAGTTATGTTCATAAGTTGCTAAATGCAGATTTAAGCTCTGGAATCTACATTATTTTCAATGTTTTATATGCGACTGTGTTCCCTCATTTAAACAGATGGATAGAATATATAATGATTGTATTAATTACACTACTATAATGGTATGTGCCAAGCACCTTTCCTAAATCCATAATGTTAAATAATCTGTCAATTTTAAAGACCACCAACATACACATTTACTTGCCCATTTAAATCAGATATAAATGTATTCAAGTATTTATACAAATGTACATAATACTTAAATATCTATAGTTCACAACAAATATAAATTTACCGATAGGCCTAGTCCGTAGATTTCAGTTGACAAGCATATTCATATTTCGTGTGTTTCCTATTTCAAAGCCATGCTGTTATTTGGGTTTTTCTCTTTTTAGACTGAGAGCAGAGACATGTTTTGTATTTTTCTAGTCTGTTTGATTGAACTTCGACGTTTGTAAACAAATAACTGCTGGAGGCCTGGCATTGAACACCCCTGGCATGACAACATTCAGCTGTAAATACACCTTTAATCATAATTAAAACACGAATAATCATTGTAGACGTTAAAAACTACGAGCTTTGTCACTTAAAGCATGTATTATATAACAAAAAGCACTTACTCTTCACAAAGTTGTCAACAATAGCCTCATTCCTTACACCGGCGCCAAGACTTTCAAGCACAAACGTCTAATAGATGAGCCGGAAGAACTGCATTTCCTAAAGAACACGCCCTTTAACGACCACGTGACGCACACTCCGAACAACATTCAGGGTGCGTTCAGAGATCATTCTGTGCAGAATCTGACCAATTCGAAGGCACCCGTTGGCTAAATTGGTCAGATTCTGCAAAGAATCTGCGCAGAGTGATCTCCGTGAATACACCCTTAATAAAGCGTGTCGTCATGTACAAAACAATTGTATTCTATGACAAAACTAATAAAAAATTAACTGCTCCGTGTATCGTGGAAAGACTACTAATTATTATTTCCGTTGCTGTGTCCAAGTTGAGAAGCTCGTTTAACATGCTAGGTGCGTTCACGATTGGTCAGATTCTGCACAGAACCTGCGCAGAATTATCTCCATGAACGCACCGAAAGAGACGATGCACAGATCATGAGTGATCATAAACTACTAAAACTACTGCTGCCCCCTTCCCTTGTTATTAGAGGGGGGCGACATGTTATATTTATGCAAATAAGGGTGAACAGCCTTGTCAACGATATATAAAATAAATGGTAACAATTTAAAATAAGTGTCTGTTCACAGTTAATTATGCAACTAGAGTATAAACAGGTGATGTTGCTGTTAACTTTCCCAAAGGTTTGGAGAAGGCGTTACTAGTAGCCACGTGACGTCACACACAGAGCAGCAAGCGCAGCCAGCTCTGAGATTCAAGAACACGATCATAATCCTTTCGCTGGCGCAGCCGCGTTCACGATACACACATTCTGCGGAAAACCTGTCCAAATTCATCGTCTGCGTGAACTCAGCCGGAAAAGACGTCACCAGGTCACGCATCCACGGGCTTCTCAAGAGGTACTGCGCTGGAGCAGCCGCGGCTCAAAACAATAGACGAGCGTTAGCTGACAAAGAAGTATGTAGGCAAGCAGATACAATCCTCAGTCCATGTGCTACTGCCACCTAGTCAATTACATGCTAGATTGGCAAAGTAAAACAGAAATAAAGTTTGACACAGTTCAACAATAAAATATATATGCGTGCATGTTTTAGTTGTGTACGTATACATTATAACTTATAATGTATAACTTAATTTCCACGTATTATGTGCATTTGTAAGTTGTGAGCCTGACAAGCAAATATATTTTACATGTGTATTTTTGTCAAAGCACACCATTAATGTAGATTGGAAACCTGTGTAAAATCAATGCAAATATCAAAATGTACACAATAAAACATTTTTTTTTATAGTTTTAATACAAAGGGAACTTCGATTGCATCCACTTCTGCGATTACAATTTCTCTCAACACCACCTCCATTTTTCTTCTTCTGGTTAATAAATAGGGCGCGTTCCATCTATTTTAGATAATTAGCGCCCTCTATCTGTAGTCCTTTGTCTGTCTTTGTTTTACTTTATTTTTCTGTCATCTTTATTTATTATAACTTCCCTTCTTTTCCTGTTTCCTTTATATATTTCGTCAGTATCCTTTCTCTATTCAGTCGCTTTCCCTTTTCCCAGCAAATTCTTTATATTTACTTCATATACCTCAATGCCAGAGTGACCTGGAATCCAAACTAAAATCACTTTGATCCCCATTATTGTACATTCCTTACATTGTTGCATTATTTCAAACATGATATCTCTTCTATCATTAAACTCCCCTTTTAATGCAATAAGAACACTCAATGAATCTGAAAACATGACCGCCTTTTTAGGCTTTATTTCAGGTATTTTAACTATTACAAATAGTATAGCTACCATTTCTGCAACAAATACCGATAAATGGTCAGATATCCTCGCTATTTTACAGATATCTAATTCTGGGATATAATATGCCATCACCACTCTTTCTGTTTTTGGATCCTTGGATCCATCTGTACATATACATAGCGCCTCCATACTTTTCTCCTCTACAAAAGCTTGACTCTTTCTTTTCAGTTCCATTTCTTCCAACCACCTCCATTTTGGTTCTGCTCAGAACTGTTGTTCACCTACCAAAGATGTCCACGCTCCGTCTGCACAGACCATGACGTTACGCGCAGACTCCCGTCTTCAATCTAGCCGGCAAAAATGTGTCGTCCCAGTATAAAGAAGGGTTGGACAGTAAATCCCGTGATGCAGTTCGGTACTCAATTACAGGCGCCATTTGTGGAGCCCACTCAGTACTGAATACATTGCTGCGGTGCTGTGTTGCAGCGCCACGACATACCGATATTTTTTTTAATAACAATACAAAATATCGTTAATATAAAATGACTGACTGTTATTTATGCTAATTAATGCTTGATTATGTCAAGATACATTTTGCCAGGGCAAGCGCGAATAAGTTAAAAGTATTGCCAGTGCACTGTTAAAGTGCTCTACGGGCTCCAGAAATGGCTCCACCTTTCACTAACTCCGCCCACTCATTTTCCTATCCTTTAAATAGTCCTAGGTTAGCGTTATAGGAGCGTTAGCTGACAAAAAGGTGTGTAGGCAACCAGATACGATCCTCACTGCACGTGCTACTGCCACCTAGGCAGGAGGTGTGAGTCGCCTTCGAGTCATGTCATGTTTCATATGAATTACATACTAGATACGGCAAAGTAATACAGATACATACATGTTTCAATTCTGAAACAGTTCAACAATAAAATACTATGTGTGGATGTTTTAGTGATGTAGTTATACATTATAACTTAATTATATATATATATATATATATATATATATATATATATATATATATATATATATATATAGTTGGAAATGTAGGAAACACATATGTAAAATCAATTGTAAATATCAAAATGTACACATTAAAATATTTTAAATTAATTTCACCAATCAGTGAGTGTTCAAATGTCCCAATACACAACAAGCAGAAAAACACTTCTAATAATAAAAGAGAATGGTTGAAAGGTTGTGAAGCTGCTTAATATAATTGGAGCTGATTAATTTAATACAGCTGTGTGTCATTTTGAAATGGTCTATGTAAGACAATTGTGGTCTGCACCACTACAAACTCAACTATAGAGAAGTGTGAAATTCAGCACCATAATCATAAATCTCATCGTATCATCAGCAGTAAAGGAGAGGATCCAATCCAGTGAGAAATATTAATAATATTGAATAGCTTCAATATGCTTACCGTTCCTGAATTTTTGAAAATGCAGCTTATCTGTTTTTTCTTTACAGTGGTCTGTGCATAGTTAGAAATGTAGTATGAATTATTCTTAATGTAAATAATCATAGTCCTCTCGGCTTCATTTAATTAGTCAGGTGTAATTTCTTAGCAAGTGTAATGTATAATTTGAATATTCTCAAACAGTGTTTGCAGATACTTATCGTACGTTGCTGTCTGTGACTGGTTCAATTAATTTCCATCGCTCATTACCTTAACTGTCCTAGACCCTGGCAGCTGCTTATTTGAACATCCCTGGAATGATAATATAGATTTCTCACTTATTATATTGACAAACTCATACTGTAAAAGTGTAAATTACCAGGAGCCACATATACTGAGGATCATTCCATGCAACTCAACCAGAGCTTCCCACTTCATACTTTTGAATTAGATTATATTTTGTGAAGTGAAAATTGCTGGTCAGGTATGAAACCACTATTAATATTAAACTCAATGATGAATATTTACTGTGATATAACCCTTTGGGGGGTGGGTCAACACTTGAAAAGCGTCTCATTTTGGAGTGATTTTGAGTTTCAGAATGTCAGTAGCCCTGTGAATTCTTCTGTGCAGAAAGGAAGTTAGATCTCCTGTAGAATTATTTTGTGTTGATGGGGGTAGGTATATCACTTTCAAATATATTATGTGTATTCATCATGAGCTTCAATATTTTGCATATCTGATCTGTATCTTCCACTACATAAATATACACTAAATCTTGACATGTGACTTTTACTGCATTTTGGTGGATTTAGCATTAAACAATCCTTAAAGATGTCAGACCACTTTGTGCTTTAATTAGACTTCTAAAACCAAAACTTCTAAATAGTACCATAGATATTACATTGTAAATAACTTAGCAAAGCCAAAATCCAATTTGCCTTAGCCTTGCTTATTATTACCCACAACAGCAATACATGCAGAAAGAGTTAGTGAGTATAATAATGAAATGCTAAGTTCTTTTGTTATTATTGTTTTCCTTTCTTGTTTGATGTGGTGGAAATGGACTTTAATGATTACTTTGACTCATACTTTATATTACAATCCCAGATCTGCCTATAAGAATACCACTCATTACTTCATGTATAGGAGTCTGTGTGGTCCAGTGGTTAAAGAAAAAGGCTTGTAACCAGGAGGTCCCTGGTTCAAATCCTGACTCAGCTACTGACTCACTGTGTGATCTTGAGCAAGTAATTTAACCACCTTGTACTCTGTCTTGCCGGTGAGATGTTATTGCAAGTGACCTTGCAGCCGATGCATAGTTCACACACCCTAGTCTCTGTAAGTTGCCTTAGATAAAGGCATTGGCTAAATAAACAAGTAATAATGGACAGCACAACACATATGTTTGTATTACTTCTTTATAGCAATGACTACTTCTAATATACCTTTTCGGACGATTCTGTAAATTATGAAGCAAGTGGAGCACGAAGAGAACTTCAATTGAATCCACTTCTGCAATTAGAATTTCTCTCAACTCCGTCTCCATATTTGATTTGTCTGCTCTGCAGTTCCTCGACCAAAGCTGTCCACGCTCCGTCTGCACAGACTGTGACGTCAGCCGCAGACTTATCTAGCCAGCGAGTCTCCTGAACGCAGCCACAGTCTACTGAGCTCGGTGAAATCACACAGTACTGTGGAGGCTGTGTGGTCCAGTGGTTAAAGAAAAGGGTTTGTAACCTGGAGGTCCCTGGTTCAAATCCCACCTCAGCCACTGACTCATTGTGTGATCCTGAGCTAGTCGCTTAACCTCCTTGTGCTCCGTCTTTCAGGTGAGACGTAATTGTAAGTGACTCTGCAGCTGATGCATAGTTCACACACCCTAGGCTCTGTAAGTCTCCTTGGATAAAGGCATCTGCTAAATAAACAAATAATAATAGTATGAAACTGCTTTCTGAAGTCTGCCATTTTGGCTCCATGTACCTCCTCCTTCTACTTCTATAGTCAGGCATCAGAATCTTGTTTTTTCTGTGGGGCTGGTTAGTCTGAGACCGCCAAAATCATTCACTCGTGACCTCAGCCAGATTCGAATTTAGACCGAAGATATTATGATTAATTGATATAGCATATTTGTGTTTCGGCTTCCAGTGATTCCTAGTGCAGTAAACTCGCTGTGCACCGCAAATTTAACTCCCACTAATTTATTACATATGTGACAGGACGGCTGAGGGTGGTGACGTCAGGCCAGAAGCAGGAACTGAAACAGACAGGCAGTACTCGGGTGCAAGCGCACTGTGGCGCTGTGTTTATTTTAACAAAAAAAAATTATATATTTTAACAAAAAGAAAACACTGCTCACAGAGCACAAATAAAAAGGTAAACAAAAACAGGTCTTGCACACAAAAGCCAAACAAACAAATACGATGCAGGATCTTCCAGCACTCGTCGCAGTTTTGTTTTGTTTAGTGTAGCAGGTAGGACTACTACTAACTACTTAATTGTGTGTTAATTGTATCCAATTTACTCACATTATAAAAGCTGTGTTCATTGTTACTTTTGACCACAACACTGTTTGCGATCAGGGCTGCCAGCATATGTCCATGTTTGTTAATTTCTCCAGTGAAGATAAGCTCCACACTGTTTGCATTTCTCCCCAGTGTGATCTTTTTTTATTGTGGTTTTAAATGTGGTGTGTTGCCGGTTGATGATAAACTTTGTTGTTTTAACCTCCTTAGGGTGACCCGGTGTAACTACTCCTTTGTTTGTGTCAAGGGTGGCGGCCATGGTGGGAGGTCCATGCAACCACCGGCAACAGCCAGGCTGACCATGCACAGGCTTGCTCCTCCGACCGGCTGCCTGGGGGGGGGGGGGGTCTTCTGACCTCCCCCCCTTTCTTTGTAGCTGGCAGCTCCCTCTTCTGGGGCTCCGGCCACTGTATCTCCGACAGCGAAAGTGCTGCTGGGGAAGGTGGTCTCCTGACCTCCCCCGCCTTCTTCGTAACCAGCAGCTCTCTAGCCGACAGTGGAAAGGTTGTCAACTTCATGGCTGGCAGAGGAGCCATTAATGGCTTCTGGACAGGCTTCCCCAGCCCCAGCACATCCCTGGAGGTGAGCAACAAATTACATCAGGCAAAGCGGGCAAGGCATCCCCAGGCGGTGGCGAACTGGCATCTCTGAGCGATGCAGGCTTTGCAGCCCTAGGCAGTGCAGGACAGGGCATGTGCGGACCCTCAGGAGGCGATGGCAGATGCGGACCCTCGGGAGACGATGGCAGGTGCGGACCCTCGGGAGACAATGGCAGGTGCGGACCCTCGGGAGGTGACGCTGGGAGGGGAGCCCCTGGCCAAGCAGGTGGTAGTAGGAGCTCCACTTCCAGCGTGCTGTCCCCCAGCAGATGTCTCCCCTCTGTTCTTAGCCACAGGGGGGCGCTGGGGTCCCTCAGCCAGCTCTCGTACCTCTCCATTCCTTTTTTCTGGACAGGAACTTCTCTTCTGTGCCTCACCTCAGTGAAGTGCAGGCAGCATGAAGCTTCCTCCATCCTCTTTTATTCCAAAATAAATAAATAATCCCTGTCTTCAAAAAAATTTCACCTGCAGTACCTGCTCTGCCCTGAGTCCAGGAGGCGCTGGAATCCCACGCTGGACACCACGTGTGACAGGACTGCTGAGTGGTAGTGACGTCAGACCAGAAACAGGAACTGAACATACACAGGCAGTACTCGGGTGCAAAGCGCACTGCGGCGCTGTGTTTTAACAAAAATAAATGCAGTATTTTAACAAAAAGAAAACACGGCTCACAGAACAAACCTTGGGGGGCCACAGGCTCTCAAGATGTGAGTACTGGTGGTGGGGGGGGGGGTTGTTTAAATGGTCATGAAGCTGACTATCGAATCGTAGTTTACATACACTAACAGAACATTGCAACACTACACTTGCACCAATCAACTAATACATGTCAGATACTAACAATGATAGTGTGATCAATGTCTGATCGCCATCTAATAATAAAAATAGAAAACAAATAATTATGCAAATCCCACTGTAATTTTATTAAAACTAGAAAATATTCTGAAAATGACGGCACAGCAAGTATTCAAGTTAACTAATGAAAGCACGTCAATTAGTGATCGCTTTATTTATGTTGTATAAGTATCTGTGACAGACTGGCTCGCAGTGGTGACGTCACGGACCAGGAAGTAGAAACCAAAACAATGGATGGGCGGTTGAAGCTGAGTGCACCGGCACTCAGCGTATTTATTAACAAATAAAACAAAATATTTAACAAAACACAAAACAAAAGGGCACGAGGGCCAAACGAATGAACAAACAAACAAGTAAGTGATGTGCTGGGTAATCCAGCACGTTTTAGCAATTGTTTTTTAAATGTTGCTTTCTCTCTCCGCTCTCCCGTACTCTCCTCTACACTCAGCCCCGAGTGCAGAGAGCTGCAGGTTTATATACTCTGGCAGAGGGATTAACTAGTAGTTAATTATCTTATTATCCCTCGGCCAGAGTCTGCACGCGTTTGGTAAGGATGCATGACTGTCAGCTAGTTAAATAATCAGTAGCTGATCAGCCATGCATCCTCACTGGGTTTTTAAATATAATAATAAAAGACGTGGCGCTTTTACCCGCGCCGCAAACAAAAATACAAATAATAATACATAGAGGCGGGACACTCCGCCACACATGCCCCCCCTTGTGCGCAGCACACATGGCCTTTTCGGCCACCTCCCCCCTCAGTCTCAATGTCCTGGAAGAGGGGGAAGCAAGTTGCTTCTGGGGGGTGGCCATGGTGGAATTTCTGACACCCCCCAATTCTTCGTGGCCGGCAGCTCCCTCTTCCGGGGCTCCCTCCACACTGTATCCTGCCGCAAAAGTGCGGCTGGGGGAGCTGGTCTCCTGACATTCCCCCTCCTCTTCACGGCCAGCAGTTCCCCTCCGTGGGGCTCTGACCACACAATCTCCTGCCGTGAAAGTGCGGCTGGGGGAGCTGGTCTCCGGACCTCTCCCCCTTTCTTCATGGCCATCCGTTCCCCTCCGTAGGGCTCCGGCCATAGTGTAGTGACCCCAGGCAAAGCAGGATCCCTGGCGACCCCAGGCGACGGCAGCGGACCCTCGGGAGGCGACGGCAGCGGCAGCGGACCCTCGGGAGGTGACGGCAGCGGCAGCGGACCCTCGGGAGGCGACGGCAGTGGACCCTCGGGAGGCAACGGCAGCAGCAGCAGTGGACCTTCGGGAGGTGAACTCGGGAGGGGAGCCCCTGGCCATGGAGGCGGCAGCGGGAGCTCCGCTTCTCCCTCGTTCCCTGTAGCTTGTGGCTCTCCAGGCGATGTGGAGCAACAGGCAGCCCCAGGCGATGCGGAGCAACAGGCAGCCCCAGGCGATGCGGAGCAACAGGCAGCCCCAGGCGATGCGGAGCAACAGGCAGCCCCAGGCGATGCGAGGCAGGCATCCCTGGGTGGTGCGAGGCAGGGCAGGAGCAGTCCTTCCCATGACGGTGGATGTGGAACCAGCAGGTATTCACCCTCTGCTGGTGGAGGTGGGAGGGGAAAGCAGTCCTCCCACAGCAGCTGAGGTGGAACCAGCAGGTATTCACCCTCTGCTGGTGGAGCTGGGAGTGGCAAGCAGTCCTCCCACGGCGGCTGAGGCAGAACCAGCAGGTATTCACCCTCTGCTGGTGGAGGTGGGAGGGGCAAGCAGTCCTCCCACGGCGGTTGGCAGAACCAGCAGGCATTCACCCTCTGCTGGTGGAGGTGGGAGGGGCAAGCAGTCCTCCCACGACGGTGGAGGCAGAACCAGCAGGCATTCACCCTCTGCTGGTGGAAGTGGGAGGGGCAAGCAGTCCTCCCACGACGGTGGAGGCGGAACCAGCAGGCATTCACCCTCTGCTGGTGGAGGTGGCGGAGGCAGAGGCAGCTCTTGCTGCTCTGCTCCTGGTGATGGTGGAGACAGAAGCAGCTCCTGCTGCTCTGCTCCTGGTGGTGGTGGTGGAGACAGAGGCAGCTCCTGCTGCTCTGCTCCTGGTGGTGGTGGAGACAGAGGCAGCTCCTGCTGCTCTGCTCCTGACAGTGGTGGAGACAGAGGCAGCTCCTGCTGCTCTGCTCCTGACGGTGGTGGAGACAGAGGCAGCTCCTGCTGCTCTGCTCCTGACGGTGGTGGAGACAGAGGCAGCTCCTGCTGCTCTGCTCCTGGTGGTGGAGACAGTGGCGAGGGCTCCTCATCCCCTAACGCTGGAGACGGCAGCCATGGCTCCTCTCCCTCTGGCGTTGGAGACGGCAGCACTGGCTCCTCTCCCTCAGGCGCTGGAGACGGCAGCAATGGCTCCTCTCCCTCGGGCGCTGGAAACGGCAGCAATGGCTCCTCTCCCTCGGGCGCTGGAGACGGCAGCGATGGCTCCTCTCCTTCGGGCGTTGGAGAAGGCAGCGATGACTCTTCTCCCTCTGGCGCTGGAGACGGCAGCGATGGCTCCTCTCCCTCTGGTGCTGGAGAAGGCAGCGATGACTCTTCTCCCTCTGGCGCTGGAGACGGCAGCGATGGCTCCTCTCCCTTTGGCGCTGGAGACGGCAGCGATGGCTCCTCTCCCTTTGGCGCTGGAGACGGCAGCGATGGCTCCTCTCCCTCTGGCGCTAGAGACGGCAGCGATGGCTCCTCTCCCTCTGGCACTGGAGACGGCAGCGATGACCCCTCTCCCTCTGGCGCTGGAAACAGCAGCGGGGCCCCTCCCATATCTGCAGCCAGGTAGTTGAGCACCATGGCTGCGATGTCTGGGAGGGATGCTGGGTGGTGTTTCTGTTCCCAGGCCTCCCAGCGCTCTCCATCTCTGGCCCACAGGAGGTTGATCACATCGGGGAGGGCCTCTTCAGCATTCCTCCCAGGCTCCACCAGCCAGCCCCAGATTCCCTCAGAGGAGAGTGAACTCCTCTTAGCCAGCGGGCCCTCTCCCCCTGACGCCGGACGCTCAGGCTCCTCCATCTCCTGCCATGGAGGGGGTTGGTCTGGTGCCACGTGCCCGACCTCACCAACCGCGAAGCACCACTCCTCACCCTTCAGGCAGGTGAGGCAGACGTCCAGTGTGGCAAGGTAAGGCTGCTGTTGCTGCGCCTCCTGCTGCTGTTGTTGCTGCTGCTGCTGCTTTCTCCTCCGGCTACTTTTCCCCATTTTTATTTTTTTTTATTTATTTTTTTTCCAAAAAAAAAAAACACACAAAAATACTTTTTGAAACAAACAAAAAAAAAAAGTCCTTATCCTTTCCTGGTCCGGCTGTTGGAGGCGTTGTTTATCCCACTCCTGACACCATATGTGACAGACTGGCTCGCAGTGGTGACGTCACGGACCAGGAAGTAGAAACCAAAACAATGGATGGGCGGTTGAAGCTGAGTGCACCGGCACTCAGCGTATTTATTAACAAATAAAACAAAAGATTTAACAAAACACAAAACAAAAGGGCACGAGGGCCAAACGAATGAACAAACAAACAAGTAAGTGATGTGCTGGGTAATCCAGCACGTTTTAGCAATTGTTTTTTAAATGTTGCTTTCTCTCTCCGCTCTCCCGTACTCTCCTCTACACTCAGCCCAGAGTGCAGAGAGCTGCAGGTTTATATACTCTGGCCGAGGGATTAACTAGTAGTTAATTATCTTATTATCCCTCGGCCAGAGTCTGCACGCGTTTGGTAAGGATGCATGACTGTCAGCTATTTAAATAATTAGTAGCTGATCAGCCATTCATCCTCACGGGGTTTTTAAATATAATAATAAAAGACGCTGCGCTTTTACCCACGCCGCAAACAAAAATACAAATAATAATAGATAGAGGCGGGACACTCCGCCACAGTATCTTATTAAGCACCTGATTAAAAGTGTCTAAATATGCATGTTCTAACTCCATTGTGTTTAAATGTAAATCAAAAGTTTCTAAATTAAATACATAGCATGACAGAAAATAAACAACATGCCGTCTTTGAGAGGCGTGCAGTAGGTACATTCTTTACTGTTGCCAAACAGGTTTTTTTAAGCCCAAATAAAAGATCTTTGACAGGCTTGGTTTCTTCTGCCAATTTCCTGTGCCTGAACACTTACTGGTGGCTGCATTGCTATTTTTTCCAAAAAATACTTTGTCATATAAAAAATAAAGGAAATATAGACATATGCACTTAAGTTTTTCATGTATTTCTTTAATAAAGCCAAACTGTTTTTCATTTTAAAACATACAGTAGCCCCTCTCAACTTCCCAAGACTTTCTATAATAAACTGGAGACAAAAATCTGGTGTTTTGCAAGATTTTAAAAAAAATGCTCTGACACCAGGTCAAATGTAATAGGTTAATCAATCATATAACTTAATACAATACCTAAGCTAAAGCACATTGCTAACATATTTAAATTAAATGAATACAAAAACTACTTTCACTTTCATGTTCCAATCACATGCTGCACAATTCCCAGCTAACTGTAGCAAAATTAAAGCGATGTCTAATAGTATTTATCCTAAAACTACATGTAAAACTGTAATATTCCTGAATAGGTTGTGAAGGTTTTATTTTGTTCCACTGAATTAATTATAAAGCAAAGGATGTCAAAACTTAAAATTATACACTTTTTCATGTGTGTATTTCAGGCAGAAATAGTACGAAAGTAGACATCACTTTTTTTTCTTTTTATCCCTGTCATTGTAGTTTCTTCACAATAAACAAAGTGGCAAATGACACATTTTCATAAAGTAATAGCATTACAGAGTTTTGTTTTTTTGCTAAGCTATGCACACAAGTGAAAACTGTGAAATTTAACTTAAATAAACTCTTCAAGAAATAAATGTAGAAAAGGGGGCTTTGCACAAAGAAAAAAAAAACACAATTTTGGTTTGTTTATTACTCTCCTCATAACAGAAAATAGGATCACAACAAAACAAAATGTTGATCACTATATGTAACATTTACCTTGCTAGTTTGGCCAGTGTCTGGAAAGTGTGAAGCAGTTTCTCTGCACTAAATAAAGTAATATTACTCCATACCGCAGTTTTCATATCACACTAAGCTAAATGGGCAGAGATTTGTGACGCATGCCAAAATTATTATTATTATTTGTTTATTTAGCAGACGCCTTTATCTTACAGAGACTAGGGTGTGTGAATTATGCATTAACTGCAGAGTCACTTACAACTATGTCTCACCCGAAAGACGGAGCACAAGGAGGCTAAGTGACTTGCTCAAGGACACACAATGAGTCAGTGGCTGAGGTGGGATTTGAACTGGGGATCTCCTGGTTACAAGCCCTTTTCTTTAACCACTGGACCACACAGCCTCCTATGAAATCTCATCAGAATGAAAGCTGGCCAATCAGCTAACGTGTTCCTGATTAGGTTGGACGGGACAAAAGGAAGCCTCTCACGGGCCGCCAATTGATCTTCCAACATGCAAGAATCCCAAACTGAGCATTAATCCAAATCAACCCGACATGAAAAGTTTGACATGAAAATGTCATCAGATCCTCAAGTTTATATAATCCTTAGAATGTCTAAATAGTGACATCTAGCGACTTTGTGAGGTTTCTCTGGCGACTTCCTGCTTTGTGGAGTTGGCAACACTGCTCTCAATGGATGAAAACAGGGATCGCCTCTACTCCAGGTGGTGACCTTGCCTTGATGTCGTGCACCATCTGCACGACTCTCTTCTTCGCTCCTACTTCCCACTTAATATGGCACTCTAACACAGCCGACACTGTCTCGTTACAGATCGAGCCCGATGAAGTCTTGCCAACACCCTGGTCCATTCCACTTGCTATCAACGCCTCCTGTTGGTTGGTGCTCAGTCTGAACAGATCTTGTATGTTTTCATCTTCCACCTGCTTAGCCTCTTCAAGCAGCGGACCATAAGGTTCCTTGACTAGCCTTTGACTGACCCTTCTCGTCGCGAATGGTTCTCGACTGAGTGCATCGGCTACTCTGTTCTTGGTCCCAGATATATAGTGAATGTCTAAGTCTTATGCTAACAATTTGGCGACCCATCTCTGTTCACAGGCATCAAGACGGTTTGGTCAAGATGTGAGTCAATGGATTGTTATCAGTCCATACTGGGAATGTATGCCCTTTTAACCAGTGACTAAATTTGTCACAAACTGACCATTTTAATGCCAAGAACTCTAAACTATACACAGGATATTTCTGCTGAGCTTTTGTCAATGACTTGCTTGCGAATACTATGGGTCTTGCTTTCTTTTCACCCACCAGGACTTGTGACATTACTGCCCCTAACCCGTCCAGTGGCGTATCGGTTGACAAGATGTATAGCTGCTCTGGATGTGCCAATATGATAGTTTCTAACAGCGCTGTCTTTAACTCTTTAAATGACCTATGGCATTCTTCGGTCCAGTCTGCAGTTTCCTTGCTACAGTGTTTAGTCTCAACCTCTTCTTCCTCCTAGGACAGGCTGTCAAAGCAAACAATGGGAGGGAGCATCACTGAGACAAGGCTGGGGTCTGGTGGGAGAGCGCTCGGATGGTAACAAACGCCAGTCAAAGGGAGTCTGAACGCAGTGTGACCGAGAGGTCGAGCTCACTTGGCCATCTAGGGCAGATGCTACTCCAGCCCCTCTCAATATACTGGACATGTGGTACTCAAGCACGGACGTAGTGTGGGGCTAACATAATGACCGGTCACTAGTGCACGCTTGGGGGCAAGTCCGGTCTATTGAAGGTAAAGATGTTGATGGCGCTGGGGCGCTAGTATATCCACACACTGTCCTAGCCGCGGGCACAGAACAGCCTGTAACACAATTATTGGTTCCCCCGTCTTGTCAGACCGAGGTCATGAGGCTGGCGCATGATATCCCTTTTGCGGGGCACCTCGGAGCTGACAAGACAAGGGAACGGATATTGGCTCAATTCTATTGGGTAAGTCTTCATACTGATGTGTTGAAATATGTAGCCACATGCCCAGACTGCCAGCGAGTAGCGCCGGGTCGAGTGTGCCCCGCCCCTTTGGTTCCACCACCGATTATTTCCACTCCCTTTGAACGCACTGCAATGGACATAGTGGGCCCTTTGCTACCTTCTGACTCTGGGTATACGCATATATTAGTAGTGGTAGATTATGCAATGCAATATCCAGAGGCCGATCCATTGAGGTCCACTAGTGCCGCTGCAATAGCCACCGAGTTGGTACAGATTATGGTGAGAGTAGGGATCCCCAAGGAGATTTTGACTGATCATGGGACCAACTTTTTTTCAGACCTTGAAGCAGATGCTGAGACGTTTTGTAACGCAAGAGCAAAAACATTGGGCATCGTTCCTTCCCTACCTCCTTTTCGCAGTGAGAGAGGTGCCGCAGAGTTCGACAAGGTTCTCCCGCTTCAAACTCTTGTACTGCCAACAACCTTGCAGCATACTCGATCTGTTGAGAGAGGGGTGGGAGGAGCACAAAGGCTCATCCAAAAACATAGTGAAGCATGTGCTCCTACTAAGAGATCGCCTAGATTTGGTCGGTCATTTGGCCCAGGACAACCTAAAATCGGCTTAGCACCGGCAACAGCAGTATTACAACAAAAATGCACTAATTTAAACCTTTCGACCAGGAGACAAGGTAATGCTGCTACTTCCCTCATCAGAATCAAAATTATGTGCTAAATGGCAGGGGCCATATGAAGTGATACAGGCTATAGAAAAGGTGAATTATGAAATTAGACAGCCCTATCGCTGTAATGAATGTGAAATTTATCATGTAAATTTATTAAAGCCCTGGCAGGCAAGGGAGGTCTTATTTATAGCCCCAGGCAATGTAGAGGATGGTTTAGGCCCCTGTCCAGAGACTCCTCGCACTAGCTGAAGTTCAGCTATGTCTTTTCTGACGTGCCCATCAGGACTAACTTGGTTGAATATGACATTGTCTCTCCCTCAGGTGTCACAGTACAAGAGAGTCCTTACCGGATCCCGGAAAGTCAACAAAGTGGCATTCGCAAAGAGGTATGGGACATGTTTGAACTTGGGGTGATAGAGCCTTCCAGGAGCGAGTGGTGCAGTCCTATTGTAACAGTGGCCAAGAAAGACGACACCAATCGCTTCTATGTGGACTTCTGGAAGGTAAACGCTATGCCTCAGGTCGGCAAACTTTTAGACAGACTAGGTAAGGCGAGGTTTATCTCCACTTTGGACCTGACAAAGGGATACTGGCAGATCCCCTTAACCCGAAGTTCTAGAGAGAAAACTGCATTTTCAACACCAGAAGGGCTGTTTCACTTTAAAACCATGCTGTTTGGGCTACATGGTGGGCCTGCTGCCTTTCAGAGACTGATGGACCAGGTTTTATGCCCACATCATGAATATGCAGCAGCATATATTGATGTGGTGATTTACAGCTCCACCTGGTGAGAGCATTTGGCTAGGGTCACGGCCATCCTTCAGTCTCTAAGGGTAGCCCAGCTGACAGCTAACTTGAGAAAATGTGTGTTTGCCAAGACAGAGATTTTTAATGGGAAATGGAAGGGTGAGACCCGTGGTGATCCCCAAAACCAAGACAGGTGAGGTCACTACTGGGATTAGCCGGTTATTAGCGCCGCTTTGTCCCCGAGTATGCCACAGTGGTTAACCCTTTAGTTGACCTCACCAAATAGAGTGCTCCAAATTCAATAAAATGGTCAGCTGAGTGTCAGGGGGCGTTTGATACTATTAAGTGCAAACTTTGCCAGGCCCCCACCCTTATCACATCTGATTTCACCAAGAGATTCATCCTCCACACCTATGCGTCAGACGTGGGTTTGGGTGCTGTCTTGTCCCAAAAGGTAGACGGAGTAGAACACCTGATACTGTATCAGAGTAAAAAGATGCTACATCGGGAGCGCAGCTTGTCCGTAGTCGAAAAGGAGTGTTTGGCCATTAAATGGGCTACTCACTCTTTACGATATTACCTGCTGGGACATTCATTTGATCTTGTCACAGATCTCGCCCCACTCAAGTGGTTAAGCACAATGAAGGACAGCAATACCCGGATAACTCGGTGGTATCTGGCGTTGCAACCCTTCATGTACCACATGGTACACGGTGTGGGGAAAGACCATCAAAATGCAGATTATTTTTCCTAGGAGGGGGGAGTAATAGGAAAGATAGATTCAGCCGAGTGTTCCTTCAGCTCCACTCTGAGTGGTGGGATATGTGACAGAAATACAATGATTCTTGGCTGTAAATCTCCCTCCCGACCTGTGAGGGTGCTAAGCAGCGAAAACAGAGTTCTTTGGATGGGCTGGTCTGACAGTTCTTTCCCAGGGTCGGGAAGTCGGCCAGTCTGGAAGAAGGCAAAACTCCGTTGCAAGAACCTGGAAGGGAAACGATGTGGCAGCTGCAGATTGGAGAGGCGGTTGCACTTGTTTACCAAGGGGTCATGTGTGACAGCATAAAAGGGGATGGAGAATCGTAATCTGTTCCTTCAGTTTTGGTTTGTGTAAATAAAATAAGGACTGTGAGAGACCCCGTTCCTAATCATAAAAGTAGGATTATTGTTTTGGTCACCAGACCTGGAATAAAAATAAACCCCACTTTTCCAAACTGTATTACAAGGCTCTGTTTAATTACCGCACTGCATCACTCCTGCACCTGTTCTCACTTAGCCACCCAGACCAGATCTGTCTTGTTCAAAACAATCCAGCAGTATTTATTTCGTCGCAACCTGTATATTTAAAAAACAAAACATAAATAACAAACAGGTACACGACAGACTCTGTACAGTGCTGTTCTCTGCTTCACGTCTCTGCTGTCTAGAGCGAATCACCAGAAAAAATGTTAAATAATTAATAATACTACATACAGTATAAATAATAAACATAACAATCATATAAACACAAAATGACAGAAAATTATCATTTCAGTACAAATTAATATAAAACCCGCCCCTCTAGCAGCCACTAATAACCCGATGGCTGCCTGTCCCTTAACTATATATATAATTTAAAAATATAAATTTGATGAAATTAAAGACAAAACATAACTGATAATACTTTATGGAGGAATTAATGAAGGAAAGTGAGGCACATACCTGGATATTTAAAAAACAAAACATAAATAGCTTCACGTCTCTGCTGTCTAGCCCCAATGACAGAGATTACCGCAGTTTTATAGGGGCAGCCAGGAAGTGATACCTTCTGTGATTCTGCAGGTTGTTTTATTTACTAGCTCGACAGTACAAACTACAAAACGCATTATTTTCCTCTGGCTTTCTGGCTACACTGGCAAGTCTCTGAAGCGCAAAAGAGGCAGACCGTCCCTGGATTCCCTGGAAGAGGATGCACCTCTAGTTAAAAGGTTTCCCAGAGACAAGTGGATGATGTGACCCTTGATGGGATTGCTCACTGGCCTCAGCATGTGGAGGAAAAGCAGATGTGTAAGCTCTGTATCAAATCCTGCTCCTGCATCCGATGTGCAAAATGTGGATTGGCTCTGTCTTACAAAAGACAGGAATTGCTTCAAAAACTTCCACAGAAAGTAAAAACACAATATGAATGTTACACCAACTTATCAACATAAAATGTAATAAAGCTTAGGGTTTGATATTGATTGATGGAAAACGTTTTATTATAGCTTTTTATAATTAATAATTAGTTCATTTTGTGGTAACATCCAATATTTTTCTGCAAATGAAGATATTAACATTTTTATGAGAAAAAACATTTTAATTGTTAGTTTGTGCTTGAGAAATTATACGTTTATGTTAAAAATGTTTTTGGAATATTCAGAGACTTCACGTGTATTCTAAATTGTTCTTAAATTACAAAACCAAATTACACGTTTTTACTTCAGTGTTACCCAATGATTCCAAATGGACTCGTTGCAATTTTAAAATAAAGTATGCAGTTGTAATTTTTTTTTTGTCAAATTTATAATATGTATTGTATTTATATGTCATTAAATGTGGGCTGGAAAGGGACAAGGTTTCAATGTTACAGTGTGGCTTTTTGTATCCCTATAGTTTTATCCTACTTTCAGAAAACATTTGGGTTCATTTAAAAATCGCCATTTACATTTCCAGAGAGGAGAACAAACTGATGGAAAAACATGCTGTATTTATGAGAACTGATGAAGGTGACACAGCATGCCACTGCCTCTCAACTGGTGTACTATCCAAAGCTTTAGCCGGTGTTTAGCATTTTGCGGATTAGAATAGATCAAGCCATATGCAGAGTGATAACAGAATCCGGGATTAGAGAGGCTTCCCCTTTTATCTGGGTGACACATGACACTGTGAGTGAAGGCTGATAACTTGTTACTACAGTATCTCTCCCAGCTCCATCAGACGGAGTGCTGATTAAATGTACTCACGCTTCCTTGGGTACACCTTGCACCGTGATTCAGACTGCGTTGAAAACACCACGCAAACACGCGTCAAACACATACACCGCCGGGGCACGTCGAGACTAAAGAGGACAGCGGAGGACAGGACGTTTATTCAGGTCAGTGACATGTAATTTAGCCATTCTGACAACGGGATCTCTGGGGAAATGCAAAGTACATATTTGTATAGTATACACTGTACCGTGAAACCGTCTGGTCTGAGTTATATGCAACTCATGCATGAATGTGCAGTGAGAAGAATGTGCATCATATTGGGCTAAATGTTGTCCTAATACAGTTTACTTAGAGTTTTTTAAAGCATTTACTTAATATTTAATTGACTCCTATTCTTTAAGAAGAAATGGTCCTGTTTGAATATAAGAAGCTAATTTCTAATAAGTTAACAAATTGTGGTAATGTATTACATTTTATGTAAAAGAGAATGTAATTTATTTTAGTTATATTTGAAAAAGGACAAGGGCTAATGCATACATGGAAATCAGAAAGCATCAATCTTATACAAAGCAACACTGTTTAGCTATCTGGATCACTGTTTTGTATATTTGTACTGGGGAGAGGGATATAAGCAAGAGTTTTCTGGAGGAAGATGTCAAAGAAACACTGTCTAGCTATGCAGATCAGTGTTTTTGATGCGTGTTTACTGGGATGGATATATGTGTATACATGGCAGGTAAAGGCTGCTCTTGTATTCACACAGAACGGATGCTGGTCACGCATGCTGTTTAAGTTTCGGTCTAGGTTGATACCATTGTGCTTAGACTCTTCAGTGCATTGGTTCTCACTTCTTTATCCTTTACAATAAATGTAGAGCTGAGATCCCGCCCGATCCCTTCCACTACCCCCGGGGGGTCATGACCTTCCGTTTGAGAACCCCTACCACATTGTAGTTATTCCACACATTTCGATTTGCATGCCTTCATTAACACAAGTGAATATAAGAACTTAAGAAAGTTTACAAACGAGAGGAGACCATTCGGCCCATCTTGCTCGTTTGGTTGTTAGTAGCTTATTGATCCCAACAGCTTCTTGAAGGATCCCAGGGTGTTGGCTTCAACAACTAATTAGAAGCAATGTATTTCAGTGCAGGTTTGGAAGATAAAGTAACATTTTTGATGGAATTATAAATTCAGCATGTGTACTTCCAGACACACAGATGCAAGCACCATCTCTGATAGCCATTCACTCTACATTTCTTTGCAGTTATACTTATGCTGCTTTTTAGATGCTTGGAGGAAAATAAAAACAAAGATGCACTAGCTGCTGGCATCATGAAGACAGCTTGCCCCTATCATAGCAGGTGCATGCATCTGAATTTGCTACAGATTATGACCTTGAGGTCACTGTCTGCACACATGTTGCATTTATAATTCTATCAAAACTATTATTTTGTCCCAATAACCTTATAGACCTTCTCCTTAAATACTGTGATTCTAAGAGAAGCATTATTTTTCAGGGTCCGGTTGCATAAAACTGCTAGACCAGTCTTAGTTTTGTCATTTAGACTAGTAAAAAGTTTGACTTACTGTTAGCCTAAAATATGAGCCTCCTCTGCCTCAGGCTCTAGGTCTAGGTCTTTGTTGCCATGATATGGCAACTGAGCAGCAGGGAAACCTCCAGGATGAAGACTCTGGGAGAATCATCAGTCAGCTGATTGTGGAGAATTATTTCTATTAATGTCTAATGATTATTCCACATAGATAAAAATATTTTTTGATAAATGTATTTAAAAAATCAATTTTAATACATGAAATATGTACAGTACATATACTTATTTAAAATTAAAATATTAGAACTACTATTTACAAATATCATACATATACATTGCAATAACAAGGCAGAAATAAAAGTATTTTTGTAATTAGTTAAATTATAGTTTTTTGTGAGGCTTTCTAATTCCATACACTGTTTCTTCTTTTCTAATTCTAGTTTTTCTATCTCCAAATTAAGTTTCTTCTCTTCCAGGTTAAAATTTCTCACTTCCTTCTCTCACTATTTCCGTGCTCCTGTCCCTGTTCAGTCACTTCTGTAACTTGTTCTGATACATTAACAGTGATGGTTAAGGATACGTTTTTTGTACATTTCATGGGCCAATTGCGGAAAAAACAATAATTCATGGAAAGGTCACAGAAAGGACACCAGATAATGGTGTAAAAGGTTTAGCTACATCAACAACATACACAAGAGCTTTTAAATAGTACACCAAAACCAATAATATAAAGACTACTGCTTTTGACTGCTGGCAAGTTTAAATGTTACTTTAGAGTACAAAACTTTTTTTGTTTTTTTGAATACTGGTACTGTACGATGCAGGCCGCGTAGCGAAACAGACGGGGTCTGAAATAAACTGTGTTCCTATTTCTCTGTGCGCGTCCAGTGTGTGTGTATATATATAGTGCAGTGTTTCATAATTTGCTTACTACATTTTAAAATTTTAGTTTGCACTGACCTGTAATATCTTCTGTTATCACGGTTGGGGTTGAAATTGATTCTGAAACCTCTTGGAATAATGTTTTCCTTCAAACATTTTCTGATGTAATGTTGTTGGTTAACCTCGTTTTGGTCCAGGTAGATTTTGCAAGCCTGATGGCAAAAATGGTTGCTCCAGGATCTAGATTATTAGCAAATTGAGTTATTTTCTTGAAACACTGAGATGTTACTTCCTTTATAGTAGTCATCATAGATGGTCAATATATAGGCTATATATATGTGTGTGTATATATATATATATATATATATATATATATATATATATATATATATATATATATATATATATATATATATATATTGATCTCTGTGTTCTTACTACACTTGCATAGTTATTATTTATTTATTTATTTATTTATTTGCAGTTAATATACGGTCAAACTAAATTAATATACAACAGTGAAGGCATGCGTGAATGAGTAACAAATTACAATTAACATTCAATAAAGTTACATTCTACACAGTATAGCAGTTTGAAAATAAAAATAACAGCGGTCACAAATGTATTGATTTTAAAACATTGTACCTTTTTCATCTGCCTGCCTACCTCAATCTATTGATATATCTAAAATAATTTCAGTAACACAACCGGGAGTCACTAGCGGGATTCCTCTCCGAAAATTTCAACCCCTTTCAATTTGGTTGGAGGGCCACCATCAATTTTTGAAATTTTCCTCTTAAAAAGATTTATTTATTTTTAGCATCCTGGACAATATTTTTCTACCGTTTCTGCATGTCTTATAGACCGCTTGCGACGTGGAATAACACTACAACCGCCACGGTAGTCATTTTGACGGGTTTGGATTTAAAATGTAAATGAATCTGCGTTTATGACTGCAATGTGGTTGTCCTTTTTTTTCCCTTTCTTGCTTTTTTTTTTTTTTTTAACGGACAACCGCATTGCATTGACAGAACGCAGATTCGTTTACATTTTAAATCTCATTAATCCCGCGGTGGTTCTAGTGTTAACATTATTTACGTTCTCAGTAATTCTTCCCCATGCTTGGTGTTTATTATTATTATTTGTTTATTTAGCAGACGCCTTTATCCAAGGCGACTTACAGAGACTAGGGTGTGTGAACTATGCATCAGCTGCGGAGTCACTTACAATTACGTCTCACCCGAAAGACGGAGCACAAGGAGGTGAAGTGACTTGTTCAGGGTCACACAAAGAATCAGTGGCTGAGGTGAGATTTGAACCGGGGACCTCCTGGTTACAAGCCCTTTTCTTTAACCACTGGACCACACAGCCTCCTACTGTACTGTTTGTGTTAGAAAATGTCCCTAACAGTGTCATTTTTCAACATTGTACTCCACTAAAAGCCTTTGGTAAACAGCGTACATCTTTCTTTTCTGACGTCGGCTGTTCCTTCTCGGTCAGTGTCTTAAACTACCCTGAACACACAGTGGGTTGTCTAGTTATACTGGTCTTACAGGTAAGACGCCTTTATGCAACAGATTTAGCCAAGACTGACTTAACATTAGACATAGGACCAGACCAAATCAAACCCTGATCGCTCTTGCGAAAGTGTTTAAGCGATAATATCGCTAGTTTCCATATCGCATTTTCTTTATCCCGAAACTAAAACTAGCCATTTCCAATCCGCAAAAGGGTCGGAGAGAAGTTTCGCAGGAGTAGGAGGGACCACCGAAAGCAACATGAAAACAGCTGTTGGCCAATCACCAGCCGGTATTTGTGACATTTTGAAGGGGCGGAAACAAGGTGGTAACATGCAAAATAGCAGGCAAAGACAGCCAGGGCAAATATATATATATATATATATATATATATATATATATATATATATATATATATATATATATATATATATATATATTTGTACTACTGATTCGTTTGAATATCAGTGAATGCTATTACATACAAATACTACTTGTAGTAATACTAATAAAAATATGTTTATTAATAATAATAATAATAATAATAATAATAATAATAATAATAATAATAATAATAATAATAATAATAATAATAATAATCTGCTTTTATTTTTATTGTGTAAAATATTGAAAAATACGGACGCGGTTTGAAAGAAAACACACACACACACACACACACACACACAATTAACTTGTTTCCACGACGTCTGCAGCATCGTGCTGCATTGTTCTGTTACTGTTATGAAAGTGTGCCACATTGTTTTCATGATTTTTGTAAAAATCCATACCCTGGCTTGTGTCAGCACCATGCAATGCCAGCATCCTCATACCCGACTTACACAGTGCTGTCCAGAGCCTTGTTGTGCACAAGGCTGTATAGTAACTGCACAAGAACGAAGATAAAAAAAAAAGTCGGTTAACAAAGAAACTCTGTGCGAGTATTATAAAATTAAAATGCTGATTTAAAAAAAAAAAAAAGTTGGGGTGAATAGAACATCCAAAAACCAACGTAACACTGTCGCCAGGATCAGTACCGGTACATATTATAAAATAAGAAGTCGACTGATCAGGAGATGATTTAACAGTATGCACGACTATGAAGAGTTATGTGAAAAATACATCGAACAAGGGGTGGGGAGGGGCTGGAGATGCAGTACTGAGTGTCCTGTTGATATGCAATGCCTTTTAAACCTGTTTTACTGTGGAAAAAAAAACAACTTTTTAACAGCGCGTGTAAAATAAACAGCGCGTGTGAAAATAAATTGGACCTGACGCGCCTGAGAGGTGATGAATAAATGGACCGCTAAGGATTAATATGATATAGGTAAGAATCTAATGCTGTACTTTTAAGCTCTTTTTGATTGCTGCTGATTGAAAACGATCCGTTATTCTATTGGCCTAACACGGATGAATGGGGAAACGAAAAATTAAAGGCTTGACCCAAAAAAGTAAACTTCAACAAGCTTGCATGTACGCAGATAACAATTTGAACGCTGTACAAAGGAGAACACAGATGGATGTCGTTGTAGAAGAGGAGGGTGCTAACTTAACTATAGCTACCGAGGAGATTTCTCTTTAGTACTATGCTGATCAATCAAGCCTTTCAGCCTCTCAGCGAGGTAAGCTCTCAGACCGCTTTGAAACAGACCCCTCTGAAGCTGCTTCCCCATGTGATATTCCCGCTCCTAAAAAAGGGAAATCTCAATTAACGCTTCTGGATCTCCAAGAAACCATTATTGAGTCGATAACTAAAAAAATAAATTATATGGTCTAGAAAGAGTGATTAGAGAAAACACGGTCAGAATCAAAGGCCTGAAGAAAACAGTTGATTTTGTGAGTGGTGAACTAAAGGAAGTGAAGCTTAACTGCAAAAACATTGAGAAAAGAGTCTCAGAACATGTCAAAGAAATTGAAATGATGCAAGATAAAGTAACTGAAGCTGAATGATACAAAGAGATGAGGTCTGAGACTCCTGGGTCTGCCAGAATCAGATGGGGAACAACTGAGAGAGCATACCAATCTGCAGTCATGTTGTACCTGATTGTGCTGCAAATGAAATGACACAGTAGACACTGTGCATCGGCTGGGTAAGAAAAATGAAGATTGGAGACTGACCTATAATTATGCAGTTAGCAATGAGATTCATCTGTGACAAAATTTGGAAGGCAGTTAAAGAATGCAGCTACCTGAAGGATCTTCGTCTACGTTTTACAGAGGATTTATCACATGAAGATCATCTTATGAGGAAAAAACTTTGGCCAATCATTGAAAACCCCAGGAAAAATGGCCAAAGAGCATACTGCATTGGATGCAAATCTTTCATTGATGGAGCCCAAGTATTTCCTTGATGGATAATTCAAGAGAATGTAAAAGGGAGTGCTTCACGCTTAGATAAACAGTGTCATTATACCAGAGGTATTGTAAAGTGGTATCGTTGATACCGGGTTCCACTCTAAATACTAAATCTCCAGATCTTTACAATTTTAACAACTTTTGATTTGTTCACTTAGTTCATTTCTTTATTTTCTTTAAATGTAAGGGGGTTATGCAGTAACGTTAAGCGAAAAGCTCTCTTTTTGTTCTGCAAAAAAAAGTAAAGCAGATTTATATTTAATTCAGGAAACCCCGCGGTCACAGACACACATATGCTCTGCATCACCCCGCAGTCGCAGACACACATACGCTCGGCACTGCCCCGCAGTCACAGACACACAGTCTCTAATTCAAGCCGACGAGTCTCTAATCAGTCGAGATGGACAAGAATTCATGGCCAGCCCCTTCCTAGTTCCGTTCCCCATCTTCAGGATTAGCCTGCACAATATCGGGAAAAGCACCTAATCATCGATATGTCTGCCCTGAGAGGCTGTTCCATTTCCAGTCTCAACGCCCTCATTTCCCACACTCAATTCTCCCTTCATTACATTACAGCTTCCAACGCTATTAAATCCATCAAAGTGGCAGGCCACGGCACCTGGCTCGCAAAGAGGATATTTCAGACGCTTTTAAGTCATGCCCATTCATCCCTCCCTTTGCCACCTGTTCGGGATCTGCTGGAAAGACAATTTTTTCCTTATATCCCCCCCTTCGGATCCCCCCGATCAAGCAATCTCCAATTTGCAATCCATGTTTTCTTCAATAGGCGTCCCACTTTCTGGTGATGAAACTATCGGCCCAGCAACCCGACTAGAATTCCTCGGAATTACCCTGGACACCGTCAAATCCGAAGCCAGCCTCCCACTTGACAAACTGGAGCGCATTTGTCACCTCATTAACAATTTCCAAGTATCAAAATCAATCTCTAAACACAACCTGTTATCTCCCCTCGGCCACTTAAATTCGCATTATTCCCCAAGGCAGAACATATTGTGATTCTCATTCTCTGCAAACTGCAAAACCTGGATTCTCACGTAAACATCTTCAGAAGCAACAAAAGACATCAGAATGCGATACACCTTGCTGCAACATGGGAACAATCAACAAATGAAGTTCCCAATTCCACGCCACACACTCCTTTAGGATTGGTGCAGCCTTTCCAGCAGCCATAGCCCACAGTCAACTCCTACATCCGATTGCTGTCATCCGATATCACTGCAGCACATCAGTCTATAGCTAGCATGCCCAGAGTAGGGGCGCCCTCTCCACCAGGACCACCAGAGGTTTTCCTCCTAACAGAGGGGGCATTTTCCTCTCTGCCGAGCGGATGGCCAACACATAGCTAGTTCCTTTAACCATTTAATTGTTTACTTATTTTGTTTGTCAATGTTTGTCTCTTCTTGCTTTTCTGTTATACATTGGTACGCGGTCTTTGTTTGTCTTCACAGGTGCGGGTTCAGCGAGGAGCCGGTGGTCCATCTTTTTGGGGGGATAGTGATTCTCACTTCCCCGACCTAGAGTTCCCATAACTCCACAGGTTATTTGTGCAGTCAGAAGGGACTACCAGCCACACTATTCTTTCACAGCTCATGTGCTTTATCTTGCCTCATGAAAGAAGGCTCTGTCTTACTTCCTCCTTTATCCTCCTGGGATGTGGCCCTCATATTCTTAGTACTCAAGTCCCGTAACTAACAATTATTTTGTTCTTTAAGATTCTCTTTTCTTCCTTACGTCAAGGCTTTGTATGAGCCATTCCGTCCACTGAGGGTCGAACCCGGTCACTAACTGGGACCCAGTCGCGAGGCAGAGCCTATAATGACTCTCTGATTTGTCAGAAGACTCTGTTTTCAGGGGCCCGGGGGCCGATAGGGCCAGCCTCGACTCCATAGGGAAGGCTATCTCAATTGGAGTCAGGCCCGTCCTCTCTCTCTCTCTCTCTCTCTCTCTCTCTCTCTCTCTCTCTCTCTCTCTCTCTCTCTCTCTCTCTCTCTCTCTCTCTCCCCTGCTCTAGAAGCCAAGCCTCGAATCCTAAGTTGCAAAACACAAATATTGCATAGATTCTACCCAACCAAAACAACCTCAGCAAGAATACACCCAAATATAGATACACTTTGTACTTTTTGTGGTGTTTTTGATTAAACCATTCCTTATTTATTTTCTGAATGTTCATATACCAAAGTGTTCTGGATTGATATGGAAAATTTAATTTTTAGAGGAGTGCATCTAAATCTTAAACTCCATTTAAAATATATACTATTTGGTTTACAAAATGCAAATACCATTGAAAATAATTTGATAGACATTATTATAAATCTGTTAATATTATTGGCAAAATATCATCTACACAAAAAATATCATCTACACAAAACAAAATATCATATACACAAAACTACATTTTTAAAGTATAAACCATCCTTCATTTCCTTCTTTGAAGAAACCAAATGCTATGGTCTCGTACACGGGTATTTCTTCCGGACATTGTTAGATAAGATTTTACCAGAGCCAAGTTAAATTTAACTTAAATTTAAAGCTACTGTCAATGCTGAGATATTGCAATAAAATGTGTAGGTAAAACATACAAACCACTAACTCTGTAAGAAGACAAATGGGTTTATCTACCACAAGAGGAAAACTAAAAGACCAGAATGAGAAAGAGTGAAGTTGGATTTCTCAGCACAATAACATGGATTGACTTTGCCATGCTGTTCTTCGTTTACCACTCTAGACACACTTTAAAGAGAATTTAACAATGACCAACAAACCATTCTCAAGAGGTGTTCAAAAAGAACTGTCTTATCAGTATGTCTCGGAAATAATAGATACGGTAACTAAATCTGAGATTTCTGAGGACTGTATAAGCATGATCCGCCAGTGCCTCCTCAAGGAGAACTCAACATCTGTGTTCCTTGGGACAGTGTTCATGATCTGGGGTTTTTAAGTGATCAATATAGATGGATATCCAGAGGAAACAACAGACAACGAAAATGGTTTCATCTACAGCAATGGTAAGATAACAAACACCTACCTTCATTTGTATTAATAATTACCTTACTGAACTGGGTTCAAAAATAATAAACATGTTATATAATCATTTAAAATTAAAGAGAATGTTTCCTTATAATAAAGGCTTGGATTTGTCAGAGTTTATTTCTGATTAGACTACCTCTCTTTAATAGCAATCCACAGCTTTGATAATTAAAACACAGTTTATGGGGAAATGAGTTTGCTATTGCAGCAGCATTAAGCAATAGAGATTATGATTAAACAGTTTGGTAACTAGATGTTTTGAAATGAAATGTTTTCATTCATGTTAACAAGATCTTTTCAGATTTGCTTTCCTATATTAACATGTATAGTTGATTACCGGTCTGAACTTTTCTTTTTAATCTTCAAATACAGTATATGTTGGTCAATAGGTTGCTGTTTAGATACTAACAACTGAGGCCTCAATATACAGTTTCCATATATTTGCACTAATGCTACTGTATGTAAATGTAAATGGCATTACATAGTTAGAAACTGGTTGTGGCAACTAAAATTGGGTCGTATTTTGAAGATTCCACTGGTGCTTTTAATATTCAGTTGCTTCCAGGGTGTATAACCTGTCGGCGTCAAGCTGCGGCACACAAGACGCTGTTATGGCCCTGTGGCAAAGTGGTTTGTAGTGCAGAGGTGTAGAGGTGATGCAGTGCTTACTAACAACAGTCCAACAACAGTTCAATGGTGAAAACAAAGCTTTATTCATTGCTTTTAAAGAATAAGTATGACTACACACAACCATGTGTACAGCCAGTCAAAACCACGGGGTTCAGTCCTGAAATAATAATAACCGGGTGCAAGTATGTTGTGAATACACGTTAATAGTGATTACAGTGGTGCAGTGCAGTCCAGGTTTGATGCTGGCTTAACAGCGACAGCTCCCGGATGTTTAGCCGTCTACAATGACAAATAACAACAGTTAGTGAGACAGACAATACAACACTAAACACTCATGGTTTCTTTTACTCCTCTCGGTCAGTCTGTAACCATAACAGAGGAACAGATTGCTCGGCCACATCCCCTGATATACCTTCAGTTACGCCCCCTTTGGTAGCGTGTGCAATCACGTCTCCTCCAATCCATGACTGACACATCGCCTACTGCAGTAAGGCGCTAATTCTAGTATTGTGGCTTCGCCCCCTTTTTGGATGGCCGACTTCCAACTGACCCTGGAATGAAACCATCCAGTCCAGGGCACACTGAACCATCCAGTCCAGGGCACAGGGAGATTGTTGGAGATTCATTCGCTCTCTGTCACATATCCCACTGCTCAGTGTGGAGCTGAAGGAACACACGGCTGAATCTACTTTTCCCATTACACCCCCCTCCCGGGAAAAGTAATCCGCATTTTGGTGATCTTTCCCTGCACGATGTGTCATGAAATACATTAATGGTTGCAGTGCCAGATACCATCGAGTTATCTGGGCGTTGCTATCCTTCATCGTGCTTAACCACTTGAGTGGGGTGTGGTCAGTGACAAGATTGAATGAATGTCACAATAGGTAGTAGCGTAAGGTCTGAGTGGCCCATTTAATGGACAGACATTCCTTCTCAATGACGGAGTAGTTACGCTCCTGAGGGAGCATGTTTTTACTTATGTAGAGGGTGGAGTGTTCTACTCCATCTACTGCTGGGACAGGACCGCCCCCAGACCAACATTCGAAGTGTCGGTGTGGAGGATGAATTCCTTGTCAAAATCTGGTGTGATAAGGGTAGGGGCTTGGCAGAGTCTAGCTTAATAGTATCAAACACCCCCTGACATTCCCCTGTCCATTTAATTAAATTTGGTGCACACTTTTTAGTGAAGTTCACTAGAGGGTTGACCACTGTGGCATATTCGGGGATAAAGCGTCTGTAATAACCGGCCAACCCCAAGAGAGACCTCACCTGGGACTTGGTTTTCGGGATTGCCACGTCCATCAAAGCCTGGACTTTGGTGGCGACGGGTTTCACCTGCCCATGTCCCATAATAAATCCCAAATATTGTGTTTCTAATTTGGCAAATGCACATTTACTCAAGTTGGCTGTCAGCCGGGCTACCCTCTGCAGGATGGCCATGAGCCCAGCCATATGCTCTAACCAGGTGGAGCTGTAGATAACCACATCGTCAATATACGCTGCTGCATACTCACAATGTGGGCGTAAGACCTGGTTCATTAGTCTCTGAAAGGCAGCTGGCACACCATGTAGCCCAAACGGCATGGTAATGAAATGAAACAGACCATCAGGGGTAGAAAATGCAGTTTTCTCCTGTGAACTGCAGGTTAAGGGGATTTGTCAATATCCCTTTGTCAAGTCCAAAGTTGAAATGAACCTTGCCGTTTCCAGTCTGTCGAGAAGCTTGTCGACCGGAGGCATGGGGTAGGCATCGAACTTGGTAATAGCGTTTACCTTACAGAAATCAATGCAGAAGCGGTTGGTGCCGTTCTTTTTGACGACTATCACAACTGAACTGCACCACTTGCTCCTGGAAGACTCAACCACCCCAAGTTCCAGCATCGCCGTCACCTCTTCGCTAACGACACTTCATCCAGGATCTGGTAAGATCTCTCTCGAACCGTGATACCTGAGGGAATGATAATAGCATGCTCAACAAGGTTAGATCTGCCGGGCACATCAGAAAAAAACATCCTTGAACTCTCCAATTAACTCCAATTAGACTCATTTCTGATCTGGAACTGTTCCCCCATCGGAATGCTTTGAGTACTCGGGGCCTCTACCTCGCCTGGGGCTATAGATAAGGCCTCCCTTGCCTGCCTGGGTATTAGGTCGACATACTATCTATCTATTTTATGTACATTTTTGGACTTTATAAGAATTGTCTCACTGCTGATCTGTTTTATTGAAGTTTGAACTTTTTACATTTTATTCAATATTCTGCTTTCTTTTTATGAACTTCACCCAGTCACGCTGTGCTTGCTCAGGCATGAGATGGTCATCACAAGGGCATTCTTCCATCGTTGACCATATCCATTGTTTGTATTTAGACTTTATATAGCAGCATAGACAGCTATACTGTATAATGAAGGCGGTCCATGATACGCCCATTAATAATGCTGTGTGGCAGTGACAGACTACTATTACTCACCCGCCCTTGATATCCAGTTAGAATCACAGTCCAGGGCTGTATATGGAACTTCCTGCAACTCCAGGCTCTGCCACCATTCAGATACAGGTACAGAAATTCTAAATCATTTTTTAACAAATAAGAACTTACAAGATTATGTTTTATGCTACCACATAATATTTATATTGATTTTTTTAGCAATGGTTAATAACCCTTTTGATAGTCATCTCATTGCAAGTGGTCCTGGAGTGAGTACATTACATTACAAATAGACGGTGTGTTTAATTGATCCAATAGTGTATAGTATGTTAGTCTCTCTAGTTATTTGTTCTGTAAAAATATTAAAAACTTTGGAAGGTTTATATATTAGTTAAATGCTGCTGGTGTGAGATGAAGGGTCAATGGAAACATGTTAGATTAGCAGACAGTAAATTCATTACCTTTAGCAGTTTACAAAGAGTGCGGTCCAGTGGTTAAAGAAAAGGGCTTGTAACCAGAATCCCACCGCAGCTACTGACTCATTGTGTGACCCTGAGCAAGTCACTTAACCTCCTTGTGCTCCGTCTTTCGGTGAGACGTATTTGTAATTGACTCTGCAGTTGATGCATAGTTCACACACCCTAGTCTCTGTAAGTCGCCTTGGATAAAGGCGTCTGCTAAATAAACAAATAAATAATTACCTAAATGGAAGCATTGCAGAAAGCGAGTATTGGTGTTGCTGTTCAGCTTGGTGTTGCAGTTGGCACCAGTCAAGTTTCAGAACTATTTGCTGCAAAGAGTTTTTACAAACAATAATGTGCAGTTAGAAGCAGGCGATGTATGTTCTTTTGCATTGCAAATGGTGTCACCTGCATTTCAGACCTGTTAAATGACATTAGCATTTGTTTAGTTTAGATCATTATTAACAGTGTTTACTAACTTTTCACACATAAATGTCATTTTTCAAAAATGATGTCAGCTTTTGCAAAGACACCCAAAATATGCATTTCTGGAGTGAGGGGGTTTGAAAAATGACCACTGCAACTTTGCTTATTTTTGTGTTTACTAACTCACAGTTGCCACAGTTTATTTTAAAACCTTCACCTTTTAGGAGCCTTTTCAGAAGCAACCTAAAAAAGGACATTGGTTGAAAAATAATTTAGGTTAGTAAGCCTGGTAAAAGGCGATCTTAGTAGAAACAGTAAAGAAAATTCAACAAAACACGTTCAGAAAATGTGCAAACACAACTGGCCCCACTGTATGTTTAATAGACTGTGAAACAGCTGAATACATAGTTTACTGTATGTGGCAAATAGTTGCCATTAATTGAGATTAAGGATAAACAAGTTTTACAAGATTATGAGCAATTATGTAAGGGTGTGTGTTGAGCTGTGTCTGATTGCCTGCTATAGCAAGGGGTGTAGTTGCAGTATACCGTGTCATGACATTATTATTATTTATTTATTAGCAGACACCCTTATCCAGGGTGACTTACAATTGTTACAAGATATCACATTATACACTTTATACAGATATCACATTATTTTGTTACATACAATTACCCATTTATACAGTTGGGTTTTTACTGAAGCAATCTAGGTAAAATACCTTGCTCAAGGGTACAGCAGCAGTGTCCCCCACCTGGGATTGAACCCACGACCCACCAGTCAAGAGTCCAGAGCCCTAACCACTACTCCACACTGCTGCCCCATGACATCTGAGTTTACTTGGAAGTCCTTGCAGCAGTCAGTACCCATATAAGAGTTTACTACAGTACATGTGCACGGTATGTATGCACTTTTCCATGGTTACACTATGCATTTACCAGTTGACCTTGGTTTGCCATGTTTTTTTTAATATGCTTTACCATACCTCTGTGCTTTACAATGCTAACCTAGGTTTTACCACAGTCATTATGCTTTAGTAAACTTCGCTGGGCTTTTACTGTGGTAAACTTTTATATTGGTAGGTGGTTATTATTGGCACCTTCAAATATATATTTATGGGTAATTCCATGAAAATGTACCGCTTGTCAAATCTATTTCTTTAAAGCACAAAGTGGTGGTTCAAAAAAAGTTTTAGAATTTTATAGACCAAAGCAATTCTTTTTTGTCTTCTAGACAAATCAGTTTTCTGGTTATGGGATGATTCAATAAAGTTGCTCTATTATTTTATGGTTGCTTCAAAACAACTACTACAATGAGCTTCACCCAGTCACGCTGTGCTTGCTCAGGCATGAGATGGTCATCACAAGGGCATTCTTCCATTGTTGACCATATCCATCGTTTGTATTTAGACTTTATATAGCAGCATAGACAGCTATACTGTATAATGAAGGCGGTCCATGATACACCCATTAGTAATGCTGTGTGGCAGTGACAGACTGCTATTACTCACCCGCCCTTGATATCCAGTTAGAATCACAGTCCAGGGCTGCATGTTACACACAATACACTTGGACCTCTTTAGTTATGCTTTAAGAAGAAATATGGAACTTTGCTGCAACCCCAGGCCTGCCACCATTCAGATATAGGTACAGTATTTCTAAATCCTTTTTCAAAAAATATGAACTTACAAGATTATGTTTTATGCTACCACATAATATTTATATTGATTTTATATCATAGCTTTTTTTAGCAATGGTGTTAGTATTTTTTAATTTGAATGCTGTCAAGTTTTGAACAGCAGTATGCTGTAGTGTAGTTTAGTGAAGTTTAAAGGTAATTTCTGGTGTACCAAGGTTAATAACCCTTTTGATAGTCATCTCATTGCAAGTGGTCCTGGAGTGAGTACATTACATTACAAATAGACAGTGTGTTTAATTGATCCAATAGTGTATAGTATGTTAGTATCTCTAGTTATTTGTTCTGTAAAAATATTACAAACTTTGGAAGGTTTATATTTTAGTTAAATGCTGCTGGTGTGAGATGAGCGGTCAATGGAAACATGTTACACTAGCAGACAGTAAATTCATTACCTTTAGCAGTTTACAAAGATTGCATTCTACCTAAATGGAAGCATTGCAGAAAGTGAGTATTGGTGTTGCTATTCAGTTTGGTGTTGCAGTTGGCACCAGTCAAGTTTCAGAACTATTTGCTGCAAAGAGTTTTTACAAACAATAATGTGCAGTTAGAAGCAGGCGATGTATGTTCTTTTGCATTGCAAATGGTGTCACCTGCATTTCAGACCTGTTTAATGACATTAGCATTTGTTTAGTTTAGATCATTATTAACAGTGTTTAACTTTTCACACATAAATGTCATTTTTCAATAATGTTGTCAGCTTTTGCAAAGACTCCCAAAATATGCATTTCTGGAGTGAGGGGGTTTGAAAAATGACCACTGCAACTTTGGTTATGTAGAGAGATTTTTGCGTTTACTAACTCACAGTTGCCACAGTTTATTTTAAAACCTTCACCTTTTAGGAGCCTTTTCAGAAGCAGCCTAAAAAAGGACATTGGTTGAAAAATAAGTTTGGTTAGTAAGCCTGGTAAAAGGCAATCTTAGTAGAAACAGTAAAGAAAATTCAACAAAACACGTTCAGAAAATGTGCAAACACAACTGGCCCCACTGTATGTTTAATAGACTGTGAAACAGCTGAATACATAGTTTACTGTATGTGGCAAATAGTTGCCATTAATTGAGATTAAGGATAAACAAGTTTTACAGGATTATGAGCAATTATGTAAGGGTGTGTGTTGAGCTGTGTCTGATTGCCTGCTATAGCAAGGGGTGTAGTTGCAGTATACCGTGTCATGACATGGCTGAGATTACATTTTTATTTGTGAGATTTATTTCCTTCATTGACCAATAGCAATGAAAACGGACAATGATAACACAAGAGAACATATTATCTCTTCCTTGTTTACACCACAAGTAGCCTGCTGGGTGAATCTTTGAAATGGATTAGGAATGACATTTTCTTTGTGATGTCAGAACCGTTTAACCACAGGCAAAACAGTATGATGTGCTGCTAGAAATTGGTGATAAGTGGGAAATGCAAAAAAGATAGAACGAGTCTGCTGGGGTAGATGTGCTTTGTCTAGGCTATAAATAGAATAGCCTAAGTGATGTAAAAGAGGGTCAGCGTATGGGTCAGTGTGTAAGAAAACGGTCTTATACCATCAGAGGCAAGAGAAACTAGTCAATGAACTGTTGCTGCACAATAATGATGTTATGATGCTTTAAAAACCCTTGTCAATCTCAATGCACTTGTGAACCTTTAATTCCCAAGTCATGTACAAATCAGCTTTGTGGATTTAGCTCAATGCTGGAACAAACATATATTTTTTTCATGTTCAAATATTCTTTCAATATCTAAACACGTTTTCAGTTTTTTTTTGTATTAGTCGTTAACAAGTTCTGGGATGTAAATGAATACAAATATGGCCATTTTTCCATCCATAATACATTTTACATTTCAAGCAATGTTTGTTCAAATATTTGTCCTAGCGCTAGTTTAGCTCCAATGGTTTAAAAGGGACCAGTTTGCAGTACAGAGTCTTCATGTCGGGTAACACAGGAAATGCCTAATGGCATATTCTAGAGAGCACCAAAAGAGACTGAAAAACTTTGTTGCTTGAGACAGGCGGCTGCTTATTCAAGGTGTCGCCTCATTCCCTTGTAGGGGGAGTGGGGAAGTGCTGTGGTTTACTGGCTGTTAATAGCAGGTGAGTGCTTAGCTTAGTATCACTGTCAATAGTATGTAGGGCCGCTATGGGCAGATCGGACTCCTCTGGATTCAATGGGACGAGTCTGCAAGGGGTTTAATTTGTTCTGGAGGGAGATGTGGCTATTCCTTTGTGATTATCAGAGAAGTCAGGAGTGGAATCCTGCAGCAAAGACCTGCATTCCTCGTGAAACACCTGCCAACCGAGCAAATGGGGTTCTAACTGATCAAGAATGATGGTACCTGCCGTGAACTATTTTGACCCAATTGTCCAATTAGAAGCATGCTTGTGCAAACACCTCTTTTAATTTTAAAACATGATATCTGGTATTATATTACGTTAAAGAAAGTTCTTAGTTTGCATGCCTTACTGTCAGGTAATCTATTGCTGTTTCTCTTCCATTTCACTTCAGTGGTGTCTTAGGGTCAAAGCATGTCACTGGCTGAAAGCATGTTCGAGGTAGGAGCTAATTTTTTTATGGCAGGACCCTTCTAAACGATTCCCATGGTAAAAGCCTATCAACGTCTAATAACGCATAGTGAAAGCATGGTAAAGCATAGGTAAGCATTGTAAGGAATAGCAGATATGGGAAAGCATGTTAAAAAAAATGACAAACTGTAGTAAACTATGGTAAATGCATAGTATAACCATAGGAAAAGCTTGGGAAAACTGAACAATTATCGAGCAAATATACCATGGTAAACGTTTAGAAGGAGATAGAAGGTGCTGAAGGGGTGAGGGCAATTTCACTCCCCTGGTCAAAGTATCTAGGAAGTGCAAGACTACCTGAAAGTGCAAACATAGCTTTCTTTAACCTACTATGACACTAGATATTGTTTTTAAATTGAAATATGCGTTGGCCTTGCTTCTTTCAGAACAGTACAGGTTAGCTCTATCTATAGACAAACAGGTTAGGGTTATGGAATTATTATCCTGTGCTGCGGATGAAATTACACTTCACATTTTCAATATGTTTGGAGAACCGCTTATCCAATTGTCTTACATCTTGTCATTATCATTATTTAGTTTATATAATTGAGAATATCAGATTCTGGAGACAATGGTGGTGTCTGTCTGTACCTGTCACACTTACATTTTTGCATTGATCTGGAGAATTGCTTATCAAATTGTGATTAAGCATTTCATTGCTAATACTCACTATACTGTTCTGTACACACTGTTGCTATACATCCTGGTCATCAAGTTTTCCATCATACAGAGAGCTGTAATTTTGAGTTTACAGAACGGTGTGGGATGCATGTTGCTCAACCACTGATATTGGCAACATAGCGGTGGTGTGAGTTTGTTTACAGTGTTACCTAGAGCCGGTCCCTTTCAGCTGACTCTGCTATTCTCATCAGCATTCCCCTGCAGCTCTGACGAGGCACGCCAGTGGAGCTCGGGGGTCGGATTCTCTGCACTCCAGCATAGCGTTCTCAATCAGGTGCCAGCAGCTCACATTAATAGAAACCTTTCATGTGATCCACCATGAGTGGAGGTTAGAAACACACAAAACAAATAGGGGTCCTGTGAACTGAAGAATATGAAGAACAGACCTGCAGAAACAGGAACGAGATTCTCCCACACGTGTACCATGTCCATGGGCAATCGGTAAGTGGAGATTCTCTAGTTTCTCACTAATGTTGAGTGATTGAAGTCAAGCGTATGGAGCAACAGGAGCTTGTAATGCATGTCGGCAACATGCTGGAGGAATACAGTCTCTGAATATTGAATAGAAGCTCCTTTATACATGACTTCAGGTAAAAATGCAGAAAGCTGCTCGGTGGAGCCCTCCTGTTAGCTGTTCCTGGGTATGTTGCAATTTCTGTGCTATTAGTTAATTGTTTGTTTGTATGTAGGTGTTTTATTTCATATAGATGTCACCTTGTGCAGTCTGAGTTCAAACTGTGTGAAATGATATACGTTATAATACGAGACACCTTATACATGACATATTCATTTATTATAAATCAGTGTTTATTACATGTTAACAGCTTAGTAACATGTTAATACACGTTTTTATTGATTTTATTAATATTTTGGTAATATAGTGACTTTTTTCATTCTTACGTGAAGTCCCTTGCTACCCTCCCAACGTAAATAAGTCAGGAAGCTAGATGTTAACAGTAAATAAATTCAATTATATATCACTGTTAAGGATTTGTCACAATTTCAGTTCATCTTGTTAATAGATGTCATCCTGTGCATGGCACATACAGCATAGTTCTGAAGTAAAAACAAACAAAAAAAGATAACTACCCTTTTTTGTTTAACATTAGTTTATGAGTTCAGTCTTGGTTTTTGTGATTTATAATAAGTTAATACATCATATGTAGTGTCTTATTATTACAGAATTCATATGGCACAGCTTGACCAGACAGCCAGAATACATCTCTTCTATATTAAGAGACCCTGCGTAAATAGTGCCCCTTAAAATAAAGCTTGACCAAAACAATCTATAGAGAAGTCCTGGAACAGTGAAAAACAATTATTCACAGTAAATAAATTGTAGTGTATTATAAAACATATTATAAAAAGCCAGTGGCTGGCAGATTAATAGCTATAAGAAGCTAGATTAGTAATACACTGCACAGGCCAGCAAAGTGTCTCAGTTGCGTATTGTGTTTAAACAAGCAGTGCATCGTGGTGTTTTCAGACTAGTTTGGCACGGTGCAGTGTTCTGTGAAGCCTGGTTGAATTCTCAGAGCTGCAGGTACATGCAGTGCAGTGCAGTGTTCTGTGAAGCCTGGTTGAATTCTCAGAGCTGTTGGTACATGCAGTGCAGTGTTCTGTGAAGCCTGGTTGGATTCTCAGAGCTGTTGGTAGATGCAGTGCAGTGTTCTGTGAAGCCCGGTTGGATTCTCAGAGCTGCAGGTACGTGCAGTGCAGTGCAGTGTTCTGTGAAGCCTGGTTGTATTCTCAGAGCTGCAGGTACATGCAGTGCAGTGCAGTGTTCTGTGAAGCCTGGCTGGATTCTCAGAGCTGTTGGTACATGCAGTGCAGTGTTCTGTGAAGCCTAGTTGGATTCTCAGAGCTGCAGGTACGTGCAGTGCAGTGCAGTGTTCTGTGAAGCCCAGTTGGATTCTCAGAGCTGTAGGTATGTTCTGTAAAGCAGCACTTAGAAGAGAGATCCCCTTTTGTCCTTTGTTGATGTTTTTGTTTTGCTTCCCCGAGCAACAGCAGAGCTTGCGGGCCACATGATTATAAAACCTCCTGTCTAGTTGTTTTAAACTTTATCTTGGTAGTGCCACCAGTTAACCCTTTAATTTAGTCCCAAATGTGTCTGGATTAAAACAGCCATTTTCTATAACTGAATGTACACACATGCTCACATTAAAAGATGGATGCCAAGTTGAAAAAATGAGTTTAAATTGAGAACAATTGCTCACGTCGGTCTAAATAGGATTCAATATACATGGGGAAAGGAATGTGGCAATAGACAAGCTAGTTACTGCAAATATACTCTATGGTAGGAAATATTTAATTTGGGGCAGTTAGTAGTAGGCAACCTTCCCATCATTAGACTATTGCCCTTTACAGTAAAATGTATTTTTATTTTAAATTTAAATACCTTGGGTTTATTTTCTAAAAGCAGATCCCTGTGCTGTTTTGACCCTGGGCCCCTGCACGTCACTAGGCCAGGCTGCAGTTATAAGCTGTTTATCTGTTCCCATTGTAAGAGCCGAGGTCACAGTGACTATGAGAATGGATTACTGTATATCTCTGTGGCAGTGGAGATTTCCATTGTAATAATTACCACTTGCCTTGCTGTGTGAAGGCTATATAGTATATAATCTATTAACACTTAATCTGTGGTGGCAGTTTGTGCTTGTGTGTTAAACCAGAGGGAAGAGCTTGTAGCTATCTGTCTGTACATTAAGTGACAGTGCTTTTTAATGAGGACTCAAGACTTGTGTAACACGCAGTGATGTGTGATGATGCACTGCTGTTACTGAATCTGAGCCCTGTCATTAATATGAGGTTAAAAGCTCTGCTCTTTTGCACAGTCGTTAAGCCACTCTCTTGAGCTGTGTGAGTACTCTGGTTCGCACCCAGCCTCTGTCCTGGTACACATGTTGACACAGAGGGCCATGTCCCACTCTCTTGAGCTGTGTGAGTTCTCCGGTTCGCATCCAGCCTCTGTCCTGGTGACACAGAGGGCCATGTCCCACTCTCTTGAGCTGTGTGAGTTCTCCGGTTCGCACCCAGCCTCTGTCCTGGTACACATGTTGACACAGAGGGCCATGTCCCACTCTCTTGAGCTGTGTGAGTTCTCCGGTTCGCATCCAGCCTCTGTCCTGGTGACACAGAGGGCCATGTCCCGCTCTCTTGAGCTGTGTGAGTTCTCCGGTTCGCACCCAGCCTCTGTCCTGGTGACACAGAGGGCCATGTCCCACTCTCTTAGGCTGTGTGAGTTCTCCGGTTCGCACCCAGCCTCTGTCCTGGTGACACAGAGGGCCATGTCCCACTCTCTTAGGCTGTGTGAGTTCTCCGGTTCGCATCCAGGCTCTGTCCTGGTGACACAGAGGGCCATGTCCCGCTCTCTTGAGCTGTGTGAGTTCTCCGGTTCGCACCCAGCCTCTGTCCTGGTACACATGTTGACACAGAGCGCCCTGTCTTCAAAGCGTTTCCTTCACCCTTAAAGTAACTCCTGTTTTTTTAAAGGATCAAAAAATTTGCTGAAGATATTATATTACTTAGTTGTTTGGGTCTTGGCGTTTAATCTCTTTCTAAAAATAGTTCATTAAAGACTGGAGTAAACACTTTGAAAATACAACCCAAAAATGTTTATCTAATAGTAATATCAAAATATAAATTACTTTTAAAGTGTACTGGTGCTTGGGTGCAATAGTATATATTACTCTGGAGGCTTATTGGCTGAAATGTTAATAATTATTAATGTTAATAAAGGTCACCTGTTTCATTTTTATTGTGGGTATATAGTATAAATGATCTCAACACCGTAGCAACATGCTGCCTTGATTTGCAGTCCCTCTTTTCTTTTTCCGAGGCGTTTACAGTATGTTTGTAATTGATTTTAAATGAAATATAACAGATACTGTCAGATCCAGATCCAGTGCTCCCTCCACATTTCACCATTCAATAATGCACTCATTTGGTTCATTCACTGTTAGGCTATGATGACAGTAAATTGTAAAAGTCCTTTATTTTCCTGTGGAAGGGCCCAGCTGGATCCGGTGCTCTTCAGAGCTTGTACAGTAGCTGCTTAATATGGGTGCTGGGCCAGTTCTTTCAATCTGAAACACTATCAGTTGTTTGAAATGAAGAAGACCTGCTGTAGCATCTGGTACTGTGCCTTGGACTGGGAATCTATTTTTAAATGTTACATATTAGGGTCAGGGGGAGGTGATTATTTAAGCCTACACGACATCAGCTACCATTATTACACTGGAGATTTATTTTCCTGATGTGTTTTATTAATGGATCTGTCAACAAAAACCCAAAGCCATCAGAAATCACAGCAGCATTTACAAGTCCTGCATATTTTTTACACTAATTTGAATGTTTTCAACATTTGTTTTAATTAACTGATTGATTTGATTGATTGATTACCAAAAATATATGTGTTCTTCAGAAGTACTCAATGAGTTGAGTAAGCCTAAAAAAGAAAGTTAGCAGTCTTTCTATCATTCTTTCTCCACTGCTGTGCCTGTGCTCGCCACGTCCCACAGTACCACCCTGAATCCTGTGCTCGCCACGTCCCACAGCACCACCCTGAATCCTGTGCTCGCCACGTCCCACAGTACCACCCTGAAGCCTGTGCTCGCCACGTCCCACAGCACCACCCTGAATCCTGTGCTCGCCACGTCCCACAGCACCGCCCTGAATCCTGTGCTCACCACATCCCCCAGCACCACCCTGAAGCCTGTGCTCACCACGTCCCCCAGCACCACCCTGAATCCTGTGCTCGCCACATCCCCCAGCACCACCCTGAAGCCTGTGCTCGCCACGTCCCCCAGCACCGCCCTGAAGCCTGTACTCGCCATGTCCCACAGCACCACCCTGAATACTGTGCTCGCCACGTCCCACAGCACCGCCCTGAAGCCTGTGCTCGCCACGTCCCACAGCACCAGCCTGAAGCCTGTGCTCGCCACGTCCCACAGCACCACCCTGAATCCTGTGCTCGCCACGTCCCACAGCACCGCCCTGAAGCCTGTGCTTGCCACGTCCCACAGCACCACCCTGAAGCCTGTGCTCTCCATGTCCCACAGCACCACCCTGAATCCTGTGCTCGCCACGTCCCCCAGCACCGCCCTGAAGCCTGTGCTCGCCACATCCCACAGCACCACCCTGAAGCCTGTGCTCGCCACGTCCCCCAGCACCACCCTGAAGCCTGTGCTTGCCACATCCCCCAGCACCACCCTGAAGCCTGTGCTCGCCACGTCCCCCAGCACCGCCCTGAAGCCTGTGCTCGCCACATCCCACAGCACCACCCTGAATCCTGTGCTCGCCACATCCCCCAGCACCACCCTGAAGCCTGTGCTCGCCACGTCCCCCAGCACCACCCTGAAGCCTGTGCTCGCCACGTCCCCCAGCACCACCCTGAAGCCTGTGCTCGCCACGTCCCACAGTACCACCCTGAATCCTGTGCTCGCCACATCCCCCAGCACCACCCTGAAGCCTGTGCTCGCCACGTCCCCCAGCACCGCCCTGAAGCCTGTACTCGCCATGTCCCACAGCACCACCCTGAATACTGTGCTCGCCACGTCCCACAGCACCGCCCTGAAGCCTGTGCTCGCCACGTCCCAAAGCACCAGCCTGAAGCCTGTGCTCGCCACGTCCCACAGCACCACCCTGAATCCTGTGCTCGCCACGTCCCACAGTACCACCCTGAATCCTGTGCTCGCCACGTCCCACAGTACCACCCTGAATCCTGTGCTCGCCACATCCCCCAGCACCACCCTGAAGCCTGTGCTCGCCACGTCCCACAGCACCACCCTGAAGCCTGTGCTCACCACATCCCCCAGCACCGCCCTGAAGCCTGTGCTCACCACGTCCCACAGCACCGCCCTGAAGCCTGTGCTCGCCACGTCCCCCAGCACCACCCTGAAGCCTGTGCTCGCCACGTCCCACAGCACCACCCTGAATCCTGTGCTCGCCACATCCCCCAGCACCACCCTGAAGTCTGTGCTCGCCACGTCCCACAGCACCACCCTGAATCCTGTGCTCGCCACATCCCCCAGCACCGCCCTGAATCCTGTGCTCGCCACATCCCCCAGCACCGCCCTGAAGCCTGTGCTCGCCATGTCCCACAGCACCACTCTGAAGCCTGTGCTCACCATGTCCCACAGCACCACTCTGAAGCCTGTGCTCACCACATCCCCCAGCACCGCCCTGAATCCTGTGCTCACCACGTCCCCCAGCACCACCCTGAAGCCTGTGCTCGCCACGTCCCACAGTACCACCCTGAATCCTGTGCTCGCCACATCCCCCAGCACCGCCCTGAAGCCTGTGCTCACCACATCCCCCAGCACCACCCTGAATCCTGTGCTCGCCACATCCCCCAGCACCGCCCTGAAGCCTGTGCTCACCACGTCCCACAGCACAACCCTGAAGCCTGTGCTCGCCATGTCCCACAGCACCACCCTGAAATTAAGTTCTCCTCTTCTCCATTTTTCACCTTGATTGGTGTCTTTCATGAACCCCATTAAAATAAAAAATAATGACTATAGTGAAGATTTGCTCACTCTATATCACACCAGATTAAGCCACCATTGAAATTATTAGAGCATTTTACAGCACTGTGGAACCCCTCCTGAATTGTATCACCCACGCATCCATGGTTACCCTGGGATCACCCCTATAAATAAGAGGTTGATCAAATCCACACGGTGGGGGGGGGGGGGTTCCACAGTGCTGTAAAATGCTCTAAAAATCCAGCTGTGGCTTATCAGGATATAAATTGATGAAATCAACAGTGGTGCTAGCTAAGAGCTCACCATTTTAAAAATAATTACCAAACTATATGACCGGTTTCACAGACACAGATTAACCTTACCTAAATAGTCCTAGATTATTACCTATCAGGGTCTGTGAAACCAGGTGATAAAGTGACATTGTATGTAGTAGACCCTGATATTGATGTAATAAAGCCATATGAAATTCCATTGTATCATATAGATTGTACCAGATGGTATCTATCAGATAGAAATTACAGTGCCGAGAAAAAGTTTGTGAACCCCTTAGGATTTTCACATATTTCAAACCTAAAATGTTATTAGATCTTAATCTAAGTCCTAATAATAGATAAAGATAACCTTATTAAACATGATACTTTTTCACATTTATTTATCCACAAATGATTCAACATTCAATATCCATGTGTGAAAAAGTATGTGAACCTTTAGATTCAGTAACTGGTGGCACCCCCTTGAGCAGCAATGACTTCAACTAAGCGTTTCCTGTAACTGTTGGTCAGTCTCTCACATCGGTTTTGAGGAATTTTGGCCCATTCCTCCTTACAGAACTGCTTCAACTCTGTGACATTTGAGGGCTTCCTTGCATGGACAGCTCGCTTCAGGTCCTGCCACAACATTTTGATGGGGTTTAGGTCCGGACTTTGACTAGGCCATTCTAAAGCGCTGAATTTCTTCTTCTGCAGCCATTCTTTTGTAGATCTGCTTGTATGTTTAGGATCATTGTCTTGCTGCATGACCCACTTTCGGTTCAGCTTCAGTTCACGGACGGATGGCCTGACATTCTCCTCTAGAATCTTCTGATACAATGCAGAAGTCATGGTTGTGTCAATAATGACAGGCCGTCCAGGTCCTGAGGCAGAAAAGCAGCCCCTAACATAACTTTTCTCATTGAGGCCAAAAAAGTTCTACCTTTGACTCGTCTGTCCAGAGAACATTGTTTCAGAAGTCTTGTGGATCATCTATGTGTTCTTTGCGAACTTCAGATGGGCAGCAATGTTCTTTTTAGAGAGCAGTGGTTTCCTCCTGGCTATCCTTCCATGAACACCATTCTTGTTCAGTCTTTTTCTGATAGTTGAGTCATGAACACTCACATTAGCCAAGGTGAGAGTGGCCTGCAGATCCTTGGATGTTACTCTGGGGTTCTTTATGACTTCCTTGATGATTTTCCGGTTTGTTCTTGGAGAGATTTTGGTAGGACGACCGCTCCTGGGTAGAGTGACTGTGGTCTTGAACTTTCTCCATTTGTAGACTGTCTGACAGTGGATTGGTGGAGCCCCAAATCCTTAGAAATTGTTTTGTAACCCTTTCTAGACTGATGAGCATCAATAACTGTTTTTCGGAGGTTTCTTTTAATCGTGGCATGACGTGTTTCCACACACCTGCATGGTGAAGACCAAACTCACAAACTCACAAAGTTACCCCTGAAAATCTACCTAATTATTTAAACACCTGATTCTAATTATACCCTTAATTGAGCTGATAAAAAAACAGGGGTTAACTTACTTTAACTTACCCTGAATCTTAATTACTCATTGTTTGTCTAATTCATACATGGAATTGTTTAATATAAACCCTATTGGATATTTAAGAAAAGGTTTTGATTCAAGAAGGCTGTCATGGTAAAACTATGGAATTTCCATAATTATCATTGAGGTTCTCAATTGGCACTGTATATAAAAAAATATATATATTAATCTATACATTTAAAAATATATAAATATGTCAACCGTCAATCTATTTAAAATAACAATATTTAGCAGTATTTAATAAGCGCTGGTCAGTTGTATATATTAAGTCTGCACAAAGTATTTTAAACCCAAGGTAATCACCACCCCTTTAATTTAAATGACAGTCTGTCATGTGGGCTGCAGTGGGCTTGTGTAATAATGTATTTCAGGTCTGTGAGAGAAACCGGAGCATGCTGTTTGTTTATGTTGTCAGCAAGGTGATCTCATCCATATAAATAGTGTCAGAAGAACATAAGAAATGTTTGGGAATGAGAAAAGGTCATTCTGCCCATCAAGGCTCGTCCCTTGTTAGCACACAATTCTCCCCCACTGTGGGATCTAATTTTAAAGCACAGAATCAAGCCTTTTTTTAAATGTTCCCAGTGCTATAGATCCTACTAGTTCACCTGGTAGGCTACTCCATGCATTTATAACTAAAAAAGTGCTTCCTAACGTCTGTTCTAAACTTACTTTCACTCAGCTTCCATTTATGCCCTCTTGTTCTTCTCTCTGTGCTCAATTTGAAGTAATGTCCTGGGTTCACTTTATCTAGACCATTTCAAAGACTTTAATCAAGTCCACTCTTTCCTTTCTTTTTTCTAGGTTGAAGAGATTTCATTATTTTAACCTGTCCTCATAGCTCATGTCATTCAGTCCTGGGATCAGTCTAGCTGCTCTTCTCTGTCCCTTCGAGTGCAATGATGTCTTCTTTGTAGTGAGGTGACCAAAACTGCCCACAGTATTCTAGGTGGGGTCTAACTAGGGCATTGTATAATCTTAGCATCAACTCTCGACTTGTATGCCACGCTTTCTGCAATATAGTCTAACATTCTGAATCACAATACTGTAACATTTAAAACCATAATTCTAAATCATGTACAGTATAAAAAATCAATCACGGTTTCAGATTTCTCATAATTCCTGTACATCTTATCCTGTGTATTCTTGTCATCCACTGTAGTATATAGCACTGTATAACTATATATGCGTGTCATTTGACCTCATTTTATGTTTAAGAAGTTGTGTGTGTTGGGTGAGGACTGGATTTCATTCTTGTGTCGTGTCACTGCATATTCCTTACAGATCCACTAGGTGGGGTAGCATCTTGTTTTACATAATATTTCATATTCATCTGAAATGTATTCCAGCCCCTTTGTGACTGTACAGCATGAATTGCAATGATTTGTTTATTTAGCAGAAACCTTTATCCAAGGTGACTTACAGAGACTAGGGTGTGTGAACTATGCATCAGCTGCAGTCACTTACAACAACGTCTCACCCGAAAGACAGAGCACAAGGAGGTTAAGTGACTTGCTCAGGGTCACACAATTAATCGATGACTGAGTCAGGATTTGAACCAGGGACCTCCTGCTAATAAGCCCTTTTCTTTAACCAGTGGACCACACAGCCTCTGATTTGACATGTTGACTGCAGGTGTAACACAGTATGGTGGGAGGGTATTGTTTATTGGAAGAAGAGTAAATGGAAAACATTTACAAAGCTGGGCCCTATTTACAACAATGACAGCTGAGTGCAGGTAGACAGAGTGATCATTTCTGTCCTGTGCCACTGCCAGCTAAGTGCAGTTAGACAGAGTGATCAGGCCAGTGCTTCAGTGGAAGCGTGTCAGTGGGGCTCCTACATCATACTGAGGGACCAGAGTCTGGAGACACATGCTGATTCATATACAAATACATTGTATATAGGCATATATTATATATATATTGAATTTCTTCACGCCCCCTCGCTATTTTCTGATGCTTGCACTTGTTCTGAGTGGCAGACTTGTAGGACTCGGACTCAAAAATTACACATCCTTGTGTGAATCGGACTCGGACTCTAACATTCGTGCTCCGTGACTCGGAGCTATTAAATGACATACCCTTTTTTATTTTCTATTACAGTTACTAGGAAACTGTGCACAATAAAAACCCACCCAACAAAACATTATCCAATCACTGGTTAGTCCTGTTGTCTTTACAGCCAATCATAGTAAGAATAAGAACTTGGAAGCGAGTTAGGTTGCAGTGTAAACACCCCCCCACATAAATCCAACTGCAACCATTGCAGACTACATTTTTTTTCTCTTTTGCATTAAGTTTTATAAGGAATAAATAATGTCAGAATGGTAAACAACTAAGTAATGATTTGGCTTTTAACGAGCCTTTCTCTTTAATACTTTAAACCGTGTTCTAAATGTTTTAAGCACTGTAGAAATACATCCATCTTGAAAACTGCATTCTTGAAAAAACACGTAATTTGATTTTGCTGAGCTCCCTGAATCTCTGGAATATCATGTTTTTGTTTACACTGAAAACAATAGAACATTGGTCACCTTAATCATTTTGAGTTTACTGAAAACAAAAATGAATGAAAAAAGAATAATCATATAAGTTATAATCATACTTTTAGAGCTTCTTAATTCATATCAGAAAGTTGCTGTGTGATTAAATATTCTATCCTTTGCTTCTGATCCCCACTCGTTCCCAGCACACACCATCACTGTTTGCACGCAATGTCAATTAATTCACCTGGCAAATTCAGTGTAAAACTAGGCACTAGTCTCAATTTGAAAATTGGCTACTGTCAAACAGGCAGATATATCAGACTGATATGACAGAAGGACTGATTGATAGCAAAAAAAGAACAACAGAATAACTTAATACCATTTAATTTACCAGAATGAAAATAAATTATTATGGATGCGGGAAAAACACATTAACAATAAGCTGTGCGGACTCGAATGACAGTGACTCGGACTCGAATGACAGTGACTCGGACTCGAATGATAGAGACTCTGACTCGGACCCTGATGACTCAGACTCGAATGATAGAGACTTTGACTCGGACTGATGACTCGGACCCTGATGACTCAGACTCGAATGATAGAGTCTCGGACCCTGATGACTCAGACTCGACTAGAAGTCTGCCGAGTGGCTTTGGGTTCTGTTGCTCCAATATTGAGTTCTCATTGTTTTGTTAGTTCCTTAACATACTTCCTCATTCTATTCAAATCATATGACAGTGTGACCTTCAGGTGGAAGGTAAGGAGAGCTGCCACATTTGTAACAAATACCAGCCTTTGCGCGGTTATGAAAAACCCACATAACTTCCCAATGAGATTTTTCTAAAACTTTTCTATAAGGGGAATTCCATGCATCCCTATCTTTGGCCAGTAGAGGTCCCTGTAGAGTCAAATGGCTGCACCATCCTCTACACCTCACCTTCACAGTCCTGTATGTGGAGTCAGGTATCAAGTGTAATTTAAGGTGGTATTGCAAGTTCTACTACTACAGTACATCAATACTGACTACTGATTCCATCAAACATTGAGGTGTAGCACCTTAAAACACCTCAGTGTCAGATGTTAACAAGGTGATCTCATAGGTTGGGATGATTTAATGATTCAGTGCCTATGGTGCAAAGGTGGGTGAATCATGCTGAATCAGTACCGCACCCTATATCCTGTCGACGTGTTGGGGCACGTCTTGCTGATTTTGTATACAGAGAAATCTGTTCTTACAAATGAAATACTCTATACAGTATATACTACTGTATTTACTACTTGAGGTTGTAACAGTTTGAACCCAGGGATTCATTATTTATTATCAGTCATGCAGTAAATAAGCAGTGATTTAGTGTGTTTGGTTTGAGTGAAAATCAATACAAATAACACTGTTATATGAAGATTGTTTAGGAACTAAAACCAGGACTGGACCATTGGTGCCAAATTGGAACACCCTGAAAAACTGATACACCTGAGCAAAGTAGTATTATACTAAAGAAAAAGCAGGTGTGGTATAACAGTGTTATCACCCTGAATATATAGCAAAGCAAAAAGCAGGGCCAGAGTTTCTCTACTAATTTCATGGTTTCTATTTTTAATAAGATTTACACATTTTATTATTGAGGTGGTGAGATTAAACCCAGATGGCTATTTTAACACTGGGCATACTGTATAGATGCATCACTGCCTGGTTTCAGCGTTTTTTAAAAAAAAATCTCTTTCTCTCTCTCTCTATATATAGGCTTGTGAGAGATAGCACAAGCGGACAGAGACTTAGAGAACAAAACTGCAGAGTGAAGTGCCGAAGCATGTATTTATGAAAGAAAAATAAACAAAAACACAAAATAGGCACGGGCCAAACAAAAGATACACAATCAAACATAGAGTCAGGGTAAGCAATGCCTTCACTGACTTAAGAAATCAAAGAAAAGAAACAAAGTCACCAAACAGATCTTCGATGTGGTCTCCACTTCTCTTCTTATGGAGCCCTAGGCTACCTTTTGTAGGATGTGGCTGAAGCCTAATTAATCAATAATTAGCAATTATCTAATTAAGGCTCCAGCCACATTCTCACATATTTTTGGCAGGGAGGAATTAACCCCATCCCTGCCAACCACCACCAAACACCCATAAATATACATGGGCAGAGCTCTCGCTCTGTCATAAGGCTTGAGTGTTTAAATTCACCTTTTTAAATATGTGATGTGGTGTTTCTTTTGAAGTGCGATCCTCGGTTTGATCCTAATTGAAAGCACTGTGATAAATCACTTGATATGACCTACACTCAGAGTAAAAAATAATATGATACTCAATATCTTTTCTTTTTTCAAATAATGTATTAAACAAAAACCCCACGTGTCCAGATAGAGCACTTCCCTAGGCATCACGCTTTTGTAGCTTCTGCGTTTGACTGTATGTTTCTAACGAGGAAGTAACATGACAGAGTGCTCGTCACACACTGGAAGGGGTTAATGAGTGAGAGTCCTCTCTTGTCTGGGAAAGTGCTCTGTGTGCTTTGGGGAGCTAATAAAACCCCTCATTAACTCTCCAGCCTCTCACAAATCTGCTCAGCATATGAAGAAACAGTATCCCCCTCCTCTCCTCTCACCCTCATCATCCAATTGGTTTATTTCACAATAAACAGCTCAGCCAGTCTGCCAACCCTTACTCCACACTATTTCATTCTTATGGCATTATTTGATCTAGAAAGTCAATAGCAATTCCACATGAATTATATAAGTATGTATTTTACTTATTAAACCAAGTGAAGGGCTACAGTCTGGGAGTCCACTAGGCCTCAGGCCTGATCATGGCTCTGAGTGTCTGGCCTCTCATATCCCTGGTCCCAGGACTTCAAGGCCGGGGCATTTCAAACTGTCACATGATTTCTAATGCTTCAGTACAGTTACTTTTTTGTTGGTTTTCTTGTTTCAGACAAAAAATCCAGATCCACAATGCTTTCAAAACTGTTGGAATAAAGTACTAATATACTATTCTGATCCTTTTTTAGAACACAGTTTACAATTGTATTAATGAGAACTGCCCATACCTACACTAGTAAACAGAACTGCGTTTTTCAGATTTTGAAGAATCCTTTACAAGTTCTTGACTCGACTTCAGCCAAGAGGGCCCTGGCCTTACCTCAGCTTGGTCCGGAGGAGTCCAGTACTAGGCATAGTGTGTTATGGGAGTGGCCCCATAGTGTTTACAGTACTGTGGATGAGATGTGTGACTGGAGCGGGTGCTCTATGGTGGGGAACAGGACTACTTCAATCAGGACAGAAGCACTGCATTGATGATGTGGAAGGTTCCCCTCATAAATGATTTCCTCTTTGTGTTGTTATTGAGATGTTTTGACAGTAATGTTGGGCAGAGCATGGGATCTGTTAGAGGGGTGGTGTGATTGGGATGGGATCACATTGTGTCTCTGTGGTGGATAGTGTGTGAATCAGGTCCTAGCGTTTACAGGGCCTTTTACAATAATGAGGTGGTTACTGTTTACAGGCTGTTTCCAAATCATGTAGGTGTGAACCTGGATTAATGGAATCTGACTAACAAAACAGCTGCTTGTTATGTGGCGTTTCTAGGCATAATACATAATAGTGTTGTCATAGGGGGAAAACAAACATGGTGCAGACCAGGGTTTTTTAAATCCAATCGGATCGCTGGTCCCTCTTTTCTTTTGTTTCAAGACCTTTTTAGTTCTTTGCTTGTATTTGACATCAATCAAATCACTTCCTGTAATGTAGGTCAATTTCACTCCAGTCTTATCATTAAAGTATGAAAAACAAGTAAGGAAGCAAATATTTTCAACACAAGGAAAGTGACAATGAGATTTGAAATTTTAAAACCTTGGTTAGCAATCCTTTAATTGTACATTTCTGTTGACTTGAGGACTGGAGGGAGTGTTAGGTCTTTGGAGACTTTTACAAGCACACACATTTCACGGTTATCAAGTTTTTTAATGTTTCAACAGTGCATTGCAGATGACAGTTCACTTAGCACGTTTCTTAATGTTTCAACAGTGTGCATTGCAGATGACCATGTTTACAGTTAGCACGTTTCTTAATGTTTTAACAGTGTGCATTGCAGATAACCATGTTCACAGTTAGCACGTTTCTTAATGTTTCAACAGTGTGCATTGCAGATGACCATGCTGGCTGACTATATTTAGTAAAATGATACTTGATCTGTGAAGCAGCTGCTCAGTATGAAGCTGTCGGATGAACTGCAGAAACATTTGTTTTTGTAGTTGGTAAATGAATACCTAAGCGGCTCTTGGGTTTTTTCTTGGATTGAGCTTGTCTGGAGAATCCTAAGTGCCGGGACTGAACAGCCTTCCTCGTTCCATTCAAATCATGTGACAATCTGACCTTTCAACACTGATAGCCCCGCCTACTCTTCATATACAGTAGTGTGCATGTGTATTAGAACACCCCATGAAATCAAACCACTAGAACTGAAAATTTTGGAAAATTGTCAAAATAGGCAAATTAGTGATTGCCTGATTTAATCGATGACTTTATGACTGAAAATTGAAATTCTCACACCCTGAGGTTTTCATGCAGGTAGGTATATAAAGGATATAAATGAGAAATCTTGGTGTTGTAATACATTTGCACACTGCTGTATATAGACAGAACTGAATTGTAACCCTCTAACCCTCCACAGCAGTGTGGAGTAGTGGTTAGGTCTCTGGAAACTTGACCGGAGGGTTGTGGGTTCAGTCCCAGGTGGGGACACTGCTGCTGTACCCTTGAGCAAGGTACTTTACCTAGATTGCTCCAGTAAAAACTCAACTGTATAAATGGGTAATTGTATGTAAAAAAAATAATGTGATATGTGTATAATGTGATACCTTGTAACAATTAGAAGTCGCCCTAGATAAGGGCATCTGCCAAGAAATAAATAATAATAATAATAATAAAGTGCCTGGGATATTATAATAGTGTATAAACAGTGGCTCAGTTACTAAGGACAGTTCAGTAATGGAGCCAACATTGCTCAGTGTTAGCTCAGAGACTAATACCTTATTGGGAAACAGATTTCCTGCTTTGGTTTAGTTGGCACCAGAGAAGACAGTTTCTTACAAGATGCTTTTCTAATGTTTCTGCTACCCAAATGCATGCTGTCTTCACTAATGCCTGTACAGCTGTAGAACACTTTTGGTTGCATAAATCTAATTTATTTTTAAAATACCTTTATTTTGTATCACTTCTCATTTTGGCTCTCATAATTATACGATATACTCATTTCTTTCAGTCCACTCTTGTAAGTGTATTTGTTACGCTCTGTCTGGCTAGACACAATGGGGAATGAAAGCAGTTCAGTGGAGAATCGGGTAAGTGTGATTAAAACGTTTTTGTAATGCAAGCAAGCTATGCATGCACCAGTGGATGCCATTGCTTTAATTAAGAAGCTATTTGAGACTATTTAAACAAAAGCTGGTTGAATCAAACAAAACATGCATGCAGGATACAGAATTAAGAATATCCGCATTCGGTATAATGATATACAGTATAGTTGTTTTTATTGCTGGCATGTGAAAATGTTTTAAACACCCATGGATCCCTCAGCACTGCTTATAGTGCTTATCTTCAGAATCCTTATTATTGTACTGCTGATGAGGAACAACAGACTAACAATTAACAAAGTTTGTAACTGATTTTTTTTAAATGACCAATTGCAAACTGTGTCAATAGACTTTTTGGTTTCTTAACTATTATATAGTTATAGAAATGTTTTCCATTTTTGTTAATGATTATTTGATCAAATAATGTGAATAGAAATATTAAAAGGGCGGCTCTATGCCATCTGTGTTTTCTTAATATTTCTTGTCTTACCTGTTAACTATCCCATTATTTCTCAGTCATTCTCTGTTGCTGCTTCTGATTTTTATTTGCAGGCATCCTAACTCTTTATTAACATCTGGATTTGGTTTACCATGAGGAGAGTAAATGAGCACTTGGGGATTGCAGCTGTATTTTCTGTCCCCTCTTAGAGACTGTGGTTTTGTATTGTGGTCAGTCTCCAATACTTTGTACCAAAAGTGGGAACACATGGTCAAAATTTAAAACATTTATTGTATGTATTTCTTTAGTTATCCAATGTCTAGGTTGTCAGTTTATATATCAACTCTCGAGATTTAAAAAAAGGCATTTTCGTTTGACATTTATTCAATGACCATCCTTCTATTCCTATGTAACATCGACACCAAAAAATGGATGCTTTTTATATTGAACATGGTGCTTAGAGCTGTAAACAACTTCACAAGTTTGTCTTTTTGAAGACTTTTATTGATTGCTTACTTACATTTAGCAAAACATTATATAATAATGTTTAACATCCTCAAACATGTAATGCATGTAACTGTGTTAATATTGACCTCAAGTGACATTGTGTTATTTCACTCAAATCTAACTATTATACATTTTAGTTTTTTAGACATCAAGAGCGATTATTCTAACATTTTTTAAATGTAAGTTTATTGTCTTAATATGTATCTGTCCTGAAAGGGGTACTCTTATTTTAAATACGCGTGTATCATGGACACAGTGGTATTTCTGATCTTTATATTATGTTAACCATATAAACAAATGTTCTATGTTTATATGGTTAACATAATATTATAAACGGCATTTAAGCAAATAGTAAGCTATATGCTTAATTTAAATGTTCATATTTATGTATTGTGACATCTGGAACATGTAACCTGTATCGACTCCAAATAAACTTGTACAGGTTGGTGTCAAAAGCATAGACTTTTCTTTAGTATTAATACATCACAAATGCAATACTTATAACAACTTGCGAATTTACGAAATACAATACACTTTTAAAATAATGGAATCATTGAATTTTAAACATACTTGATCTCCTTTTTTCCCCCATTTGTGTTTTGTGGGTCCCGGGGTTTCATTTCCACCAACGTAACGCAGCTGAACAGCAATGTTGTTACGCTGAGTTAAAAGATTCCCGCTTCGAGCAACGAATGAGCGAAGACTTGTTAAAAAAAAACAAAAAAAAAACGTGGTGATTGCCGTAAAACACGGGATTACGACAATGAAAAAAAAGCGCACAGTTTCAGCACAGACTGTTGTATTATTATTATTTATTTCTTAGCAGACGCCCTTATCCAGGTCGACTTACAGTCGTAAGCAAATACATTGTACGGACGCAACACATCCGGATATTGACAGCAACAGCGAGTTTGAAATGTTCTAATTTTGTGTAAGAATGAGAACTCATACACGAATATATTAATATTTAGCAAATACATTACAATTTTCTTTTAGTGTAATTGACGCCATATGTTACGTTCGAAACCCAGTATTTGATTGTCTGTATTTCTGACATGCAAAAAAAAAAAAAAAAAAAAAAACAACAACATAACATCATTGACATATTAAAAGCATATCTCATTAATTTTTAGTAAAACAACACATTGCAAACATATATAACAAACACGTTTCTTAATCCAAGGTGTATGATGACTGCGCCAACCACGTGCCTGTTGGTACAAAGTACTGGAGAATGACTCATTGAGGTTTTCTCTTTACTACAGTTGCCACAGCTGCCGAGGGGGCAGAAAACAGTTGCGCACCCTAGTGGTGGTGTGACACCACTGCGTCACTTAAAAAATGCAGCTTTTTCATTGGTTGAAAGTGGCATTAGTTTAGTGAGCCTAGTAAATGATGGACCATGGTGTAAGCAGAAACAGCAGTATGTGAGGGACACATAACACACACAATAGGATACTAAACAGGTAAGAAAAGAACGATTAAGAAAATGTAGGTGTTGTAAAGCATCCCATTACTCACTAGCAAAACAGGAGCTAGGCTGCTCTGTGGTGTTTAGGGATTTTTATGACAAATACACACATAAAAATATAATATTTGAAACAAACTGACCTATTCAGCAAAATACACACATAAAAATACAATGTTTAAAACAAACTGACCTATTCAGCAACATTGCACTGAATTGCAATTGACAGCACATTGTTATTATTTGTTTATTTAGTAGACACCTTTATCCACAGTGACTTAAAAAGACTGGGGTGTGTGAACTATACATCAGCTTGCAGAGTCACTTACAACAACATCTCACCTGAAAGACAGAGCACAAGTAACTTGCTCAGGGACACATCATAAGAGTGGCTGAGCCAGGATTTGAACTGGGAACCTCCTAATTATAAACTCTTTTCTTTAACCACTGGACCGCACAGCCTCCATTGTAACATGATTACAATGTAGCTATAATTAATTACTTCAAATCTTCAGAACTCGTGGATACATCGCAACTACTGTCCCACATTTAAGTCATTGTTTGTTAACATTCTGGGTCACAGATAGCATTACAGATTTTCTTTTATTCCTAACTTTGAAACACTCAATCGTTTTCCTAAGGGGAAACTGTAAGAAACGTCAGGAGATGCACTAGCCTCATTATTTCAGTGGGATGTCTGAGGCTGGGAGCCTTTGTTATAGGGCTCTACTGTACAAACAAACAAACAGGATCAGTTAATCTACCCCAGTAATTAATTCTTGTCATGCTTTGGTATAAATTGAGAAATGTGAAAATATTAGAAAATCATTTTAATCATCCAGATTTATTCTCACCCACACCCCCTATCCCCCACTTGGTTTTTCTAAACTGGATGTTACTTCTAAAACTTAAATTACAATGAAAGACTTTAAATAATTGCTTTAAAATCCATGTCCTTCCCTTTGTAGAAGCAATACAATTATTACTGGACTCATACGATAAGGATTTTTTGGTTCATTGCGTGTTTGTTTTATGTTAAAGTAGAAATGTAGATTTATCTAACCTGTGTTGTAGGTCAGACCTACCACATTATAGTACCTACAGCACAGGAAGTGACTAGGTACCAGCAATCTGCATAGTTGTATATGAGAATATATTGAAAAAGAGAAATAAAAGAACCAAAAGATCTCAAATTAATAAGCAATACAGATTTTAGAGCCTTGGTTATCACATCAAAGCCAGGTCCTATTGTAGTGACTCTTCAGCAGCACTTGAGATGCATAGTTCGCCCCCTATTCTTGCGATAGAACACCACAATTAAGTTAAACAATAGGGTACCTTACATGTGTAACATGCACTGTATTCTGTATATCCTATACAGTATTTGTTAACTTCTGTATTTGTTGATTTGTAGTCTGAGGGTGGCGGCACAGACAAAGTCGTCTTATTTCCCCCTAACCAGGAATTGAAGAAGGTACTGTTCAGCTTTGCTGTAGCACATGTGTGTTTGTGCAAGGTTTGGCTACATTTAACCAACAGGCTTTCTATTATTAAAAACATACCATGGCAAACACATAGCAAAGTGCAGTCATGCACAATGAAAGCATGGTAGAGCTTAGGCAAGCATGGGAAAGAGCAGAGAGACATGTTAAAAGCATGGCAAAAAAAAGCATGGGAAAGAGCAGAGAGACGTGTTAAAGCATGGCAAAAAAAAGCATGGGAAAGAGCAGAGAGACGTGTTAAAGCATGGCAAAAAAAAGCATGGGAAAGAACAGAGAGACGTGTTAAAGCATGGCAAAATAAAGCATGGGAAAGAACAGAGAGACGTGTTAAAGCATGGCAAAATAAAGCATGGGAAAGAGCAGAGAGACGTGTTAAAGCATGGCAAAAAAAAGCATGGGAAAGAGCAGAGAGACGTGTTAAAGCATGGCAAAAAAAAGCATGGGAAAGAGCAGAGAGACGTGTTAAAGCATGGCAAAAAAAAGCATGGGAAAGAACAGAGAGACGTGTTAAAGCATGGCAAAATAAAGCATGGGAAAGAGCAGAGAGACGTGTTAAAGCATGGCAAAATAAAGCATGGCTGAGCATGTTACAGCACAGTAACATGTGCATGCGAAAAGCATGGGACATCTGGAAAGGGGATAGTGCAGTGATACTTCTACCAACTCTGCCATTCACTGTTGCTGTTTCAGCTTACAATCATAGTTTACCTGGCTTGCTAACTAATGTCCTTTTTCATTCACTGGGGCTCCTAAAAGCTGAATTTTCTTAAGTTGATGTTTTATTTTTTTTTAGAAATTATCACTAGGGGTGTGCAACTGTGGCACATGGGAGTCAGTAATAAATGTAAAGTATCTAAAATCACATCACATCACATCATTTTCATTGATTATTTTTTCATAATAAATGTATGTTATAGTTTATACCATTTAAGCACAGCATCAGTTTTTTTTTTATATATAAATTTAGTCGTTGCCAATTAGTTTTTATTATTTTCTCCCCAATTTGAAATGCCCAATTATTTTTAGGCTCAGCTCACCGCTACCACCCCTGCGCTGGGCAGCTTACAGGCAAGCCCGCAGGCGCACGGCCAGACTACAGGGGTCGCTGGTGCGCGGTGAGCCGAGGACACCCTGGCCGACCTAACCCTCCCTCCCCCTGGACGACGACGACACTCGGCCAAGTGAGCGCCGCCCCCTGGGACCTCCCGTCCACGGTCGGCTGTGGAATAGCCTGGATTCGAACTCGCGACATCCAGGCTATAGAGCGCATCCTGCACTCTAGCGAGTGCTTTTACTGGATGCGCCACTCGGGAGCCTCCCACAGCATCAGTTTTTGAAGCCTCGCAATTGAGAACTCCTGTTTCAGTTCAGTTACAGCACTGCAGAGGGGTGAGGGCAGTTATAAAAGTTTACTGTGGTATACATGTATGGCAGGATAGTGTCAAGGACAAGGCTGTTAATCAGCAGGAGAGAGACTCGGAGACAGGGAGCTGCAATTCAAGCGCTAATGCGCATGTTAATTGACAAAAACAAAGGATTTGGCTTTTTATATAGCATGTTATTCAGTCAAGGCCCCAGCCACATTCCCTACATGGATTCTGTAATAGCGGAAGTTTGGAAACCCACACAGCATGACCATACATGTTAAAAAAAGTATACATAAGCATGAAAAACTGCAAAATGCTTTTGACGAAGTTACATAAGTACTTTGCAAATGTTCAGTCTGACACTGATCACTAATAAGAAAAAAAGAAAAAATCAGGACTCGTCCCTTCTGAGCACACTGTTCATCCCGACCAGGAGATCTAATCAAATAGTTCTTTGAATGGTTCCAGTGTTTTAGATACCTCCCCTGGTAGGCTAGTCCATGCATTTATAACTCTCTGTGTAAAAAAAGTGCTTCATAACTTCTGTTCTAAACTTAATTTTACTCAGCTTCTATTTATGCCCGCTCGTTATTGGGCTAACTTTATCTCTCCCATTTAGTAGTTTAAGGCTCGCAATCTGTTTTTTTTTCTGAAAACTAGAGAATAAATCTATTTTAATTTGGAGCCTGTTACCTTTTTGAGAACATTACTGTTTTTTTGGAAATAAGAAACTTTTCTTGATGATTGTTAGGAGGTTCTTGGCAGTTGGACCCCGGCTTGCACACATCATCAAAATTCAAGCAGACTCGGTCAGGATGAGCTGGAACCAACACAACATCATTATGATTCATAGCACTTGTAAATAAACAACTCTGAAGGAGGCAGAACTGCTAAGGAAGGCTGTATTGTTTCTCCTGAGGGCTGCTGTATTTGGTCAGGTTGGCAGTCCTGTCTGAAATCCGATCCCAGGCTCCATGGGGATGACCTTCGACCTACTTCCCAGCATTCACCTGCACTGAGATTGTTCACAGTAATCTCCCAGTCACAGGAAGCCCTTGTCGCTCAAAAGTGAGTGAGTTTTTAACTGTGACAGGAGTTGGGGCAGGGCTGATAGAGGCTTCTGCAGAACAGTTTGGGAGCACTTACAGAACTTGGAAGTAGTGAGTTAGGAGGATGGACAGTCTGCAGAGGAGTTAAACTAGGCCTGCCGCTTCCTGACAGTAACACCTTTCAAACAGAAACATCAGCTGGGCTGTGTCAACACTGTGGCACAAAACAGCAGTAGGCTGTCTCCCTAGATACGTGAAGCTGAGAGGCCTTCTGCAACTCTTCCTTTGCGTTGTTCGGGATATACTGGTCTGTAGGTAAGTCAGTCTGGTAGACACACGTGTGCTTTATTTATTTATGGCTATGATATGTAAATTCTTAACACCTAGATTTACTGCAGAATAATGACAACTGCCATTCAGAGAGTAACTCAATGCTTGAACAATCTCTGTTGCTAGGAAAGGATGTTTATGTGTTGAAACAGATTACTAGCTATGAAAGTTTAGTATAGGAATGCTGCAGTTAGTTTATGTTGTAATGACACTTTGTTTAGGCTTAAATAAACCCATGCAACCAAGAGCGATAGGAATTAATACTAAAATTAAAACTAAAATTGACCAATTTATTCAAATGGTTAACATAGTCCCATAACCCCAATAACCCAAACGAACAAACACAATTATGCCATATCTAAACATATTATTATTCTCATCAAATGCAATTCTATTTTTGTACACATATAAACCTGTGCCAGCTTGATGTCTGTGGTAAAAGCCCTCACGTATAACAGAAACAAAAACAGACAGCAATAATAATAAAAATAAATAAATAAATGAATAACCCCATTCAGTCCTACCAGGATCCTAGATTTTTCTCTAGTACCTCGCTGGCCAGGAAAAAGAGAAACCTTCATTGGTAATCCTCCAGCAAACACAACAAGACTTTTCCTCTGAAGTTGTATATATTTGTAATCCACAAAAAACCTGGTCTTCTGGCAGTATACTCTTCTCCTGGATGTTTGTCCCATGGCTGCTTCCGATGCATGTTTATAATATTTTCCTGATATTTTACAGTACTAGTTTAACTTTTTCAGTATAATTTCAAAGTTTGGCGCGGCTGCAAACTCCAAACATTCATCTTCCTCCTTCTGAGATTCCCATTTTTTTTTATTGGACTCTGTATCAGCTGATATTGGCTCACTCCGAATCCCATTATGCTATGTTTATTAAAGCGATATAGTCCAAAATCCCATCTTCCCTTTACATAATGCATATTAATACATTGTCACCCCTTCAAAAAGGTGTCCATTCAGTGATTCATTATTTGTAGGTCGGTAATGTTTCTGGGTAACACCCTTATGGACTCAGACGGATGCAGTGATTGTAGTAGACGGGAGTAGCAGCCTGCATTTATTTAGAATAATCAAGAGCGGAAAAGAGCACAGGGTAGGCAGAAGTATGGGGGGGGAGAGATCAAAACACACACACACACACACACACACACACACACACACACACACACACACACACACACACACTAGACTGTAGCCGCAGCTCTTCCGGACTCGTCTCTCAGACTCCCGTCTGGCTTCCCTTCTTTCACTCAGTCGCTCCTTAGCTCAATGTGGCTGTCTGTCTTTTCCTCTACGCTCGCTTCCCTCAGCTTGGGAACCACAGTGGACAAGGGGCCTGTGTCACGGACGGTTGACCTAATTGAATGCTGGTCGGTCCTTTCTCTCTTCTTACTATTTGCTCCTATCAGTTCGCCTGTTAACTCCTTCTCCCTGTCGCATCATTCCTGCTGCTGTTATATACTGGCCCGCCCCCCTCTTGCTTCTCAGACCCGGTTGGAGGAGACCTCTTGTTAGCATTTGCCCCCTGCCCAATCAGTGTCCTTGCATCCTGTCCATCACGGAGGTCCCCCGAGATTCTTTTTTTTTTTTTTCTCTTTTTCTCAAAATTTAGTCATCGCCAATTTTTTATCCCGGTCTTCTCCCCAATTTAGTATGCCCAATTATTATCTGTATCCTCGGCTCACCGCTCGCAACCCCCCCGCCGACTCGGGAAACGGCGGCTGGAACACGCGTCCTCCGAAACGTGCTCCTGCCAAGCCGTCATTTTTCGCACTGCAGATCCACAGCAATGCCACCAGACCTATAGTGCCGGAGGACAACACAGATCTGGCGGCTCCACTGCAGAACCACAGGCACTCTATCGGCCACAGGGGTCGCTGATGCGCGGTGAGCCGTGGATTCCCCTGCCGACCTAAGCCCTCCCTACCCGGGCAGCGCTCAGCCAATTGTGCGCCGCCCCCTAGGAACTCCCAGTCACGGTCGGCTGTGACATAACCTGCGATCTCCAGACTATAGGGCACATCCTGCGCGGAGCGCCTTTACTGGATGCGCCACTCGGGAGCCCCACGGTCCTCCGAGATTCTTAAAGGGGCCCATCCCCTCTCGAGGTCGTTACACTGCCCCCTCTAAACAGTGAACCGTCCTGGTCACTGTCACACCTACTCCTGCATCCTCTTGAGGTCATTACACTGCCCCCTCTAAACAGTGAACCGTCCCAGTCACTGTCACACCTACTCCCGGAACCTCCGCGGGGGCTGGCGGGCCCTCTTACCCCTCAGAGCCTCTGAATCCGCTGTGAGCGGCAGCTGCCCAGAGGGTGGACTGCCTACTCTCCCTGGATGGTCTTCTCCACCTGGCCTCTTCGGCTCCTTTTTCCGCGGGGTCCTCCTACGACAGGACCCAGCCGACGTGGCGGGGCCCTGTGGCTGTATCTGCTCAGCACCCCTAGGTGGCCCAGTGCTTCCCCCAGACTCCTTCGTGGGGCTCCCCTGCCCCAGTCTCTCCTTTTTCTGGACCCATGGTTACCTCTGGTCGGTACAGTGCCAGCCGTTCCTGATGAAGCGTGACCCACCGCCCTCTGTGTCGCATCTGACCTGGTACAAAACGTCGGAGAACCATGCCAACACCTTACAGGGTCCCTCCCAATGACTATCCAGTTTGGGGTTCCTCCCTTTCTTCCTCTTAGGGCATTGCACCCACACAAGCTCCCCTGGCTCAAAGTCCCATCCCCGACTCCGGACGTCGTACACACGCCCCCTCGAGATGGTCCCTTATGAACCGGTGAACCCCGTCGAGCCGATCCTGGAGCTGTTGGACATATTCCGGCCCTGCTGGGGAGCGCGGTTCCTCTCCTGGGGGCCGTCCGAATACAAGATCCACCAGGGTCCACAGCTCCCTTCCCAGCATGACCAAAGCCGGGGTGCACCCCGTGGACTCCTGCATCGCTGACCGGTACGCCAGTAGGGCCAAGGGTAGGCATTGGTCCCAGTCTTGCTGATTTCGACTGGTCCACAATGTGAGCTGGACGGCTAGCATCCGGTTGAATGACTCAACCATACCGTCGCTCTGTGGGTGAAGGGGGGTGGTGCAGGTCTTGTAGATCTCTCCCCAGCCTCTTGCACAGCTCCCCAAATACCTGCGACTCAAAGTTGTGGCCTTGGTCTATATGAAGCTCTTCAGGCATCCCAAACTGGCAGAACATACCCTCCAGCAAGGAAGTAGCGAAGGTGGTTGCACACTGATCCAGTAGGGTGTAGGCCTCAGGCCACTTGGAGAAGTAGTTCATGGCGACCAGGATGAACTTGTTTCCTGCTGTGGACTTGGGAAAGGTGCCCAACACGTCAATGGCCACCCGTTCCAGTGGCAAGCCCACTTGGTATCGCTGAATAGGGGCAGTGACTTTCTGAGCAGTGTAGGCGTCACATCTCCGGACGTGCGTCTCCATGTCCCTCCGGCAGTGGCCCAAATAGCAGAAGGCCCTCAACCTCTGCAAGGTCTTGGTCACCCCAAAGTGTCCCGCTGTTGGTGCCCCAATCACGGCCTGTAACACCTGCCAGTGGTCCACAGATGAGGAGGCTGTGTAGTCCAGTGGTTAAAGAAACAGGCTTGTAACTAGGAGGTCCCCGGTTCAAATCCCACCTCAGCCACTGACTCATTGTGTGACCCTGAGCAAGTCACTTAACCTCCTTGTGCTCCGTCTTTCGGGTGAGACGTAGTTGTAAGTGACTCTGCAGCTGATGCATAGTTCACACACCCTAGTCTCTGTAAGTCGCCTTGGATAAAGGCGTCTGCTAAATAAACAAATAAATTAAAATAAATGAGGCCGGGTGGCGCCACAGACGGCAGAGTATCCCGTCATGCAGGCTCAGTTTATCCCACTCTGACACCAATGTAACGTTTCTGGGTAACACCCTTATGGACTCAGATGGAGGCAGTGATTGTAGTTGACGGGGGTAGCAGCCTGTATTTATTGAGAATAATCAAGAGGGGAAAAGAGCACAGGGTAGGCAGAAGTATGGGGGGAGGGAGGAATCAAAACACACACACACACATACACTAGACTGTAGCTGTGGCTCCTACGGACCCATCTCTCAGATTCCCGTCTGGCTTCCCTTCTTTCACTCAGTCGCTCCTTAGCCCAATGTGGCTGTCTGTCTTCTCCCTCTACTCTCGTTTCCCTCAGCTTGGTCCCCAGGAGGAAACCTGCACCACAGTGGACAAGGGGCCCATGTCGCAGCCGGTCGACGTAATCGAATGCTGGTTTGTCCTTTCTCTCTTCTTACTATTTGCTCCTATCAGTTCGCCTGTTAGCTCCTTCTCCCCGTTGCATCATTCCTGCCGCTCTTCGCTTCTCAGACCCGGTTGGAGGAGACCTCTTGTTAGCATTTGCCCCCTGCCCAATCAGCGTCCTTGCATCCTGTCCATCACGGAGGCCCTCTGAGATTCTTCTCGAGGTCGTTACAATATGGTGTGGGATGTACCATAAAACAGTGGGGCAATTTCCATGGGGGAAAAAAAGTTTCCCTTTTTCTTGCTCTATTTTGGAAGTTCTTTCAGGTTGTGTGTGTTTCAATTTAGTTTTCTTTTAGCCATAGAAATTCTCGTTTCAAATGCAAATAACCTAATTAATATTAAAATATGGGAGGGTATATTTCAGTGTTTGGAGTTCCAGTTTTGTTGTAAGTTGTAAGTCTGTGTAGAAGCACCACAAGTGCAGCCTGTCTCATTTAACCACCAAAAAAATTTAATAAAAAAACTACGGGAAACAAAACAAAAACTGAGATAAAAAAAAAACAAAAAAAAACATTCCTTAAGAAAGCGTTGTGTACTACCTTTGTATTATTTGCTAAACATTTTTTTTACTACATATTTATTATAAACCTATTTTTCATGTACATATATAATATATATACATTTTCGTGCAAAACCGTAGCTTCAGCAATTCTGATCGAACAGAGGTAAAATACCAGCCCTTTAGGTAAAGATACAGTATATCTACAATAGGCTATCTTACTTGCCTACATTCTTCACTACATAAAGGCGATCTTATAATAATAATAATAATAATAATAAAAAATATATGAATCCAAATTCTACAGGGATGGTGCAAGGCTTTCGACAATAGTCGTCTCTTTTTGAACAAATTCGTGGATCTAACATTTTTTTCTTCTATTTCATGTTTTTGTACTTTTAAAACAAATTTTGCTCAGTGAATTAGGCTCATTTAATACATATTTTGGTACAAACACCTTTGTTTCCCCTTGGTACTTAGGTAGAGTACAATGTATTACATCTTTTTGCCAAGGCACAGAAACATCTAGGCTTAACAATCAGCTAGCCAATGGCCAATCGGCTTTGTTATTTATTTATTTATTGCAATGGGTATTTTTTTTATTTGTAGTTGCTTCAGTATTTTTTATAACCTCGCTTATAAAACAACTTAACTATAACACACTTTTTGTGAGTCAAATGGCAATAATTTGAAATGTTGAATAAATGGTGTCACATAAAAAACAACAAAAAAAACACCATGAAGGTCTCTAAACCCCTCCTATTGTATGCTTAGGTTCCAGCAGATCTCAGTCTGTTAAAGGATTGCTTGGCAGGGCTCCTTCCAGCAGATCTCAGTCTGTTAAAAGATTGCTTGGCAGGGCTCCTTCCAGCAGATCTCAGTCTGTTAAAGGACTGCTTGGCAGGGCTCCTTCCAGCAGATCTCAGTCTAATAAAGGACTGCTTGGCACGGTCTTCAGTTAGTAGAAAGTTGCACAAGGTTACGTCACTAACAGGATTTTACTGCTGAAGTCTCGTAAGCATAATGTCTGACTTCTGGACATGTTTCTGTGCAACAAAAAGCGTTCAAAGGCGATTTACCCACCCTTTGGGCCTAATTTATGAAAGGACTCTAAACTTTATGGTGATATTTGCAATTACTGTGCATGTTAATGATTTCCGTATTTACTATTGTAATTTGATTCATTATCTCTTGAAATAGTGGGCATAATATGGTGCTCACTAATTTTATTGTGCCATAATTTGGTAATCTGAATGAATATGTGATTTTTCAATTAATCAACACATTACGTAATGTATTTTATAGTACAGAAATAGGCAGCTATAACTAGAAGCAGCTTTTCTAGAGTGCTGACAAATAAACTCAGTATCACAAATGTAATATAATGGGAAATAGAAGAGTATTTTATTTCAATTGAAATCTCAATCAGGAAAAAAAAAAAAGTATATAATGCTAAGTCTCAATATTTAACTTATATTCCAAAACATAAGTTTTTAATAGCACTGCAAAAAAAGATACTGAAGCTGTGAAAATCCGAAATAGTAAACAGTACCACTATGAAATGTACCTTTTTATGACTTCTGTCTGTGTTCTAATTCTGCAACTTTTCCACATAATGCCTGTTGATGCAGAATCCAGTGTAAGAAAATTGGTACTTCTGAATTTCTTTCTTTAATTTTTTCCAGCTAACCAGTCCATTCTTTTGTCCAGTCATATGGTGCACCCTCTGTTGTAATCCCAGTTACTTTCTTCCAGTAAACGCAAAATCCATTGCTTTGTGCAGTATGTCATAATGACATTGTATGTTATAATCTTTCATAACTGCAAAGACATATTGCCTTGCCATCAAAATTATTCATTGAACAAATAATCACCTGGCTAACGATTTTGGAATCTTCTGTGTTCCGCCTCCACCTTTCGCTTCCGTTACATCTCCAACTGCTTTTTTGCTACTGAGTTTAAATTTTACACAAAGTAAAATAAATAGTTTAAACAAGCTTTCGCTTCGCTATCCTAATTAAAATGATGTGTGCTGTGTGCGTGAGGAAACAGATCCTGTGTTCCATTTGAGTGGCTATTTTACTACCTCTGTGAGCTGTGATTGGCTTAATGGGAATGTCTTTCATACAATGCAGACTGCACATGTTGAATATGCTTATATTGAAGAGGCTGGTTGTTTTAAAGAAGAATTCCCAAACGATACAGTGCAGTGCAATTTTAGAAACTAATGGGCGAGCCGTATGCATTAAAGGACAAGGGAAAAAAGGCCTTTTTTTGCATCAGACAAGGAATCAGACATGTTAAAATTAAAAGATAAGCAGTGCAGTTTCACTTTACTTTGCCTCTACCTGTCCTGCTGCTGAGTGCTGTGTCTGTTGATCGCTCATTTTCGATCAATGTAATCCACCTCCACTTTAAAAGTCTTCCCGATTACAATACAACGCTGTGGTTTCTTTATGCATACGCAGTTTAGTATGCATGCTGGCAAATTTTGCTGCACTTATTGACATCGTTGAACACTCACTGCAGGTTCAGGTTTGCCTGCAAGAAGTCCCGCCAAGCATCACGGATACGTCTAGCCTCTGTACTGGGTTGTCCTTCATATGTCTGCGCTGGCTGAATGCGCTCCCTAGCTTCTTCACTTACGCTGGACACACAGTCTTGCTCGAAGCCCTGCCCTTCCAATTCACAGATGTTGTGAAGCACACAACAGGCTGTAGTAACTGTTGGTATAAACTCATGGTGCACCTCAGAGCGCTTCCCCCAAATCCTCCATCTCCCCTTTAGTCTCCCAAAGGCATGTTCGACCTATACCCTGATACCATTAAGATGCTTGTTAAAGGATTCTTCCTGTTGACTGCGTTCTGGTCCCGGGAATGTCTTCACGATCCACTCTAGAAGCGGGTATGCTGGATCCCCAGCTAACATAAGAGGAACTCTCACGCCTTCAATCTCAGCTGTACTTTGGGGATGGCACTCCGGGTACATCTTGAGTACTGCTGCATCATGAGCACTGCCTGGAACTCCAACAGAAATGTTTTGGAAAATGCATTTGTCATCAACTACAGCTTGGAGGATTATGGAGGGCCACTGCTTGTGATTAATGTAGTCACAGTATCCAAGTGGTGCAAGCACTGGTATCAATGGAACTGTACACTTGTGGGATGTGGATTTTCAGGGAGTTTCTATAGGCCATCTGCTGTGCTTCTTCTGCCGAAGGGAGCCGTATGTAGGACTGCAGCAAACAGTCCCGAATAGCTCTACAAACAGTGTAGATACAGCGGTGAACAGTCGTAATGCTTACACTGAATATTCTAGCAACAACTCTGTACTTGCAAAAGCTGGCAAGCCTGTACAAAGCAATGGACACCCTTTTCCGTGTGTCCACAGTCTCACGACGGTGGCTTGCTGGATTTGGAGCAATGTAGGGACCAATCAATTGACACAATCGCTTAAATGTTGGTCTTGTCATACAGAAACTGGAGAGCCAGTGTGTGTGTGAAGGGTTGCTGCTACCTCCCACCTCCTCCGAGTGCGGTAGTACTGCCATGTGTCAGGTGGAGACCGGCACGGTATACCCAACATCTGCACGGACATCTCCAGCTTCTGGAGGGCTAGCCTTTGCCGCCACCTTCTCCGTTGAATCATTTTCATGTAGAGACAAGTTGAGCCAGCAAAAGCAGTAGTAATCTTCCAAACAGAAGTGTTCTTTGCAGTGTTGTTTTCCCTTCGGGGATCCATTTGCGTGACTCGCTTTCAAATACGCTACTCCCTAAAACCTATTTCATATATATATATATATATATATATATATATATATATATATATATATATATATATATATATATATATATATATTGTGTCAGCGCACCAAAGAAACAAAATTGTTTTTCAATAAATAAACGTGGTGGAAAATTTCGAATAAAATGTAAACTAAAAGTAAGGAATTATTATTATTATTATTATTATTATTATTATTATTATTATTATTATTATTATTATTATTATTATTATTATTATGTAACTGGATCAAATTTCATTTCCTTCTTTTAAGGTGCTTGCTCAGTAGAATGTATACTTGCTAAGCTAGTGAGCGAAAAAAAAAAAATGTATGTGAAAATTATCTAGCGAATATATTTTATTGGCTGTGACATCACGAAATGTCACGGGGAATTCCTTTTGACCCGCCAGAATTTGTAGTGGATGGAAAACCATTTTTTTGCCTTTATGTCGCTACTATTTTTGTAGCAGTTTTACCAAGTAACTTATAAACTCACTCGATAAATGGATGGAAAGGGGGCTACAGATAGTTCATCAAACGCAACACCCAAAAACCAAGGCTGATACATTTTAACATGTACCCTAGCTACAACTCTTTAAATGTGCATTGGAACATTGGAACTCGAGTCGCTGTTGAAACAAACTTTAAAAATTTAACAAACTTTTGCTGGAAACAAGAGTCATTTAAAATGGTCTGTGTTAGCTGAAAAAAAAAGTAAAAGTAAGCAGACAAAATTGATTTTTTTAAAAACAACCTTTAATGACATATTCAGCAACATGTTCGAGTTTTGTAAACCTTTAAAATTTATGTTGACACATTAATTAAAATGACTGTGTAATTATATCCTATTTTGCTGCCTTTAATCCCAAAATATAAAACATTAAGAAGCTTTTGTGTTTTTCTTTATACACACTGTACATTTCTAGCAGTATGTAGAAATGATTTTTTATGAAGATTTAAAACCACAGATACCGTCCAATTATTAGTAAATGATATAGCATCATATATGCCACTGGAGCCTATCAACTTAAAAAAAATAATATTAATAAAAAAAAACTTATACGACCAAGCACAGATGTAAACAGCTCGTGTTTCTCCCTCTGTTACATTGTCTATTAACGTCCCCTTTCCGTAGCTTTCTTCTGTTGAAATTAATTGAGCTTTTTTTATTTGTCAGCTGTCTGTATTTTTAAATGTTAATCATACACTGCAAGCTAATAAATCAACGCTATCTAAACAACCATTTTAAACTTCCCGCCTTTCGTCATTGTATAGTATGAGGAATTCACCAATCATTTGTTCGACCCTGTTGCCGTAGTAACCAAATGCACGGCATTGACGCACAGCTACTGTAGCGCTGCTTCTACTTGATAAATGTATGAAATGAACAGGTGAGGTGAAGAGTAACGTAAAATACTGTAAGGTTTATAAAATGCATATTTTTCACAGTAGGCAGTCAAATACACGATTTCCATGAAATTCGTGATATTGTGACTTTTCCGGGACCCTACATATAATCTGCTCAATCTGTATCTAGTTATTACTTAAGTGAATATGGTTTGCATATATGAAATACGTCCATCGCGGTATTTTGTGACTTGCATACATTTCCACACGTTAACATTATTCATTATATTTAAATGACTCGAACACTGTGCTTTTTCCACGTGCTAGTTGCCTGCACCTGGTTAGTGAATACAGCAGGTGTACAAAGCACACAGGAAAGGGGCTTACTGCATGCAAAACACATTACCGCTGTTTAGTGATCGAGGCCCTTAGGACATCATTTACGAAAGGGCACCTAACATGCGTGATAAATCTAAATTTAGTGCTCCACTTGCTAACAGAGAACACATTAATTTATGTGCACAGTATCTGGCAAATTTACATACAATACCGTGCACGTTACATGTATTGTGAGCGATAATTTAATGTGCACGATAATGCCCAAGACTTACCCATGACCACCGTGATATCAAAAGCCCCAGCAGTCCAGGTGTATCTTTTGGTCAGTAGCTTATTGTGAAAGGTGGAGGTGGCATACATTGACCGAAATGAGCGATCAATAGACACAACACTCAGCAGCAGAACAGGCAGAGGCAACGTAAAGTGAAACTGCAGCGCTTACGTTTACTTTTAACATGTATTCCTTGTCTGATGTAAAAAAAAAAAGAAAAAAAAGCCTTTTTCATTTCTCCTTGAATGCATACGGCCCATTAGTTTCTAAAATTGCACAGCACTGTATCGTTTTGGAATTCTTCTTTAAAACAACCCGCCTCTTCAATATAAGCATATTCAACATGTGCAGTCTGCATTGTATGAGTGATATTCACATTAAGCCAATTTCCTCACGCACACAGCTAACATAATTTTGATTAGGATAGTTTAAACTATTTATTTTACTTTCTGTAAAATTTTAAATCAGTAGCAATAAAGTAGTTGGAGATGTCACGGAAGTGAAAGGTTGAGGTGGAACACAGAAGATTCCAAAATCGTTAGCCAGATGATTATTTTCTCACTGAATAATTTTGATGACTGTAACCACACAGGTTTTCTCAAGTCTTATACAAAATAAACCAGCAAGACTTCTTTTGCTTCTTTTCTTGTTTTTTTTTTAAATTTTATTAACCAATATTCAAAAATAAAAACGGCAGTCAGGTCTAGGCTAGCCATGGGGAGGGTATGAGTCGTGCTGTGATTGTGGATGATTTCCGATTCCAGGTAGCAGGGCTTGTGTTTCCCGGCCGTCTCACCAAGAGCCGAGGATTCCGCGTTCTCTTCCTATCAACACGCAGGTTCCATAGAGCGAGACTCCGTCCCAAACCATTCCCTTGCACCCTACACCCTACTACAAGTATACCCTTCGCGTGACGTTTTATTGACATCACAGAGTGTGCACTTGGGTGAGCCAGGGAGTAGGGTGTAGGGTGGAGCTAAAAGCATTAAATGGGACGAACTTCAGTATCATCATTCAGCGCCTTTACCTTTGACTGAGCAAGAAGCTACGCAATCTTTTGTTGTCAGATTGTAGTTTGGAAGAATGGCTGTAGCATTTGCGCTATTCCTGTTCCAAAGAACTGTAGCAAGGATTTCGGCAAGTAGGAGACGTCTTTGCCGCGCTATTGCACATTGTTCCCACTTGTCTCCGCCTTTAACGCAAAGAGTTCTGGGACTTCAGCACAAAAACACTTCCGCGGAAGTCAACTGTTTTGTGCACTTAGTCGAAGGGTGCAGTGAAGGGCACATAAAACACCCTTCGCTCGTTCCTTAAGGAATTGGGACAACCCTTAACCCATAGTACTTCTGCCCCTCAAGAGAAGGTAATGAGTGAGTAAGGGTGCAGTTTGGGACGCAGCCCAAGTCTGTCCCCGAGAAAACCAACAAGATAGGACAGCCACGCCCCTCACTCCGCAGCGCGCCAATTAGCATCAGAAAGTACCGGAACAAAGATATAACCTTGTTACATGACAAGGCAACATGTCTGATTTACAATGCAACAGTTGCAGTTATAAATGATTATACCATACAACGTCACTATGATACGCTGCACTTAGCAACGTATTTTGGGTTTACTGGAAATTAAAGGAACTATGGAGTTGCAACGAAAGGAAAATACTTTTTTAACTTCAAGAAGCCGGAAAGGTCAGAATTACCTTGGAATAAACTACGGTGGATTCTGCATCAACAGGCATTATGTGGAAATGTTGCAGAATTAGAACACGTTGAGCATTGTTATCAAGTGTGTGAGAAAACAAGTGTCCTGACATAAGTTATAAGAAGGTACATTTCAAAGTGGTGCTGTTTACTATTTCGCATTTTCACAGCTTGTCAGTATCTATTTTTTTCCAGTGCTGTTAAAAACATTATATTTCGGAACGCATTATATACTCTGACATCTATTTTTTTATTGTTTGAGATTTGTATAAAAAGTAAAATACTCCTCTATTATATTTAAGGTGACCAGATGTCCCGTTTTGGACGGGACAGTCCCACTTTTGGAACACTGGTCCCAGTGTCCCCACCACCTTTCTTAGGACGCTCATTTCGACCTGTTTTTCCCAGAGCATCGTTGCACTGGTAACAGAAATTACAGAATATTGTATTTTCATGCAGGCTGCTGTGTTTCTACCATATCTAACTTATTACAGTACAACACTTGATGTGACTAAGAAGGCTGAATGACCAGCAGCATTAAAAAGAGTCTGTACAGCGCTGTGCAAATCTGGAGAATTACTGAACAGTCACCGTTCATATTTGCAAACAATCAGAGAATTGCAGGCGGGTTTGAGGAGCTCAGAGTCTACTGTAGTCATGTCACAAACAAACAAACAAACAAACAAACAACAATAGGAAGGGCTGTAACATGACAATGTATTTGGAGACATTTTCTATTGAAATAAGTCTATATTCACTTTTAGTTCACCACAGGTACATTTTTTATTTCTTTAAGTATGCATGTTATGTTGTTTTTAGCAATAATGAAATACAACAGTTTCAGGTCTCCTGGTGCCAATTTAATTTCTTAAAAAAATATTTACATGATAGTTGAGTACTGTAATACAAATAGTTTAAAATAATTACAAAAAAAAGGAACCATTTCCTTGTTTCATTTGACCTTTCTTTAAAAACTATGTAAATAAACTGCATTAGAGACAGGATACATCTCTTTTTAATTTGGTGACCCCTTATTTTTATTTCTATGGTAAATGTATATTTTATCCTGCAAAGTTTAAAGAAAATAGAGACTCACATTTAAGATTAATGCTGTCTGTTGCACAGGTGTGATAGCTTTATAAGGTATACTTTATCACAGCCTTTCGTTTAATAGAAGAAAAACAATGATCCAATCAGAAACTGCAATAGAGAACATATACAAAACAAATACCATTCATATTAAATGGTAAGAAATTCAGTACAGTTAGCACTCACATACCCGACCCAATAAAATGTTGACTTCAGTGTCGGTTAAACGTGTGTTACTGATCTGATTATTTCATTTTGGCCCATTCCAACCCTTGTCCGTTTTTCATGGAACACAAAAAAAATACATTATCAAAAATACATGTTTGTCATTTACTGCTGTGTTATGCCCCAACTCGTGCGTAATGAATCAATGAAAGACCCCTCTGGATGAAAAACAAAACTAACAAGAGGACCATCTTCAATTAGTTAAACAGTGCCAAAGAAAAGAAAAATATGTGCTACAATATACGTCTCCCTGTACAGTTCCTCAAACCCAAGTCATATTTTTTCTTTCCGTATGAAATGCGTGCGTGTGTGTGTGTGTGTGTGTGCGCAGGGCAGGGGGTTGTTTAGGTGGTAGGAGGCAGGTTACAACGTGCTCTCCTCCATACACATCAAATCAGATGAAATAATCAGATATGCATCACACTCATTTAACCGTCACTGAAGTCAAAATTTTATATTTCTATATGTGAGTGTTGACTGTACTATAGTGTGGCACAATAAAATTAGTGTGCACCATAATATGCCCACTATTTCGTGCGATAATAAATAAAGTTGCAATAGTAAATATGTAAATCATTAACATGCACAGTAATTGCAATTTAGCACCCTTTCATGAGACCTTTAGTGTGAACTGGAAAGAAGTGTACTTAAGACTTAGACAAACATTATTTTTAGGAAAATGTATCATGGAGATGAAAGCAAAATACTTAAGTCTGTTTTTTTCAAATCTACACTATAGCTCTCTAAAAGCATGTGACATTAAAATAAAGTAAAAACGGCCTGCATGTCTCTATAATCCAACAGGCTAACTGTGCTGAACTCTGCAAACCAAACCATTAGTAGAAGCAGCTAGTGTGTTCTTAACTCCACAACCATTTTATTATTTAAGTCATTCATAGATTGTATTAGAGCATTTTACACTGAGGACGGGATTGCATCAGCCACCAATCCGTGGTTATCCAGGGATTACCCCTAAAAATAAGTGGCTCATGCAATCCGAGGGAATTCTCCAGTGGTGGCTTATCCCACCAGGTACAGGTTAATCAAATCAACCCTGGAGTAATGCAGACAAACATTCTGGCTAATGGTACTGTTTAGAAATGTGCTCTTTAATTTGTATGTGACATGGTCCAATGACTCAAAGTATAACTTCAACATCTTTAAGCATCTGAAGAAATAATTAGGGATTCTCTAATAAAAGTTTACCAAGTAAACTTAGGTAAAGCATAGATGAGCACTAAAAGCCCTGAGAGAGATAGTAAAGCATACTAATAAACATGGCAAACCATGAAAAACTATTGTAAATGCATAGTAAAACCAGGAGTTATGGCAAAATCATTGTGGGAAACTTTTTAAGTGAAAGAAACTTTTTTGTACATGTCAAGACATTTATAGAACAAACTTGAACAATAAAGAAATTGAAAATTTGTCAGCAGGTTTGTATTCTGTGTATACGAAGATTTCTCATAAGTTTAGCTTGTTGCTTGCCTGCCTGCCTGCTGTCAGTCTATTTTAAGTAAAACAAACTCTCTTCATCCACTATCAGTCAATGGGTGTTTGTTCTAGGTCTGTTGGGGCTTGGTGTCTCCAGTAGTCCACAGTTGATAAGGTTACCAAGGTTACGGAGGGGAAGTGGTGGTTTGATGCTCTGAGGTTGTGGGACAGAAGTGAAACTTGTCTTTTTCAGGGAGTCTTTCCTGGAACGTACCATGAACTTGGCTACAGTTTGTGGACAATAAAGTGTTTTGTAGTATAATTATGCTGTCATAATTACTTTTTTTAATTTATTTCAAACCTTTTACACTTGGATTTTAAAGTGGACAATGTTATATATTGTGGGTTCGGTGAGGCAAATTACACAGCAACAATATATTATAGGGAAAATAAAATTGCCGATGGCTTCTTTATTTGTTAATTGCAGACACTGACTCCTGATTGGGTCTCTATATGTGACTGTTCCCCAACTAACACTTCCCTGTGGGATTGAACTACCCCAGTACAAAAGGTTCCTGCTTTATTAACTAGACAAAAACAACAGACAGCTCGATCCAACAGGCTCTGGAACTCTGCTTCAATAATATAAGTTAATGTGCAGCTGATCCTGTCTGTCTTTGGGTATAAGAGTTGGGTTACCAGACATCCCAAGAAAACTGGGATTGTCCCACTTTTCAGCCTTCATTTTTTTGTCCCTGTTGGAAACAATAAAACTGTTAAATGGTCCCAATTTTGTCCAGTGGTTAAAGAAAAGGGCTTGTAACCAGAAGGTCCCCGGTTCAAATCCACCTCCGCCACTGACTCATTGTGTGACCCTGAGCAAGTCACTTAACCTCCTTGTGCTCCGTCTTTTGAGTGAGACGTAGTTGTAAGTGACTCTGCAGCTGATGCATAGTTCACACACCCTAGTCTCTGTAAGTCGCCTTGGATAAAGGTGTCTGCTAAATAAACAAATAATAATAATAATAATAATAATAATAATAAAGTATAAAACTGCTCAGCGAGTGAACAGTAGAGTAGTTCATTACATTGTGTTTGCGCCATTCAGAAATAAAATGAACTATGCTGTGGATTATTTGTTTAATAATTCTGATTATGTGTTTATTAATTCCTTGACCATGTGTAGTTTTTTATTTTTGTATGTGATCTTGGTTAACACAGACATTTTCATTACTGGTTATAGATGTAGGCTATGCTGTATACATATAGAATCAGTTTTTACATGGTAAAAGATGATCTCATTTTCTAACCTGGCTTTTTGTACATTTAACATGTTTTGGTCATATGTCTATAGAAATACAACAATGAATTGTTATGATCTGCAATAAATACATCTAATGTTGAACTTTTTAATTATGATTGTGTTATTATATATAATTATTTTAACTGCTTCAGAGTTGCTATGGTGCTAATGAATTGAAGAAAAGAAAAGTCAGTTTTTCAGTCTGGAAATCTGGTAGGCCTGTATTAGTGTCTTCTCAAAGTGCTCACAATAATACACTCTCAGGGTCAACGGTATACAATACACTTTGACTGCTGTTATCCATGTTTTTAGAACAATTTGCTTAGCTACAGTCCAGACTGCCTTTGGGAATGCACAGAGACTAAACCAAATGTCAAAGAAGTAGGTCTGTGAAATCTATGTAAATCATCACAGAAATGCATCCAGCTCAGATTGTGTGTAACCCAAATGAATGTGCATTCCTGTAGCAAAAAACATGCAGGCTTTATTCATTTCCCTTAAACTAAACGTGTGAGTCATCAGAAAGATATTTTCCATTCCTCATTTGCTATTGTTGTTTCTGTCGAGAATTTTATGTGCTGCACTTACTCCAGCCACCTGGGCTGTTTCTGAAAAGACTCCTAAAGCTGATTCTGAGGTGAGACGGGGAAGCATGTGGTGCTATCTGTACAGCGAAGCATAGCAGATAACACACTCGACAGAAAATACAAGAGACACGATACAGCACACAACAGGATATCAAACAGGGACGGAATTAAACGTCATGAACATTTAAGTAATGCAAAATTAGGCATTTACATATCTGACTTCCCGGTTTTCATGTGGTTAAGCTGGAAAAGATTATATTTGCATAAAGAGATCCACTTAAAAAGCCTGGCACATCAGATATGTGTCGACTATAATGAATTCCCATATAATAGTTGTATTTCCAAGGGACTTGAATTCATTAGGAATCTGTCACCACTGAGTTTTCTGTGTAAGGACAAAACTCATTACAAATAAACTAGAACACTTTGAAATCTAATGATTTGGCATCTGTTACTTTAAAACATTACCAGCAATGTTGTTGAAGTATTACTCCTCTGTGGTAACAGTGTGTATGTTGTCTCATTGGCTTTCTAGGAGACTCCTTCTCCAGTCTCCCACCCCTCTGCTGATTCAGGTCAGTCCCCCAGCCTCACCCCCACCTCTAGAGGGGAAAGGGAGTGAAGAAACCCCCCCGGCAGCAGGAAAGCAGAGCCCCCAGGCAGGGGAGCAGGAGACGAGACATCCACAAGAAGAGCAGGATACCAGCAGCAGGAGTGCTAGTGCTCAGGACACATTTCCTGAGGGAAAAGCACAGGCTGAGCACTGCTCTACAGAAACCACAGAGACTGAGAGGTAGGGGTGGAAACTTCTTCATCAATTCCTATTGCTCAAGGGGTCTGCTTTCCACAGCTGGTTAACGGTTTACTAAAGAGTATGCTGCAAAAAACACTATCTTGATATGTCTGAAGAAACACAATCACAAAAAATACCCTTCCAAGATTATTATCTTAACCCTTTGTGCAGATAATTGGCCCTATTCACATCTGTTGCCTGTTTTAGTGAGTTAAATGACATTTTAAATTAATACCAAGCGTTAATTAATTTATTTAATAGTATTTTGAAGAAACAAGACCGATAAAGAAAAGTAGACAATTTAAACAAAAAAGCTGTTAACTGTCAAAAGGGCTAGGTACAGTAAATATAATTAGTTTACGAAAGACCAGTTGAAAGAACGCCTTTTGCAGATTTATGACCCATTGGAAATAACAAGTTATCATCAGCTCATGATCAAATTCTAACTCTACAAACCTGGTGAAGTGATTACAGCAGAACCTGGATTTACTGTAATGTGTGGCTGCTCAAGACAGTTTATTCTTAAGTGGCTGTTTATTCTTTCATTTACATCCCTTGCTCCGGCCTTGGCGACGCTGGGCACCCCGTTAGAGACAACGCTGGCAGCGGCAATGTTGCCAATGGCAACGTTGGCAGCGGAAATGCTGACAGCTGTGGCAACGCTGTCAGCGACACTGGCAGTGGTGCGGGGCAGTGGTGTTGCTGGCAGTGGCAATGCTGATAGCAGCGCGGGGCACTCTCGCAGTGGCGGCAGTGCTGGCAGCAGTGCGGGGTACTCCAACAGCAATGTTTCAGCAAACTTGCGGTTCTAATGTGAACTAAAATGACTTTAATGCAGATTTTGACTGTCAGTGAAAGTCTGGAATTATAGAGGACTAACTGTGTGCACTCCCTTGGGATTCTAGGAAAAGGACTGCAGTCCTTGACATGAGAAGGTACAGAAGTACATTCCTTATATAATGTTTATAAGACTGATATTTTGACATTCTTTATTTATTGGTTATGGAAGCCTTATAATTGATAGTCACATGTCCCAAGCTAAATGCGAGTGAATTTAGTATTTGATTAAGAGGAGGTGTTTGAGGACCTGTCTGAAGGGTCACAGAGCACCCTGCAGTGTTTAACTTTACCTTTGCTATCCGTATCACAGCAATATATTTTTCAACATGATCCTGATTGTTTTGATATTTTATTCACGTGTCATTGGTTTTATAGTGTTTAGCTAACACAATCATTTGATAAATCTTTGCCGCTATGCATGTCCATTCACTATATAGGTCTGTCATGGATAGCTCTGTGGTGATGTCAGGCCAGGAAGTAGACAGACAACAATACTGTGAGTGAAGTGCTGATAAAAAGATTTAACAAAACAAAATACTGCACACAAAAGAAAACGGCATGTTGGCCAAAACAGATAGACAAACAGACACGGAACACACAAATATCGCACTGGTATAAACCCATACAAGTATCACGCTGATATAAACCCATACAAGTATCTCGCTGGTATAAACCCACACAAGTATCTCGCTGGTATAAACCCACACAAGTATCACGCTGGTATAAACCCACACAAGTATCACGCTGGTATAAACCCACACAAGGCAGCAGTGTGGAGTAGTGGTTAGGGCTCTGGACTCTGGACCGGAGGGTTGTGGGTTCAATCCCCAGTGGGGGACACTGCTGTTGTACCCTTGAGCAAGGTACTTTACCTAGATTGCTCCAGTAAAAACCCAATTGTATAAATGGGTAATTGTATGTAAAATAATGTGATATCTGTATAATGTGATATCATGTAACAATTGTAAGTCGCCCTGGATAAGGGCGTCTGCTAAGAAATAAATAATAATAATAATAATAAGTATCACGCTGGTATAAACCCACACAAGTATCACGCTGATATAAACCCACACAAGTATCACGCTGATATAAACCCACACTAGTATCTCGCTGGTATAAACCCACACAAGTATCTCGCTGGTATAAACCCACACAAGTATCACGCTGATATAAACCCACACAAGTATCACGCTGATATAAACCCACACAAGTATCACGCTGGTATAAACCCACACAAGTATCACGCTGGTATAAACCCACACAAGTATCACGCTGATATAAACCCACACAAGTATCACGCTGATATAAACCCACACAAGTATCACGCTGATATAAACCCACACAAGTATCACGCTGGTATAAATCCAGCACGAATAGCAATTGTAATTTGTTTTCATTTTACTTCACCTCCCGACTCTCGTTCCGCCTCTGAACACACCAACTCTGAGTGAGTGATTCGTGCCTCTATATATACAGCTGTGCCGGGACTCAGTTTCGAATGAATAATTCACTTGAATCCCAGCACATAATAATGACTAATTTGTGCAATCCCTGTGCCCACATACTAATACACATTTTATCTGCATGTGAAGTGATTGTGCAATCCTCGTGCCTAAATACAAATATACATTTTAAATCACCCATGCTGCATAGCCCAATTTATACCCCATGCACCAATACATACACACCAGATAAAACATAAAACACAAAATACGCACAGGGGTGGAGCACCCCGCCACAAGGTCCAAAATGGGCAGATTTGAAAGAAACCTCTGTTTTAGCAAACTTTTTTTTTTTTTCATTTTAAATCATGCTGTCAGTAAGATGCTGAACCTGAAGACTCTGCTCAGGTGAAATAACCAAAGTTGCAGATTTCCTGGTCCTTCCTCGTGTACAGTGGTACCAGATGTCATGTTTAAAATCAAAACACATGTTTGCTAGGATATGTGTGTCTTTCTAAACTGCACATTTGAGACCTACATAACAAATTGACTTGCAAATACTTTAAACATTTCTCAGCTTTCATTTCTCAGCGTACTGCCAAAACAAAACGCATTTGTCCTGTGAGTGACCAGACCATGCTAGTGTCAGCGATGCTAGTTTTCTTATTCCCACAGTAGCCATTCATTTTAAACAGAGCACCAGCTGGTCTCGTTCAAATTCCACATGAATTTCAAAAGGGTATGGAGTTTAGAAATTCATGACAGCCTTCTGTAGAGTCACATTGTACTTGTTTAAATTGTTATCCAGATATTTCTACGCGGTTGAGAAATAAAAGCAAAGCTGTGGATATCTGCAGACATAGTCCGTCACAGAACTTGCTAAACTAATTGCACTGCATTGAACCACTTCTATGGGCAGCTGCAAGAACATTACAAGCCCAGTCATGCTGACAGTAAAGTGTTTGATTACCATGTACCTTCTGAGGGAAGGCTATTAGAAAACCAAGCAGGCTAATCCTTTCCTCAGCGTTGTTGAGAAGACATGAGCCCAAACGTTTGCCTGCTTTGCTTAGCTTTACATAGTTTGACATGTTAGAATCTGTTTTGTTTCTTATACATTGAAACTGTAAAAATAAACATGTTTAATTGATTGTTTAAACTGTATTTAAAATGTTTCTAACCAATCACAGAATCCATCACAAGAAGCACACAAATAAAACATGTATTTTTACAACATGTATGTGCGACTACAGGTGTACATTAGTGTATATTTTGAACATATTGTATTCTGTACTGTATAAGCACAAAGGGTACTGTTTATATTTGACAATAGATAAACAGCTAAGCAACATTCCGAGAGCTTGATACTTGGCTAACTGTAAATAGTTTTACTTAATTGTAGCTCTCAGCATTAAAGGGTACGAGTGCTCCTGTAGTTCTAAATGAACCTTTTTCATTTTAACCCATGTCTCACAGCAGTAAGAGGTGCTGGGACGATGAGCCCCTCTCGCCAGGTGCACACAGCACAGGTAATCCTCTCTTAGATGGACAGGAGCTCTCTGCAGGTGTGAGATACCAGGCCTTGAGCAGAAGCAGGTACATATCCAGGTGTGTGAGAGTGTGCATGTCACAGCTATGCAGCCCAACTTTCCTATACGCTTTTGCCTTCTATTTGGCTGGTGTTTACAGTGGTGTGCCATTGCCTTTTGTGCCAGGGTTCTTGGGATTTTTTTAAAAAAAGCTGTTTATACATGATAAAGGCTGCTGAGATGCAATATATTGTTGCCTTTATAAGCTGCATCAGCAAGGTTCGATACAGTAAATTATTAATGGATCATCTGGACAATGCAAAACACCATTCATATTAAAAAAGCATTTCCTGTCTAGCTCTAAGTTTACAGTAGATTGTTGCTTAACAGAAAACACCTAACTAACTAACTCAGGAGAATTAAAGAGTCCCTGTTGTGCTAGGGTGCTAGTTCTGTAGCAAGTTTTTGTTTTATAAGAAAAGTGTAAACTCAGCTTCAGGGTAAATACTTTGTGAATATCTAGCTCATTGTATCACCCTCACACCTTCTTTCTGATTCGTTGTTACTAAGGCAACAGTGAGCTGTGAAGTCTATATAGGGCTGTTTGGTTAATGCGCAGCGTTTATAAACTTAGAAATACAGTATGTGCTTTTTGTAGGTCACACAAGATTTAACTGATAGTCATTTCAAAAGAAGTCTTTAAAGAATGTAATATGGTGTGATGGAACTTGGCAAACCTCTGAAAGCTGGCCCTACTAGTTTTGCACTTTATTAAAGGCTCATCATTAGTTAGTGGTTAGTTGATTATAACTTCTCAGCCAATGCGTAACTTTTTAGTTTTGCATTAGTTATTGTTTGGGCAATCATTGGGTAAATATTCAAATAATTCTGCTATGTGACAATATGGAGGGTACTTTTGTCAGTTAGTTCTAAATTAGGATACATAACTAGAATCCTTCACTTTAGTTTTAATATCCTAGGGGAGAAATGTGTTTGTGATGCTGTGGTTTGTGCATGCGGTGACTTGCACACTAAGCCCTGCTTTGCATGTAAGAAGTGTGTTTTGGGTTACTTGTATTTTAATCCCATTTAAAGGGCTGATCGTTTTTAATAACCCATGGATCTGTAGGGTGTGCCTGCTATCAAAATGTGTGGACTGGAACAGTTTATAATATTGGCAAGTGTGTGGAATCACAGTTTAGGCTGTCTCTGTTAAGAGCTACAAAACACACAGTGCTGGGTTTGAAAAGGAACAAAACCATTTTGAAAAATATGATGATAATTTGATAGTTTTTTCAAACTAGGGGCCTCATTCACTAAACAGCAGTAACGTGTTTCGCACGCAGTCATTCTCTTTACTATGGAAGGCCATCCGGGTCAAAAAACGTGTTATTAAGCATGCGTTTCAAATATTTAGTACACATTCTCATTTGACTTTAGTACATGTTGTAATTCTAATTACTATGCGTACTAATTTGGCCAATCAGATTGCTGAAAATGAAATGAGAACCAATGAATTTAAATAAAATAGTTTGTGTAATATATTATCCAATTAAAAGTTGTTTTACATCTGCCATTCCCCTCCAATTCATGGCGGTATGTGGACTTGGTATTGGGTAAAGTCTAGTAAAAGCTGGATAGACCCGGACCCTCCGAGACGAGCATCAACCAGCGGTTTCAGAGCTTTAGAAATCGCTTTAATTCAGCGGGAACCCCACTGTAACTACTATGTAATTTTAAATGTATTAACAGTGTTTTAATTAAATTATACCAAATCATGTTTTTATTTAAAATGAAGGGAAAACATAATACATGGTTTCATTATAAACATTTGGGCGACACAGTATGTTCCCTTCATAGTAAATAAAAACGTGATTAAACGCCATTAACAATAAATTAATCATGGTTGTAGCAGTAGTTTTTAGGTATTCTGTAAATATTTCGTCTAATAGTTAAAAAGGACAATGCTTACTGGGGCTGTCAAGGCTTGTTTTCAAAAGATATCGACACAGACATTGTATACAAACCAATGGAATACCTTGTGTGTGTGTGTGTGTGTGTGTTATATACAGTATATAGATATATAATCAAAAAGAAAAAGGTAATGTGAATATTTGGTACACACAAATGTGAATAATTGATAAAGAATCAAGATGAAGAAGGACTTGTAGTCCAGAACGTCCTGATATGATTGATTTTTTTAATCAATTTTTCATATTTTTGTGTACCTACATTACCTTTGTGCACCTACTTTACCTCAGAGAGAATGTATGCATGTCTCCAGTCATATGTGGTTTTCACGATCACATCGCCTTCTAGCCCAAATTGGGCCATAGCCTTATGTTTTTGCATATTGCTATTGATTTGCCCCATTGCCGCTGTACTTTATACATCCAGGGCAGGTCAGACATTTGAAAAAAATCACAAATTGTGTGTCCCTTCCAGCGATAAAGATTTTTTTGCGACGCGACATCCTCCATTGAGGTGTGACGGTCGCATCGGGTAGTGTGTTCCGGGCTTTCATGTCTGAAATTAAAAAGATGTTATCCCAAAGGTGACTGGCTACTCTTGTAATTATGTTGCATGCCTGTAAAATAACCAGCCCATAAATAGGTACTACTGTAAAATGACCAGCCACTATGTCTGTACTACTGTAAAAATGACCAGCCCCTACGTAGAAAATGCGTAATTAATTTACATTTATTTAGAATGCATAGTTTTTTATGTATTCTGATTGGTCGAAATCAGTACATATACAAAATATTTGAAACACATACTAAATAAAACGTTTTTGACATGGATGGCCTTCCATACTTTCCTGTGTGCTTTGCACACCTGCTGTATTCACTAACCAGGTGCAGGCAACCTAGCACGTGGAAAAAAAGCGCTAGAGTCATTTAAATATAATGAATAATGTTAATGTGTGGAAATGTATGCACATGATGTCACAAAATACCGCAAGGGAGCCATTTGATATGCAAACCATATTCACTTAAGGGCGCTAACTTTACCAGGTGCCTCAGCGTGTGTACCGCTTATTGAAACGAGGCAGTGTCACAGAACCAGCTTAAGAGCTGCACAGGAGAGCGAGAAGTCAGGGAGAGAGTATCTCGGACCAGGCCGACGTTACTAGGGCTGTGTGAGGAGGAGGTAATAACTAGATACAGATTGAGCACAGATCATACTAGCCTTATATGTAGGGCCTTGTAAAAGTCACAATATCATGAATTTCACAGAAATCGTGTATTTGACTACCTACCGTGAAAAATATGCATTTTTTTTCCTTACAGTATTTTACATTACTGTTCACCTCCCCTGTTCATTTCATACTTTTGCCAAGTAGAAGCAGCGCTACAGTAGCTGTACACGGTCCGGCATAAATGCTGTTCATTTGGTTACTACGGCAACTGGGTCAAACAAATAGCTTTATGATTGGTGAATTCCTCATACTGTACAATGATGTAACATGCGAGTCAGAGGCTGGGAGTTTAAAATGGTGGTTGGATAGTGTTGATTTATTAGCTTGCAGTGTAGGATTAACATTAAAAATACAGATAGCTGACAAATAAAATCATCTAAGAAAAGGTATATTGACAAACATCTTGACAGCGCAGTACACAAAAACAAGAAAATCAGACTTGAAGTTCAGGCTAAACAATTACCGAACAAGCAGGTCAATTACAGGATTGTTTAAAAAGGCCACAGAAAGTGGAGAAACACGTAATGTCAACACGTTTGAATTAGTGGAAGCCTTTTTTGTGCAGCGAACATACCGACACAACAGTTGGTCAATGAAATATTACAAAGTTTTTTTACTGAAATAATCCAGAATGGTGAAGCCGTGCCTAACAGTGACACACTCAGACGAGTGTATGCAGCACATGAAGAATATTTAAATGGAAAAATGAACGATTCTGAGTCTGTTTGCGTTGTATGCGATAAGGACACTGATGATCAAGGCAGCTGCGTTTTGTACATTTTCATCCACAGAGCTTTTCAACTGCTCATTCAGAGGAACTTACTGCTTAGATACACTGCATCTTGACTCTAACCACACAACAGTAGTAGGTCAGGATATCATCAAGACGCTTGTGGAGAAATTATTATTATTTTAGGTTGATAGGCTCCAGTGGCATATATGATGTTATATCATTTACTAATAATTTGACAGTATCTGTGGTTTTATAACTTCATAAAAAATTATTTCTGTTTATAAAGAAAAACACAAAAGCTTTGGTTTTGTCATTTCAGGTTTGCAGTTAACGTTTCTCCCGTGTTTAATATTTTGGGATTAAAGGCAGCAAGATAGTCTATGGGAATTACCCAGTGATTTTAATTAATGTGTCAACATACGTTTTAAAGGTTTACAAAACTTGAAAATGTTGCTGAATTTGTGATTCAAGGTTGTTTATAAAAATTCTATTTTGTCTGCTTGTTACTTTTTTTTGCAGCCAACACAGACCATTTTAAATGACTCTTGTTTCCAGCAAAAGTTTGTTAAATTTTTAAAGATGGTTTCAATAGTCCGGGATATATGAAGATTACGAGGCAGGTGTATGTGCAACACTTTCAGCTATGTTAATATATTTGTATAGTCACCATGTACTTGTGATATTTAAGTAGGCTATGGTTAAAATAGCTTTAAATTATACAAAAGAAACTGTAAATGTCCAATAAATGAATGTACACAGAGTGCGAGTCGAGGTGCAGTCATAAATACAAGCAATCAAATGGCAGCTGATGTTAAAGCGATGTTTCGCCAAACACCTTTTGAAATGTAAACAGTGAACTTTTAATTGACTGAGCGAGTGCTTCGCTGACTTTTGATTAATATTACAAAATAAATCAGAGGGAGATCAAGTTGAACAAACAAGTGTTTACTTGACCCCCGCCCTCCTCCTAAGCGCATTTATTTTGTCCTTAATGTTTCATTGACGTTAATGTTCTTGCTGATTCAGCACCAAAAAGCCTCTCATAATTCCCCACCACTCCTGGTCTGTAAACTTTCGATTCCTCACTCTGTCCTCCTTGGTCGCTGTCATTGTGACAAACTCAGAACCGTAGTGCGTTGTGACAACTTGCAAATGAATCATTAAGCTTGCTTTATTTGTGCATATAATTAGCTTAGTGAATAGAGCTAGCGCTGGTTTATTTGTGCACGCAGTGTGGCTTCCCCCTGCCACGCGGTAATTCTGGTCATTTACCGCCTTAAGTGAATGAGGCCCTAAGGATCTAAACTCTGGCGGATCTTATAAAGACTTTCATTTTTACTTTCATTGTATTTTTAAAGAGAGAAACACCAGCAGCAGGCCAGGACGGGGAAGGAGTAGGGAGCTCCTTGCCTGCTGTAAATAGTTTAAACAGGGATGGTGTTGCATCTCCTTATATTTTTGATGTAGTAATGTAATAAGAGGATCAATAAGTCTACCCTGGGGGATTAGGGTTAAAGAGCAATGGCATTAGGGTGTGTCACAGTTTAGATCATTGAATTTAAGCAAGGGCATTTTTATTTCACTTAAATACACTGAAGAATCGTTTCTTCCATGTGCAATATGTATTTCCTCAGTTATGACTGATAGATAGTGTTTTATCAAGATTGCTATAAACCAGTCCAGTAGTTCACAGTGTATTCCTTCGGCTTTGTGTGGGTGTGTGTGTGTGTGCACTTCTGTTGTGTCGGATTGGATTGGATTGTGTTTATGATCTGTGCAAATCTACAGAGTTGATTGTGCATGCTTTGCATGGCTTTCAGGTACACTCAGCATGTTCACACAATGAAAAAACAACCCTTGCTGTTTGCCCATGTCACCGTTGATGTGCAACTCAAAAATTATTAAATGTTTCCACTGTTGGCAGCACCATCATGGACAAGACTGGACTCCTATCCCCTCATTCTTTTGCCAGTGAAAACCCATTCCCACCATCTCTGTTAGCGGCTAATGAATTACAAGAATGCGAAGCACAAGTGGAATTCCCCCTTCTGCTCGCTGCCCCAGATCCTACTGTAGCAAGCGAGACTGACAAATGTCTGTTAGTGCCACTGCCGGAGGACTCTGATGAGAAGAACCCTGTAGGTATGAGAGATGTGGAAAACGGTGGCAGTGTGTTCACACAAAACACAGCGAGCGAAGCCGTTAACAATGAAGAATTCACTTTCTCTAGCTTCAGAGAATATTTAACTGGGGGTGAAAGCATGCCGGTTGAAAAAGAAATAAACAGAGAAGACGCTGCAGATGGAATAACAGGGTCTGGCCTGATCGACAGTGGGTTTGCTCAAGTAAACCCCCCAGCAGCAGAATCATTTGGTTCCTGTGGACAGCTGAGCAGACAAGGAGAGCCAAACATCTGCTCGTCCCTCCAGAGTGTGGAGTGTGGAGATCATCTTACAGCCCCAGAGATGCTGCTTGGCCCGGAGCTGGCAATGCTGGGACACAGGGAACAAGGATCAATGCACAAAGGCACAGATGGCTCAGTCATCCTCATAGTGGGAGATGAAACCCGAAACTCAAATTATCTTGCCACAGGGGGCGCAGAAAATGACAAATATGTGTCGGTTGCATCTGCCAAGGGCCTGGTCAATGAGTCTCAGGTCAGAGATCGTCTCAGTAATGTGGCAGTTACTGGTGACAAACTAAAAAGTGATTTGCTCAAATCAAACTTGTTGGAAGAGGTGGCAGAAGACAAGGTTTCTACTATTTTGTTGCCAGTGGCAACTCCCGAAATGGCAGAGACAGTGAAGGATGGTGAATCTTTATCAATGTTAGCTTGGGAAAGCGAACAACGGGATTCTGCTGAAACTAAAACAGAAGAAAAAACAAGCGAAGATACCAAGCACAGCCCTGGAGAAAAAGAGAAAGATATAACACCTTTAGAACTCAGGTCAAGCTCTGAACCTGCTGCACAGGGCCAACTTGGCATTTTGGAGAGTGAATTGCCAGAAACTATTAACACAGACAATAAAACCAGCTTACAGAAGGATATCTTTCCGGAAAGTACTTCATGCCAAGAGACAGTAGAATACATGTCAAGCAGCTTGAAATTTCATAAAGAAGGAGATGTATCTAAAGAAAATGTTGGAGATCTGACAAGTGGAGACCATGAGAAGGCACTTAGAGAAAACACAGACCATTCAGTAGACTTCACTCATGAAAGTGATAATGTCAGCCCTCGGGGTAATACTGACCTCTGGAAATACCCCAGCAAAGACTATCATACAGTTTTAAACATTTCCTCTAAAGGAAGGGCAAGTTTCCAAGATAGTGCTGATGATTTGAACCCACAGAGCACAGCTGAACCTGCAGTAAGCTCACAGCTCTTTAATGATTCTGCACAACCTCTTGGGAGCTACCCTGAAATAAGCTCCGATCCCAAAAAAGAAGAAATATCTCAAAGTAATAAAGAAGAAACTAAACCATTAAATAGAGAAAAAACAGGAGAACAGCTAGCATCGAGTGTGGGGCTACAAGAGGATATTTTATGCTTACTGGGCCCTGATAGTGCTATACATGTGGAAAGTAATCTAAGTAAGAATGGCAATGATACAGAAACTGTTTGTAAAAGCAGCAAAAATAAGCCTACAGAGACCAGAGAAAACAGCAATAACTTAGGAAATGCTGCATGTGTGGAGGTTTTAGAGAGCACACCCCTTCTTCAATGCCAAGCTTTGCAACAAGAAAACAGTTTCCCTAATACTGAAACTGAGCCTCGAGAAGAACCCTCTTGTAAATTGGAGACAGAGAAGGAAGACAGAACAGTTTCAAGTAAAAGTGAATTGACTTCCCTGTCGTATTTTGGATTAGCTTGCACTTCTGACCCATTGGATGACCCTGGAAAGGAAAGTTATAGAGTTTTAAACATTTTCTCTGAAGGAAGGGCACAAGACAGTGGTGATGGTTCACAGAGCACAACCCAACTGGTACACTTTAATCTGTTAGAGTTAAGTTATGGCAACAAGGGAACCTGCAACTCTGAGGAAAACGCACACAAGGAACTCATAAATCAAACTGAGCCCAATGCAGTGGCAGAGAATGTGGAATGTCAGCTGGCTGCAGAGTTTCCTTGCACAGCTGCTGTAGGAACTGAGGCTTCAGACCTTCACAGCAACATTCCAATATGTGAAAACCTGCGTGAAAATGCTGCTCTAAATTCACAGGACAGAGCTTTGGGAAGGGATTCAGGTTCAGAAACATTGGAATGTGAGCACATCTCGGAAAGAAACATGCAAGGACTTGTGTCCTACTGGGGCAGTGAAACCCTGCAGCTAGAGTCAGGCCAAGTGGAAACGGGAGAGTCACAGCAACAGGGAGATAACACCCAAGCCGAATATATGAAGCCAGATTCTGTGAGTGTTGCAGCTGCTTCTGTGCTTCCTTTGGCGACTACCCCTGTAATAAAGGAGCAGTGTGGTCTAATTACTGACAATGAGCCTGAATATACCAACAACAAGGACCTAGAAAGTGCTGTTGAGGGAAGCTTGCAGAGTAGCATTACGGAGAGTGCAAAGAGCCCTGTTGTCTTCCATAGTTCTTTGACTTCATCTTGTCTTGCAGATCCTGCACAGAATTCATTATATCCAAAAAGGGAACCTAACTACAACAATCCAGAATTGGATGCAATCAAAAAGGATGTGCCTGACTCAATTGCAATTAAAGGAAAGGACTTTGAAATTTGTGAAAGTAACGATCAAGAATCATGTGGAAAAGATACAAGAGCAGAGAAAGATAATGAACTTCCTAAGAACAGTGACTTGCTTTTAGCAGTCCAAAAGGATGCTTTATCCCTGGAAGAGCTCAAACAAATGATTTTGGACAAAGACTTGTGCAAAGTTAATCAGAACAGTCAAGGGCGTAGTATATCAGGGAGTGTTGCATTTCCAAATCCAGATGTCACCACAAATCAAACAATTCTTTCATCTGAGAGTTTGTTACAAATGAAAAGCGACTGTTTGACTGCAGGAGTGCATGCAGTTGAGGTTGCAGAAAACATATGCAGGGACTATCAAAAAACAGAACTAACACAGAACGATGAACTGCAGGAAAGTTTGACAGCACTTTGCAACAATGCAGTCAAACTGAATGAAAGAGTAATAAATATCTGTGGAGGTGAGTTAAATGAAACAAAGAGCATGATTGTCCATGCAGCCACACATGAACACACTGAACTAATGACAGGGAATTTATTAGGAATGAGTCATGATAATGGGCATCATGAAACCGAGGAAAATGTGCATGAACTCATGTCAAGCAGCACTGATACAGAACTAACAGTGCCATATTTAAGTGCTGCTCAGCCTCCTAACTTGTCCACAGATGACAAACAATTGAGTGAAACCCTTGACAGTACTAGGGACACTTTCAGGATTGAGCTACCACAACAGCATCTTAATGGTAAATCACAGCATAATGATACAGAGAAGGCATTGTCTCCAGATGCTGCTTCCAGGTCACAAAGCATGCCTTACCCTATAATTTCTAACAAGCCATTGGAGCTTGCAAGCCACACAGGCTGCCACACTTTGTCAGCTTGTGAAGATTATACAATTGCATCAGAAAACAGAAAAGATCACATAATAGGAACCACGTCCTGTCTAATTCTACCAGATAATACATACGGTGTTAAAAGCCTGTTGCAAATGAGCTCCTTGTTAGGTCTTTTAACTGATTGCAACACAAAACATCCTGACAGTGAAGACATGCCAGGAACTGTCTGTGAAGCTACAGCGCCTGTGTGTAAAGATAGCTCTGGAAACAATGACAGCGCACAGGGAAACCCACCGGAAGCTGGACCATGTCCTGCAATATCAGCTGGAGTTCCCAAACTGGAAAAGAATGCATCAGACAGCGAAGGCTTACATCAAGAAGAGAAATGTGAATGGATTCCAGCAATAGAAGAAAAACAGATTCAGAGTACAAGTGAATTATTAGCAGTGTCTCATGCTCTTGCTCCAGATGTCCCTTCTGACACACTGCAGAGTATTACACGTCTTTGCGAGCTCACAGCTATACGCACCACTGATGAATCAGTTCAACCTTTTCGAGTCAGCATTCCCAAGGTAGGAGATGGCATTTTAGAAGATAATGTGCCTGCAAATACTGCAGTAAGCTCACAGCTTATTAATGGTTCTGCACAACATCACAGGAGCAAACCTGAAATAAGCTCCTGTTTTGAAAAAGAAGAAATGTCTCAAAGTAATAATGAAGAAACTAAACCTATAGATAGTGAAAAAATACCAAAACATTTAGCATCAAGTGTGGGGCTACAAGAGGATCATTTATATTCACTGGGCCCTGATACAACTATACATGTGGAAAGTAATCTAAGTGAGAAAGGCAATGATGCTGAAACTGTTTGTAGAAACAGCAAAAATGAAACCAGAGTAAACAGCAATAACTTAGGCAATACTGCATGTGTGGAAGTTTCGGAGTGTGCATCACCTCTACAAAACCAAGCTCTGCGACAAGAAAACAGTTTCCCTAATACTGAAACCGAGCCTCGAGAAGAACCCGCTTGTAAATCAGAGACAGAAAAGGACGACAGACCATTTCCAAGTGAAAGTGAACTCACTTCCCTGTCGGATCTTGGATTAGCTTGCCCTGACCTTTGTGAGAGGGCAGTGCCAGGAGACAGATCAGGGTTTAGCAAGCCGGGACACATCTGTGCAAATGAACAACCGCTCGCTGTGTGTGCAGATATTGCCAAGGAAGGGGACTGTGTTTTGGAATCTAGGCCCTACTTTGTGGCGAGAGAAACCATTTCAGATTCTCAACTTCTTGCTGAAACCTCTGAACCGCGGGAGAGTCCATTGGAATTAAGTTATGATACAAAGGACAAGGAAACTTGCCAAAAAACATGTGAACCAAGCAAGTTAGAGATCATTTGTGCAGACAGCTTAAGCCAGATACAATGGGGTATTTCACCTCCAGAGATATCTGGGGGTTTGCAAGCTGTACAAGATTCATCTGAGGCATTTCAACAGCAAGGGAATTTACTGGAGCTCAGATATGATGATCTGGGGAGGAACACATGGTCAGGGGAAGCTAATGAACCAATGAGTTCCAGTCCTCAGACTGACAGTATGAACTTGGGAACCCCACAAATTCAATGTGGTCTTTCAAATGCAGAAGACAAGGAAACCCTTAGTCTGAGTTATAGCTGTGAAAAGCAGCATGACTCAGGCAGTGAACTTGCAAACAGTGCTCACCCCTGCCCTGCCCCAGTGTGTGATAATGAGGAACCCAGTCCACCGGCAGAAGCAATAAAACATGTTTCTGTCTTAGATGAGCCAGATCACTTAACAGATTTAATGGTACCTAGTGGACTAGAGCTGGTTTGTTTAAAGGGAATTGAATTAAAGCATTGTGGAAAAAATGTAAATAATCTTGCTTCAGAACTCCACACCCCTGAGTCTATTATGCTAGGCCAAGGGAGTCGTGATGTACCCAATACAGAAGAATATTTAGTGTCAACCGCTGATAACAAACAGCCGGACAGCAGTGCAACTGAACAGGTGACTGATAGGCTTGACAATACTGGCAACTTACAGGGGGGAACTTTGGAAGTGACTTGGGGCCCAATAACACAAACAGAAGATGCTGAGAGTTTGAAGCCTTACATAAACCATGTAGGTTCTCAACATGAAAATAGCATGAAAGTGGATGTAAGCAATTACAGTGATGCTGCAAAAGCATGGGAAAACAAACCAGATGTGGAAGAAAGGCTGCAACTAATTCCAAAAGCAAACAAATTAGTTTATTTTTCCGAACCTCTTGATGCAAGCTCGGCACTAAGGCGGGATGAGAAACAACCCGGGGAGCCGGAATGTTTGCAAGGAAATGAGCACTTAGCGCAGGCCTGTGAAGAAGGACATGGTGAGGTGGGAGAAAGCATATTACCAAACAGTGAAAACAGAGGCGGCTCAGAGTTAGGAGACAGTTTGAATTCACAGCCTGTTACAGCTCAGCGAATGCCTCAGGAGAGCCTCTCAGAGTTCAGTTGGCATACCGGAGTTGGTATTGAATGTGTTAAAAGCAATAGCATATTGCCTGACTCATCACAGGTGGTATCTTGTCTTCCAGAAAAAGAGGCTACTATCTCACCTTATAACAGTGAGCAAGATGTGCCAATCATGGAGATTACAGATGTATTGAAAATAGTTAATGATTCGAAAGAGTTACACGATCAAACACAGGCTGGAGAAAATATCAATCTGCATCATGACAGCCAACAAGTGACTGCAACTAAACTAGAATCAAACTTGATAAAAGACGTTGTTTACAGTCAAATTGACACAGGCTTTAAACTTGACCCGGCGGTGCCTACTGCAGCATTAAGCATAAATGTATCTTCTAGTGAAGGAGAACAAAGCATAACTACAGAAAATGTGCCTAACCTACAGACAAATATACCTGAAACTATAGCAACTTCCATAACAAAGGATACGGTACCAAGTGAAGCAGCTGATCCACAGGAAACTGTACTGGGTCTTATTATTAGGAAGCAGGAGGAACTGATCCTGGAGCATGACACTGCATGTGAAGGAGATCCTATCATTAGCAAGCAGGAAGAACTGATCCTGGAACATGACACTGCATGTGAAGGAGATCCTATCATTAGCAAGCAGGAGGAACTGATCCTGGAGCATGAGACTGCATGTGAAGGAGATCCTATCATTAGCAAGCAGGAGGAACTGATCCTGGAACATGAGACTGCATGTGAAGGAGATCCTATCATTAGCAAGCAGGAGGAACTGATCCTGGAACATGAGACTGCATGTGAAGGAGATCCTATCATTAGCAAGCAGGAGGAACTGATCCTGGAACATGAGACTGCATGTGAAGGAGATCCTATCATTAGCAAGCAGGATGAACTGATCCTGGAACATGAGACTGCATGTGAAGGAGATCCTATCATTAGCAAGCAGGAGGAACTGATCCTGGAACATGAGACTGCATGTGAAGGAGATCCTATCATTAGCAAGCAGGTGGAACTGATCCTGGAACATGAGACTGCATGTGAAGGAGATCCTATCATTAGCAAGCAGGAGGAACTGATCCTGGAACATGAGACTGCATGTGAAGGAGATCCTATCATTAGCAAGCAGGAGGAACTGATCCTGGAACATGAGACTGCATGTGAAGGAGATCCTATCATTAGCAAGCAGGTGGAACCGATCCTGGAGCATGAGACTGCATGTGAAGGAGATCCTATCATTAGCAAGCAGGAAGAACTGATCCTGGAGCATGAGACTGCATGTGAAGGAAATCTGGAAAGCATTCCAAAGAGTGCTGATTTTCCAAACAAGGCTGACACAATGGAGGCAGATGAGCCCCTGTTAAATGAGGCACAGTGCAAAGCCAAGCTTCCTCCAATCCCACCAATCCCACCAGCCGCTGAGGTCTGCTTCAGTGCTGAGAGTGAGTCATCCGCTCTTGGATCGCTGGAGAGCAGGAAAGGGCAAGAAGCAGACGCAGAGGCCAGCGGCTCTGACAAAGGAATGGAGAGGGAACAGAACTGTATTGAGTATTTTTCTGGCTCTGACACTGATGTTTCCATTCTTCCCCCTCCTATTACATCCCCACATGAAAATGCAAACCTCCTACTAGTTGCAGACAAAAATAGCGACAAAATGCACTTGCATACCACCACTGTAGCTGAGGACCCAGAGGCCTCTCCCACCACCCACACTCCCCGTCTCGAAGGCCCTGTCACACAAGACAAAGCCAAGGCAGAAAGGTACTCATTTTACTGTTAGTTTTGATGACATTTCCCAGTGAATTTAGTGTTGTATTTCAGACCATATGGCCTTTATTACAATGGAGTCTTCTTGTATAAGGGTAAAATCACACCTTTCAATAGGGAAGACATAGCATGCAGTTCCTATTCTGTACTTTGTTATAAAATGTTAAATTATATCTTCAAGGTGAATTTAAGGTATTTATAAAAATCAATGGCTGTATCTTTAAAGCTTCTGTGATAATTGCGCCATTTTAAAATGATTATAAAAATGTATTAGTTTTTTTTTTTTTAATTCAATAAAGTTTGATGAAACTTTTCAAAAACTAGACGATACTGTTTTGTCATATATTTAGTGTAGAGTTATACAACCTATTTATACATATAAATTCCAAATTATGCTTTCATTAAGGAGAAAAAAAAATCTTTATAGAAAATATCAAAATCCCCACATGTAAAATGAAAAAAATTAAATAGTGTGCGATGTTTTTTATGGGTTGCCCTCACTTGTTTGTCTCTCCTGTCCCCATTGCCCCCTGCTCCCTCTCCACCCAGCCCTGCTCTCGAGGCTGTTCAGGGTGGAACTCCTGGGGACCCGCGTGAAGGCCTCAGGTAATCAGAGATGCATGCTCCTCCACTCAAATACAGCAAGCATGTAATGTCATTGATGTTAAAAAGTGTCTAGTATGTGCAGAACTGCATCAAAAGAATATTTTATACAATGAAACACTTTAAAATTACATATATATTACATATAAATTACATATATAGAAATAAAAGAAACATTTCAGCTCATAGCCATTGAATTTACATAGTTTGTTTTAGTAATTCTAAATTCACCATGATTGAATGTTTTATACTTTATGTGGGTGATTTAAAGTTAAAGAGTGATTGTAAAGTGATTTTAAATTATATGAAATGTTTAAATAATATACTTCAAATATATATTATAATTTGTAAAATTGAAAAAAAAAGTTTTATGTTTAAAAAAATATATTTCAAAAATACATTGCAATAAGGAAAATTGGTACAATGTGGTTCCTGCTTTGCCAGGAAAGTATTTGTACTGTAACTCAAACTACACCAGGATAAAAAAGGGTTAAAAAAAACAGGCTGCAACACATTATTGAGCTGCACTGTTTTCCTGCTTCTCTTCTATGTGGGAGGGACAGCTTCATGCATATAGCCTATATATGTCAACAAGGAAGGGCCGTGGCATTTTCAGTCAAGTACTTGAGACTGTCAATGGAAATAATTAGAAGGCTGCATCAGTGACTGAACCTCTGATCCTGGTGTTCCAGAGTGTTTGGGGCTGAGGCTATGTTGGTGTGTCTGTACTGGTGCAGTGTGGTCTCTCTCTGGCTGCCCCCACTTGATTAGATGCCTTCAGTGCACTTGCTGTGTGTCTGTCAAAAGCACTGTCCTATCATGTTCTCTGAGCCTCGGGGGAGGAGCCTCTGACAGCCAGGCAGGCAGGCAGAGTTTCCCTGCGTCTTTCCTTTTGTGTGCTTCGAACTTCCAAACAGGGCTTTTCCATTCAAAACTAGAGGCGCTTTAGAATTCCAGAGGGTCAGCTCACTGCCCGGTTTCTGGAGAGTGTTTTTGAAGTGTCCTGAGGATTAAAACCATCATTACAAAACTTGTTGCACTACTCCGCTGAACTGGTATGCAAAGTTTGGAATGTTTTTGAAGTCCTTGCATTGGATTTGGTTTCATGTTGGGTTTTTCCTGGCTGGATTTAAGGAATTTAGGGCCAAAACATCCCACTTTTGGATAGGTAAGTGTGAAACTTCTGTACCCAAAGCAGATGGTGGTATTTTCATAACATGACTTTAAAGGGGGCTGTTCAGGAGTCTGTACCATTCTTTTCAATGTTTACAGACTTAAAACTGCTTGCCTTCTGGCTAATCTGTGAGACTACTGCAAGAGAGTTTTAAAAACAGTCTTCTGCCACTTTAAGAGTTTGTAAGCAGGTCTGGTGCTTCTTGTTTGATTCTGTGTTATTATGGTGAGAATTATTCTGTTTAAATCACCACTAATTGGAGTGCCACGACTACTCATTTCATGGGTGCTTATGGAACATTTGCAGTGGTTGTCTGCATCATTACCAATGGTAGAAAGACATGAAAAGTGTACTGAAACATACCAGTTCAGAGATACTTGCGTATTCCAGTCTGCTTATAAACGGGGAGGTTCACAAAACTTCAGATCATGCAAATATAATTTACAGCAGCACATGTGGTCAGTCTTTGGTATTTCACCAGAAGAAAATGTAATCAATTTGAATGTAAAAGGGACATATGGGTCCCACAAAAAAAAGGAAAACTTTCAGGTGCACGAAACAGGGTTTCAATGTACCGACAGGTTGGATGTGGTCAATCAAATTGTCAGTTTCCTTGTGATACCTGAGTCACTCTCAAATCTATTTTAAGAAAAAAATAGTTTGAACAACTGCTGAATTCCTTGTGTACCTTTAAAGGGTTAAGTTTTGTATGGTACAGCCATAATAGGGTTTATAACCACCTACTGCTGCAAGTAAAACCAGACGTGTTCCTGTTTGAAATGACACAATAGCAAGCTGCATTCCAGGGGTTGTGACATGACAGCTAAAACGACATGAGAACAAACTAAACATACTGGACTGCTAACATGTCCTGCCTTCTGAAAGATATAGAATGTGCAGAAAGTTAAACTAGGGACAAATGAAAAAAAGTAAAGAGGAATTATTTTTTAAAGCAAAAGTGAACATACTTGTGGTATACTGTAGCAGAACTATAGTGGAATACTGGTGCAAAAGTAGGTTTATCAGTGCATATGTTGTCTATGTGTTTTTTCTAAGAATTGTAGGTTTCTCCGAAACTACAAATACAGTACAAAGCCACATGTGTTTTTGTGGTAAATGAAATTAAACTAATACATATAGCATATTTATATTTGTTTTTCAGAGGGTTTTGGTCTGTGACTTTCTACACCACCACTAATCTTCACTGTGAATTTAAACCAGTGAAGTTGAAGTAGAAAGTATTTGATAAGTCCAACATTTATGAAACTGAAAAAAACAGGAGTTTACTGGTTGTTATAGTGACAAGCTATCTGTAATATTAGTGCCTTGTTAGAGGTCAAAGTTCAGGGCTAAGACCACCGCAAAGCATTTATACATGAACCCATTGAGTGCCATAGCCCTGATTTGAGAACAGGATACTTTGTAATTTTTTGGAGCATTTTTAACTGGCATCTACTTGTTATTTAAATTCTCTATTGTTATTATAACTTACTTTAATTTTGTTACCTGCAAATGTTAAGTCTAAATGTAATTTATCAAATTACATAAATACAGCTTGTGTTCAGATTTTTTCAAAGAAAACAATAGAGATAGTTAAAGGGTTAGACTTTTAGTAAAGTATTATGACATATTAGATACTGTACTAATAGCTTAATTACATTTCTACAAAACACTCTTATATACAGACCTTCATTTTTTTATAGCTACAAATAATGCTATGCTGTATTCTACATTCTCTACATAATCAAGCAATTTCTTTTTTGTACTATTTCTATATAAACTTCTCTGCCCATAATTCTAATATGCAGTGAGCCAGCATGTAACACTACATGGACATGTTTAAGAAAAACACTAAAATCTCCTCACAGCTGTAATGAGATACTCTTTCACTCAGAAACATTGATCATTCTCTTCAGTTACATGCTAGCATAGTGTGTCAACGCTAATGTGATTTAAGGCGGCATTGAAATTAAATGTATTAAGTTACTTCTAATGATCTAGCAATACCACCTTAAAATAATTTGGTGTCGACATATGATGCTGCCACATTAATGCAGTCATTGTGGATTGTAAAGAGTTGCAAAGTGCAGAAAAGATTCTGTAGTGAATTAGCCATTAACCCTTACCGTGCCACAGACGGGCACATCAATTCAATTAAAAATTCTATTGAGGTTCTGAGGACAGACGGATCTGTTTTTAATTACTTTGTATTTGTATTTTATACCTCTTTGTTCCTATTACTAAACATGTGCTATGGCTTATTTCATAGGTTTTGAAAGATGTAAAACACGTTGTACCTAAATTACATCTTTTAAACCCAACCTTCAAATGAAAGTGTGATTAGGGTTTCTGTTTGAATTGACAATCCCTCAGAAAACACTGCTGAAACAGTGCTCTTCCTGTAACCACTGCAATGCCTCTTTGTGTTCACTTGCCTGTGTGGTTCAGGGTGAGGGCACTGTGTGTTGTTGCTATAGAGGTACAGCATACCGTCATTCCCATCTGCGCTGTTATTGTTTGAACTCAGCTCTCTGACTGCCTCAGTACATCAAAACTCCAAAAGAGTTGAGCAAAACCAATTTGTGTCCATATAAAAAAGCGCTAACATTTCTAAATATAAAGTCAGAAAAACACAAGGCCTGAGTATGATACAAATGTTTGAAATTATATGTAAGAGCAGTTTTTTTAAAAATGTAGTTAAGATATTATTTTGACCCTCCATTAGCAGTTCTCAGAGTTTTTGGGACCCCCTTTGAAGTGACTTGGGTCTGATACCCCCTAACTAATATATTCTAGAAATAAATAAATATATGTGTGTGTGCGTGTGTGTGTGCGCGTGTGTGTGTGTGCGTGTGCGTGTGTATGTATGTATGTTTATATATATATATATATATATATAGTGACAAAGTGGGGCTTGCTTTGCTACTTCACATGACCTTTTCACTGTCTTCTGGTGTAAAAGTAATCACACAACTGATAAGGTGTAAACAGGATGGTGCCTGTATATTTATTTATACAATAAACACAAAATAAAAAACAATCAAAACAAAAGCCTAACTCCATCAAGGAGTGCTTACTATACTTTTCCCAAGGTCTAGCAACTCAACTGGACGACTGAGCCGTTTGCCAGGTACCATAACCAAAACCAATACTTTACACGTATTGAACACAAGGTTCACCACAGGTCTCCTCTTAAGCCTTAGCCTTAACACAGACAAAGACCAAACATGTTAACCTGCTTTATATACCTGCCTGTCTAATTACAGAGCAGGTGTTCCTCATTAAATTAGTGCCAGGTGATTCCACTGGCTCTACTCCCATAGCATTCTGGGGGGTGTAGTCCTGAACCTCAATTACTACACCTATCCTCCCCCTACTATGCCACTATATATATACATGGATGAAGGCTATATTTGCATCCTGAGCCATTCTAAAAAAAAAGGCATGATACCATAATACCACAGTATAATTCCTCTAGAGGAAAATATACTTGAACCCATTCGACTCCTCGAGACCATCACTTTCAATTCAAAGACAAAATGTCTAGTTTTCAATCACTCGACAACACCCACAGTACAGAAATGTTCTTTAATGATCAACCAAAAATGAGAATACGTTAAATAAAAAAAGATGTAAAGCTGGTACATTCGTATCTCAGAGAAACGGGAGAAACGGATAACGACACAGAACTTCTGTACAGCACTGAAACACTACGTTTAAAAAAACGAACTGTACTGCTGAACCTCGTCTTCTTTAATATTAGCATCACAAGGGTATACATGTATTATACAAAATAATAGATTGGCCTCTTCAGAGAGCTGCAGGAAAACAATTCCATCTCAGGTTTCTGTGACAGTTTATGAATTGACCTTCGGTCTCGTAATTTATGATGTCACAGAAACCTTAGATCAAATTATTTTCCTGTAACTCACTGCTCTATCTCTCTCTCATACATACATATATATATATATATATATATATATATATATATATATATATATATATATATATTGTAATAAGGTCATACAGGGTCATTATGTGAGCCAGCACCTGTCAAAGTATCTTTTCCCTGTGTAGCATTATCAGAGCCACTAGAGTGTGCTCTCAACATAACAGGATGAGGTAATGCTTATTGGATTGAATTATTGTTGACACCTGCTAGTAGTTTGATAATTGTGAGCCCTATAAATGGGACAGGTTTTACCCAGCTGGGGGAAGGGAAGACTGGGTGTGGTACTGTGAGGAGTGAGTTTGTTGGAAGTCAAAAGAGATGGGAACTCTGTGAAGTTGAAATGATGTAGAGACTTCACTAAGAATATGCAGGATACATTTGAAAGGCACATTTTTACATTGTCCCTTGCAAGCAGACAAGTGATTGACAGCGATGGTATGCAGATACTCGCAAGGCTAGTAGCATTATGACTTTTTGACCCCTAAGAAATACTAAAAAAAATATTGCATAATGGGTATAATTATAATTTTGCAACTGTCACGATGTGAGGGGTGTGGTGATGTGTGTGACGTCAAAAGGCAGGTATGAGGGGCAAAAACTGCGTGGCTGTGCATTGTTTTATTAAACAAAATAAAGACTTTTCAAAACACAAAATAAACGGGCACAAGGGCCAGACAAAAGGGTTTCAAAACACAACACATTTTTTTGCAGTACTGACCACGCCCTCCTGACAGTCTTGGCAGTCAATCAATCAATCAGTCTTTATTTGATATAGCGCCTTTCATAGTAGATCACCATCAAAGCGCTTTATGTGTTTTTAGGTGTAGGCTCTAGCGTAATAATAATAAAAAAAAATCTTTCAATTTAAAATCACAATCTAACTTGGAACAAATTTTTCAATGAAAAGTTGTATTACAATATTTTAGTGACAAATCTTTTATTTTTTTAAATTCTAAAAGCTAAAGTCAGTAGAGTGCAAAACTTAAATCCAAGATGGCCACCGGGCAGGACCTGTAGTCGAATTTTTTTTATTTATTTTAATTTTAGATATGTTTTAGTTAAGTAAAAACTATTGATAATAACCTATTTTTTTTTTTTTTTTTTGTTATTATTATTATTATTATTATTTATTTCTTAGCAGACGCCCTTATCCAGGGCGACTTACAATCGTAGGCAAAAACATTTCAAGCGTTACAATACAAGTAATACAATAAGAGCAAGAAATACAATAACTTTTGTTCAAGTAAAGTACAAGTTTGACAAACCACAATTCAATAATACAGCAGGTAATAGTGATAGTTACATCAGGATATGATTAAATAGTGATAGTTACATCAGGATGTGATTAAATACAAAGTACTACAGGTTAAAAACTTGGCAGATTACAGTATTCTGAAGTACAGGATTAAATGCAGTAAAATAGGGGCTGATAAGAGCAAAATAAAGCACATTTACATGAAGGGTGATAGTGTCCCAGGATACAAACAGAGGAGTTCTACAGGTGCTCTTTGAAGAGGTGAGTCTTAAGGAGGCACCGGAATGTGGTCAGGGACTGGGCAGTCCTGACATCTGTAGGAAGGTCATTCCACCACTGCGGAGCAAGGGTGGAGAAGGAGCGGGCTTTGGAGGCAGGGGAGCGTAGCGGTGGTAGAGCTAGTCTTCTAGTGCAGGCGGAGCGGAGAGGTCGAGTGGGGGTGTAGGGAGAGATGAGGGTCTGGAGGTAGCTGGGTGCAGACTGGTCAAGGCATCTGTAGGCTAGTACAAGAGTCTTGAACTGGATGCGAGCGGTGATCGGGAGCCAGTGGAGCGAGCGGAGTAGTGGAGTAGCGTGGGCGAAGTGAGGCAAGGAGAACACTAGGCGGGCAGCAGAGTTCTGGATGAGCTGGAGCAGACGGGTGGCGGACGCAGGGAGGCCAGCCAGGAGGGAGTTGCAGTAGTCTAGGCGGGAGAGTACCAGGGCCTGGACCAGGAGCTGGGTAGCATAGTTGGCATAGTTGTTGAAATCTAAAAAAAAGTTTTCCCACCCTATTATAATTAGATCGCATCAGGTAGTACGGTTTGTCAGAAGTGTGGATGCTGTAATACCGAACTACATTTTTGTGTCACCTCCAATATCCCAAAATGCTTTGTGGTATGTTTGGCTAAATACTCATGATGGACTTGCTATCAGTGTACACTCCGCACTAGGTATTTATTTTTATGCTTCAAAAAATCTGTCAGGACATCTCTCTGTTAAACAGTGGGGGAAATAACAAAAGCACAACGTTAAATTAGGAGACTGCAAAAATGAAATGCGAGTTAAAAGCAGGAGTGGGAATGAACAATTCAACTCTTTTTGACATATAATTAAGAAGTCTAGAATTAGGCTCAGGCAAGATATGAAGGTAAAAACAAAGATTGTTTAGTAATTAACAGCTTTTTCTGAGTTTAATTATGCAACAGAATCAGCTCAATTTGTCACCTGATTAAAATAAAAAAACAGAAAACATCAAGACCTACTTGTGTGTGTGTGTGTGTCTGTTCGCTTTTACTTATTCCAAAATACTTAAAAAAAAAAAAAAATTGCAATATGGACCTCTATTAATATGGGGCTGTGGCAAAGTGGTTTGCAGTGTGCAGGTGTAGAGGTGATGCAATGCTCAAACAGATGACAAACAACAAACAATCCTTTATTATTTTGTAATCCAGGTCGTTTAGCGACCGTAAATAATAGTAATTGGCAATACACACAGAACACAAACACGATCACAAGTCCAGAGTGAGTGCAATACGTGCAAGTGGAGAAATACAATTTATAGTGAACAGTAGTGCAGTGCTGTCTGGGTTTGGTGCTGGCCTTTAGCGATAGTTCCCGGATCGTGTTAGCCATCTAACAATGACAAACAAGTACAATTAGAACGACAAACAAACAAACACAAAACACTCACGGTTACTTTACATTCCTTCAACGGTTCTTTCACAACCATAACAAAGGAGATGTTTGCTTTGCCACATGCCCATTTGTACCTTCAGCCACACCCCCTTGGTTAGCGAGTGCAATCGCTTTTCCTCCAATCCGGGATTGCCACATCACCGTCCGTCTGGTGTGATGACTTTGTGTACTGTGGCTCTGCCTCCTTTCTAGATGGCCAACTTCCACCTTTCCCTGGAATTAATTATCAGACCATCCAGTCCGGGACACACTGTTCTCTTTACACAGCGCCCTCACAGCTCGGGAGGGAGATTTATAACCAAGATTCATTCTTTCTCTGTCACAGGGGCATAACACATTCTTTTAAAATAAAATACAGTGCATGGTGGGATACTATCGTATTAATTTCCACTGTTCATTGCGCTGCTATTCTAATAGTGTGTGGATGCTTTGAGCTGGATTAATTAAAACAGTTTCTAGTACGGTTTTCGAGTTCGGTTATGTAGTGTTGACAGGGCCTTTGTCTTATTCACTTCAATTCAGGCCACTATGATTTCAGTTTACAGAAGCTCCCTTATTTTGAAAACTCAATGTTGACAGGTATGCAGTCTGCTTGTGACACTTGACATGTTTCTTACACCCCCTAGGGGCTCCTGACCCCCAGTTTGAGAACCCCTGTTCTTATAAAGACCCAGGGGTTATTCTGGACCCCACTGGGGATGTATGACCCAGGCGATAGAAATAGTGACCTCTATTCACATCCAGTTGTGATGAAACTTGGTTAGCACATTCTTTAGCATTGAAAAAGTTAGAGAGTATCAGAATCTAGTTAAGATTTAGTCAAACTGAGCTGCTTTTTCATGATAATTCTAATTTTCTGTTTATAACATAGAACATTTGGCTTGAAAATGTATACTCTTTTGATGCTGTCGTTTTCTACAATTGTATTAAATCTGATCCCTGGATTGCTAGAGGCTTCTACACCCACCAGTGCTCTCATACCCAATCTCCATAATAGTAGAAGCTTCCTCCCTATTAAATTTGTACTGCAGTTACTGAAATGGGGCTTCTGCTACAACCTGAAAATGGAAGTCATTTACAAGCCTATTGGTAGGTGGCCTATGGGACTTTACCAGCGTCCTACCAAGCTGTGTTTAACTTATTCCTTCTGATTTTCTTTCTTTTGAGTAGGGGCCTGTGATAATACCTGTAATACAAACTACTGGTATTTAAGACCTTAAGCTAACTTAAACTCAATGTGGAATGCTTTGATAAATAATGAGTGTAGATGGTCTAGCAGAAGGGACCACATCTGAAAGACATGTCTCTACCTCCTGTGGGATCACAGAGCTTGCAGCAAGTCTACTTTAGTTTAGCAAGCAGCTTGTGTTTTATTCACTCAGTACAGAAATCGGTACTTTGTGCAGTGTATATTTTAGCTTGACCGTGGTCAGTGGTCTTACGGCATGATCATTGTTCTCTCTTGACATTTAAATAAAGTATATATCTCAAAACATTAAATACAATGCAGATGTATCCATTAGGAGCACAGTGCAGAAGATTGGAAGGACTTTAGTTTCTCTTCTTCTACATCAGTCTTGCAATTATGCAGATTATTGGACCCAGTTTTCCACTGTGGTTAAATTGCCCAGGTAATACATTTATTATGGAAGGGCAATCTGTTGGAGATCTGCAAAGGGGAAAATACACTGTAGGCCAAAACATTCCAGTCTCGTGAGCACAGCTTTGAGGACCTCAAGTTTTAATATCCACATTATGTTATCCCCATGCTTGTAATTTTTGGTGAAATGTCTGTTAGGAATTAAAGTTAGGTACAGGTACTTACATTTACTGGGAACTTTAACTTAACTGTGAAATGAGGTTTAATAATTGTAGATATTTACAGTATGCTTTGTGTCACCATACAGAGACTTTATTAGATACAGTACATATCAAAATCAATCTATGAAGTGTCTGAAGTTGTTTTTTTGTAGGTTTTCAAAGACTTTGATCAAATAGATTCTATGCACTACTGTAATTTCTATACAGTGAATAATAAAGTTTCCTTGTGGATAGGTCTTTTTTAACTGCTCCTTTGCTTTAAACAAATTCAATTCAAATATATAAAAAAAAACAAGAGTTGTGAAAACCACAGTAAATGTGCAGTTTTCTCATGCTTTTTCCTTTTTCATGTGATGCACTTACCATAATTTACTATGGTTTGCCTTTTTTATTTGCTTCACAGTGCTTACCAATGCCTTACCATGTTTTCACAATACTTTGTTACACTTTGCTGTGATTTCACCATGGTGAACTTTATAAGGGAAGGTTAACAAGAGGTCCGTCGCCTTATCTTTCATGTTTCACATTTAAATAAAAAGTATCACTTGTATAAACAAGGACGTGAATGTGTGAAATAAGAAATGATCAGCCACACAGAGTACAAGGAGGCTCTAATGCTTGTAATGGTCAGGTTCAGATATCCCACCCCCCTCCCGCAGCAAATGGTAGCTTACATTTAAACCTCAGCTGTTTGAGCATCTGGTTCAAAAGTCTTAAGTCACTCCCAGGGAAGTCTGTTACAACAGTGGTTCTCAAACTTTTAGGCCCGCCCCAAGACCCAGCCACATTCCACACGTAGATTTGACAGGGATGGACTTAACACCATCCCTGCCTACTTAAATTGAAAATAATATTTCTTTATTGAAACCACCCACAGCCAAACCAAAATCACTGCTTACAAACTTACAGGCAGGGCTTCTGTCCTGTCACAGTCCTCATCAATGTACGGGGGTTCTATCCAAGTGATCTAAATGGCTGTGAATCTTAATCCGACCACTGTTTTGAAAATTAATCTTGTGTACAAAGGTATGAGATTTTGAACAGTGCAGGCGAGTCTCTGTATTGTGTATTGCTGTCTGTGCATGGAAGATGGCCCTGTTTCAATGATTAAACCCCAATGGCATTCAGATCTCCTAATCCATTATAAAGTATGAATAATTCGATTAACTGTTGAAGCTCAAGAAGAGGGAGCTGTAGGAAAGCGCCTGTGTTCTGAGTTTCTTACTGTGTTATACTGTTAAAATGATTTTGCTCTTTCTTTTGCACTTCACAATATATTAACCGGATCCCAAGGCTGTTGGGCAGGTGACACTCTGTATCTAGTCTGGTTCTGGTATTATTAGTCAGCTAGGGTATCTCTGGCGTTCTACACATCACACAGAATATCAGTGTTTCCTTCTCTTCCTTCTCTAACTGTGCGCTATTCTTAGAATGAGACAGGGCTGTGTTAGCAAACTAAGCAGCTGGCTTTGTCTCCCCCAGCTGACGCAATGAACAACTAGATTAAGAGTACTGCTGTCACTAAAACTCAGCTGTGTTTGAACCTTAAAGGAGTGCTTACCAAGTTTTTACAACCCATTCCCGCACTTCTCATTGGCACTATTATTTTATTTCTTAGCAGATAGCACTGTCTAGCAGATAGACTAGCAATGTCTTTGTTTGTATTTTATTATTGCGTTAAGGAATATGCTGATATTTGAAAGAAAACATTAAAAGTACATGAGAAGTTGAAGCTGCTTCTTGGTATCTGATGATGTTCATGTGTTCAGACTCACTTCAATGGCCTAGCTGAATGTTAATACGTTAATATAGTATATGAGCACATCTGCAGCACAAAAAATATGAAGTAACATTAATGAGTTCAACAACTATGATGCATACATTTGGATGGATCAATAGTGTGGTTATACAGTTGATATAGTAATGAGACGAATGCCATCCATATTAAACAGTACATATTGTGAACTAACCATTAACACAAAATGAAGAAGATTTCTTAGCGTATTATTTATCTAGTTCACTAGTAGTACAGTAGTAAACCCCCTTAAAGTGAAGCGTGACCGAAAACCATAAACAACAGGCAATTAATACGATTGCTGTGTTCTACAACAAGTTTCACCACAGTTATTACAGTAACAATGTGCTTGTCTTCTGTTGTATTATTGATTTGATTTACAGTAACTATGCACTTGCTTTCTATTGTAGTATTGATTTGATGGATACCCCAGAGTTCACAGTACATCAATAACAGCCTACAGCCTACATGCCTGTGAAATTGAAGGTCATTGCAGTTTATAGAGCAATGTTTATTTTGATGGCACTTATAGAAATTCACCATGGCATGTCTGCACATTTTACAGTTTCCCACGTGCTTAACCATGTTTTTCTCAGGTTTTACCAACATTTTTCATCTCTGTACAGTGTCACAGTGCCAGTGCTTCCCTGTGCTTTTACCACTGACCCAGAACATATCCTACCTTAATGTAATATGAATGACTTATGAATACCTAGAATCGTTGATGTGTAAAACTTGACTAAATTCTACAAAATATATATTTCAAGTATCTTCAGAATTCCATAGCTTATTAACTACATTATCTCCTTATTAAGGATCTTTTTTTATCTTTTATGGAAATTTGCAGCAGTGTCCCAAAATCTTGTTCTCTTTTAAAATGTGAAGTAAAATTCTTATTGTCTGTAGTACATTTTTTCTGGGAACTGCACCACATAGTTAGCAGACTTCAATATCAGTCTGGTTTGTTTACCTTAACAAATGTAGTGCAGGAAGCCCCACCTCTTGCCACTACATATCTACTAGCAGCAGTAGAGGTTTCAAAATGACTGAAGCATTGTTAAAACTAGGAATTAAAAAGGTGTCACCACGTTTTTTTTTGTTATACTTTTAACTTCACTGAGCATGTTGATTTACAGTTTAGGTTTTTTACCTCATATTTTCCTCACCACGCCATGAATGGACTTGCTACTTTTTGGGAAAATGTCCAAAAGCCAGTGAAGTTGAATTCGATTTCCAGATGGTCCACATACCACATGACCGGTCTAACTCAAGTGAGGAAGGCAAAGATAATCTACAAGGGGCAGAGACATAACCACAGAGGGATGTCTCTGTTATTATTTCTGCTTAACCTTCACAGAAACATCATGTTACTGTTTATCCATCCCGGTTTGGTAAAACAGTTACTCTGCAGATACAAACTGTAGTAATACTAAAATAAACTTATTAAACATTTATTTTAGTCTTTCTCAGTGTCTTCAATTAGATACCATTTTTTATTGAGTGCTTTATAGTTATAGATGAAGATACAAACTAGTGTAAATATTTAGTTTAATTTCTTCTCATTGAAACACTGCTCGGTGTGCTGACTAGTGTGTTTGTGTTCTCACAAGCTGTCTGTTGATTTAGGAAAAACCTTGTGCTTCTACCCCTAATATTCTTTTTCATTAGCTGTAGGACCCTAGGCTCGTAACCATTATGATACAATCATTTTGGTTCATTACCTTAATACTAAATACGTTTTTTTCGTACTGTAGGATACTGGAGAAGAACGATTTGGTGGTGATGTTAAAGTGTACAAGGACATTGTATTATCAATTCTTTGATAAAGGGCTGTTCTCTAGGCTTACCTCAAATTCAGAATTACAAAAGAATCACACTTTTGTCTCTGTGGCAAAGTGGTTTGTAGTGCAGAGGTGTAGAGGTGATGCAGTGCTTACTAACAACAGTTCAATGGTGAAAATGAAGCTTTATTAATTGCTTTTAAATAATAAGACACCAAATAATAAAAAAAACAACGATGTGTACAGCCAGTCAAAACCACAGGGTTCAGTCCTGAAATAATAATACGATCAGTAGTCCAACAGTGAGTGCTCCGGGTGCAAGTGGTGTTGTGAATATGAAACAAGTGCTAACAGTGGTGCAGTGCAGTCTGGGTTTGATGCTGGCTTATCAGCAACAGTTCACATTGTAGCCATCTACAATGACAAACAAGAACAGTTAAATAGACAGACAATACAACACTAAACACTCACGGTTCCTGTATACTCCTCCAGGTCATTCTGTACCCATAACAGAGGAACAAATTGCTTGGCCACATCCCTTGATATACCTTCAGTCACGCCCCCTTCGGTAGCGAGTGCAGTCACGTATCCTCCAATCCATGACTGACACATCGCCTACCTCAGTAAGGCGCTGACTTCTGGTATTGTGGCTCTGCCCCCTTCCTGGATGGCCGACTTCCAACTGACCATGGGATGAACTGTCAAACCATCCAGTCTGGGGCACACTGTTCCTGTTACAGTTGTTGACTCGGATTCATTTGCTCTCTGTCACAGTCTCGTAGCTGAAAATGATTGAAATTCAGTTGTCTCATGATTTTCCTGCATGATTTCCATTTATCATGTAATGTTGTGGGAGACACAGCCATTGGAAGGGTGAACACCGTTACAAGCTCTCACGATGGAATAGGATAAAAAGCAAAGGGATCAGGAATGTTTTCATTACAGTTATACAACAGAATACAATACAATGTGAGATGATGTATTAATGTACACACATGCTAGGAGCAGTTACTCTTTGTATTGTAGTATATTTTGTAATTCATTTTCTGTTGTCTGCAATTTTGCTTTGTTGTGTGACGAGAGAAAGGACGTTCAGCGTGATGACATCATTTGAGGAAGTTTGTAAAAAAATTGGATGTATGTTTGGTCATGTGATGAGGTTTTAACCAATCACATGCCACAGAATTTCTAAGGACTGATATATGTTAAAAATGTTATGTTTCTTATAAAAAGTTATCAGTACAAAAACACCAAGAATATGAAATACAAGAGAAACATGACATTCATATGCTCTCTACATCTGAATGTCGCTGCAGGAGCAACCAAAACCTGTGAAAGCTTTAGGGAGGGATTCTTGTGTTCTGGTGCTAAAGATACCTTAGAATGTAAACAAACGAGTAAGCCAACAGTGTCTGGTTTGTGATAAAGCAGAGGCTAAACTGTGGGTGAATGCAGTAAACATTCTCCCAGGAATCACATTTCCATGTACAATGACTGTGGGACAGTATTGTTCAATGAATTTTATTTCTGTTTCACAGCGCCATCTTGACCACTGAGTGTGAGGAATCAGTCAATCCAGTAGCAGTGCCTCCGGTCGCAGTCCCTTCACTTGCTGCTTGGGAGGATTATAAAGAAGAGACCCTTCCTATCGAGCAAGCCTGGCCTGACACACTACCAAGGTACTGTACCACCCCACTGCCTTCGGCTCTAATACAGAACACACCACCAAGGTACTGTACCGCCCCACTGCCTTCAGGTTTAATACAGAACAATCCACCAAGGTACTGTACCACCCCACTGCCTTCGGGTTTAATACAGAACACACCACCAAGGTACTGTACCACCCCACTGCCTTCGGGTTTAATATAGAATCCAGATGTTAAAATGGATTGCACAGCATTTATTAAGGTCTTCTCACCAAAAGCAGTCTACCTTTTTTTGTGAAAGGTAAAGCTGTTAATAGTGCCAACTGCACTGCTGAAACGAATCCAATGGGACATCTGCAGGAATTGTCATATATAAAGTAGAAGTAGATTGGAGTAAAATAGAGAAAACATCCACAGAAGATGGCTGTTTTTCAAAAATATAGTAATAGAGGTGCAAAACAATTACATCCCAAAAGTAGACAAATCAAAATGGCCAAAATCGTTTAATAGAAAAAATAGTTAAAAAAATTCTGAGGAAAAAAGGCACTTTACAGTGTTTAAAAGGAACCAAGAAAAAAGTACTCAGAAAGAGTGCAAACACAAGTCAAAAAGGAAGTTAGAAAAGCCAAGAGAGAGATAGAAATGAACATTGCCAAGGGGGCTAAAACCAATTCCAAAATGTTTTTCCAATATTATAACAGCAAGAGAACATTCAAGGAGGAAGTAAATGTCTAAGAGATGCAATGGTAAAATCATAGATGAAGAGAAAAAAATAGCAATGATTACTTTTCACAAGTTTTTACGAAGGAGGATACAGACAACATGCCCCACATATCGACCTGTTCCTATCCAGTTATAAATAACTTTAGCATAACAGAGGCAGAAATGTTAAAGGGACTAGGAGCTCTTAAAATAAACAAATCCCCAGGGCCGAATGAGATCCTCCCAATAGTACTCAAATAAATGAAAGAAGTTATTTACAGACTGCTAACCAAGATCATTCAACTTGAGACAGGAGTTGTACCGACAGACTGGAGAATTGCAAAAGTAATACTGATCCACAAAAAGGGAGACAAACCCGAACCAGGTAACTACAGACCAAAAAGCCTGTCTTCCATTATATGTACACTTATGGAAACTATAATAAGATCCAAAATGGAAAATTACCTATATGGTAACACTATCCTGGGAGACAGTCCGCATGGTTTTAGGAAAGGGAGAGTGTGTCTAACCTGCTTGATTTGTTTGAGGATGCAACATCGACATTGAATAATTGCAAAGCATATGACATGGTTTATTTAGATTCCCAGAAAGCTTTTGACAAAGTCCTGCATAAAAGATTAATTCTCAAACTGAACGCAGTAGGGATTCAAGGAAATGCATGCACATGGATTAGGGAGTGGTTAACATGAAGAAAACAGAAAGTACTGATTAGAGGAGAAACCTCAAAATGGAGCGAGGTAACCAGTGGTGTACCACAGGGCTCAGTATTAGGTTCTCTGCTATTCCTAATCTACATTAATGATTTAGATTCTGGTACAGTAAGCAAACTTGTTAAATTTGCAGACGACACAAAAATAGGAAGAGTGGCAAACACTGCTGCAGCAGCAAAGGTCATCCAAAATGATCTAGACAGCATTCAGAAAAGTGTAAGGTATTGAATGCAGGCAATACAAATGTCCACTATAAATACCATATGGGAGATACTGAAGTTGAAGAAGGATTCTGTGAAAAAGATCTAGGCGTTTATGTTGACTCAGAAATGTCTTCATCTAGAGAATGTGGGGAAGCTATAAAAAAGGCCAACAAAATGCTTGAATATATAGTGAAAAGTGTTGAATTTAAATCAAGGGAAGTAATGTTAAAACTTTGCAATGCATTAGTAAGATCTCATCTAGAGTATTGTGTTCACTTCTGGTCACCTTGCTACAAAAAGGATAATGCTGCACTAGAAAGAGTGCAAAGAAGAATTATTCAAGAATTATTCTTGGTTTTAAAAGGCATGTCCTATGCAGACAGGCTAAAAGAATGGAATCTATTCAGTATTGAACAAAGAAGACTACACGGCGATCTGATTCAAGCATTCAAAATTCTAAAATGTATTGACAGGGGTCACAAATGGAGATTAGATAAAGGGGCATTCAGAACAGAAAATAGGAGGCACTTTTTTACACAGAGGATTGTGGGAGTCTGGAATCAACTCCCTAGTAATGTTGTTGAAGCTGACACCCTGGGATCCTTCAAGAAGCTGCTTGATGAAATTCTGGGATCAATAAGCTACTAACAACCAAACAAGCAAGATGGGCCGAATGACCTCCTCTCATTTGTAAACTTTCTTATTTTCTTATGGTCTAGTTGTTGCATTGGCCACAAGAGGGGGCCTGTTCCCTTTGTTCTCAGTTAGTACAGTAGTACAGGTCTAAATCCCAAATGTTTAGGCTTGTATACAGTTTTAGCAACTTCATTGATTACAGTTCAGAACAAAATACAGAGACCAGAATTTAATTAAATGTAGAGATTGATGTAACAGCTTAAAAATATAGTTCTTGCATCATTTAAACAACAGTCTATCATAAATCTTGTGGCAAAACCAGTGTTTTAGGTCATTCCTTCTAAAGTGATGTGTGCTGTGTACTGTATGTAACTGTGTATAGTGCTGGAGCTCACATGCACAGTGAAGTCCTGGTCTGAGAGCTTGGAACACAGACAGCTCTTATGTGTACATGTTATGGTTTACTTTCCAGTAAAGCAAGTTTATGTTTCAGAGAGTTGTTTCTGTTATTAAATATTTTGTTATTAAACATATTTCCAGGGTTTTTTTACCAGGAAAGATACAAAAAAAAATCTAATTAGAAATGTAATAAATGAAGCCATTGAGAAAGAACCCAAGGAGAAATGTATGTCATTGAATTATTAAGTTTCTTTTAGTGTTTCTAAGTTAGCACTATGAGGGTTTAATGGTTACGAATGATAAGTGTTTGTCCTTTGGGTCGATTGTAAAGTATACACATGGATTCATACAGTACTTTCTTCTTTTTTTTTGTTAGATCTGTATAGTATACGGTACCATTAATCTTTCCAATTTCAGTTGATAGTCATTACAGTACAATAAAAGGGGAGGAGTGTACTGACAGCTGGTCCTGGCCATTGAATTATGAGCTGCATTCCCTAGAAAGATATCAGATCTTGACTCCTTTCACAAACCAAAGGTCCTGCAAGGGTACTGTGGCAAAGTGGTTAACAGTGTGCAGGAATGCAGCAGTGATCAATGAACAGACAGACAATGGCAATCCATGTTATTTATTTTTATAATCCAAAGTCTGATGACAAAACGGCAGTAAATAATAACAATGAGAAACAGGCAATACAGCGGCCTGTATTGCACTGTTTTAATCCACGGGTTGGTCCCGAAATAATAGTCCCGATCTGATACACCCACACGTAACACAAAACACAAACACAAGTCCACAGTGAGTTCTAAAGTGCCCGTGGTGTAAATACAGTTATTCGTGAAACAAAGTGCCGTGTAGTCCGGGTTTTTGCCGGCCTCTGGCGACAGTTCCGAGTCGTGTTAGGCGTCAAAATAACAACAAACGTATATTTAATAACGACAAAACAAACAAAACACTCAGATAATAACACATGTCTTTCCTTGCAGTTCAGCTTAACCATAACAAGGAACAGATCACTTTGTTCTGCCCCCCTTTGTACCGTAAATCAT